>NC_056731.1:1536299307-1536671807 GCF_019279795.1 Protopterus annectens
CATTTTGTTTTCTGAACATTTATCAGGAGTTTCTTTATAAGAAATGCACCTCCCCTTTTCAGAATACATACAGCATTTCTAATTCTATAAACCATAGCCTCTAAATGAGGAATAAATGCTGAAACAATCTGATTTTTGACTCCCTTACTTATGAATTTTGTATGTAAACAGAATGTCTCATGTTTGCAAGGGCATTTTCCCCAATACACATATAATCCACACAAATCCTGAACCATTTCTGGTGAAATACAAAAATTGAACTAATTTTGGTTATAGCATGCCACAAGTGAAACTCACATGACTTGTTTTTCCTTTCAGCAAATGAAATTATTTTATCTTTAAATTAATTACACCTATTACCAATTTTAGACAAAAGACAAGAAAACATGTGAACTCCATGTAGACAATGACCAGGTGTAAAAAAATGTTAAGTGGGCCAAAAATGTATCTTACCTGGAAAACTGTATGGCAATTTATAGCTGAAATATGCCCTTTTCTGATCATTAGTATATTGTAAGTGGTGCACACTATTATAATGGCTCTAGTCATCATTATAAGAAGATGCAGATACAGTCCTTCCATATTGTTATTGCTGACAAATTCCAGTATCACAGATTACATTACCATGATGTTAAAACCTTTATAGTAGAATGGACTGACATTTCAGTTTCTTGGTCAAGGTGTGACCGAGGCATGTCCAGAGATCAAGGTTTGACTCTAATAGGCTGCAGTTGCAGTCCTTGAGATGCTGAGTACCATTTAATTTCAGATAGCTGCTGAGAACTGATACTTGTGGATACTCGGCCCTGTAAGTTTACTGCTTTATGTGCATGTCATCCTACACATCTTCAGGATAACTTACAAACTGCTAAAGAGAATATGCTGTGAGCAAACATTAAAATAAATCTGCTGTTTCATTTTTCTCCCAAGATGATTTTTATTCCTACATTTTTATTTTTTATGAAAATATGCACTGGATTTATAGAAAGTTATTATTAAACATCCAAGCAGTTAGCAAAGATACGATGCGACACAAATCTTAGGGATAATAACTGAGCGTGGATGCTCAAAGTAATTCTGCAGTCTTAGCTAGAAGTTCTATAAAACTCTCAGTTCTAGTCATTGCAGAAATATATTTTAAATGTGTGACATTGAGAGTGCAAGCACAGTGTACCTAGCTTTTAGACACTTGAAAACTAGCACACATCAGCCAGACTAAAGTAAAATGCAAGAGATAAAGCAGTATGATGCAGGAGATGATGTCATGAGCAATAGAATCACTAAGTTAATATGCTTATAATACAGCTTTATGATGCAGGAGATGATGTCATGAGCAATGGAATCACTAAGTTAATATGCTTATAATACAGCTTTATGATGCAGGAGATGATGTCATGAGCAATGGAATCACTAAGTTAATATGCTTATAATACAGCTTTATGATGTAGGAGATGATGTCATGAGCAATGGAATCACTAAGTTAATATGCTTATAATACAGCTTTATGATGCAGGAGATGATGTCATGAGCAATGGAATCACTAATTTAATGTGTGTATAATACAGCTTCAAATATGAAAAATATTAAACAGTGCCAAAATAAGTGTCTTTAAGATATCACCTGCTCTTAACACAAGCACCTAGGTTAGATTTTCATTTAGACAAAAATCGAGAGACTGCAGTGGTGGATGAAGCTTTCTTTCACTTTTCTCATTGTAAAGCATGTGATGGCAGCTATTGATAGTGCTGTATGGTATCATTTCAGCAGTAGAAGAAGCAGTTTGTTATACTTGTTTACTTAATTACTACTTATTTCTTCATAAGGCTAGTCAATGTCTTGTGGCAGGCTATTTTGTTTCAAGTCACAACTAAAAGCTAAGCTTAAAACACACTGATATAAATGCGTTTTATTAATTGATTGATTTGATTGAATTATTAATTCATTCATTCAGTATTTATTTTTAACCCAATGTACTTAAAACTAATTTCTAACATTTATATAATATTTTTAATATGGTGCTGTCCTCTAATCATTCGTAAGGGCCTGTGATGATGTTTGATACCACCTAATGTAGCGTAGCTTTATTTATATATGCTTCTTAGCTCTAAATTCATTTTATTCCCACATTTCCTTCCCCACATACTGTGTTCCTGTCTGTTCTGCTACCATTTGTCAAATTAGACTCTGTTATCTTCCATTTTTTTAATCACCTTATATTTCCTCTAGACCTAGATACTGATCCTGTATTGCTTGGTTTATGTTATTATGAAGACAAGTGAGTGGTCAGGTACCAATGTCCAAAGTCTATAATGGAGTAACGAATGCTTTGCAAGGGATTTGATGTTTCATTCAGGAAATAGACTGACGTGTATAACTATGAGATGAGACGAGGAAGAAAGTACAGTTGTGTACACTTACCATAAAAGCAGATGTTCGAGTGTATTCACTGTTGTAGTCCTGACTTGTGGAATTTCCTGCTGTGGAAGCCCTTGGCTGGCCTGACTGCCAGAGTAAAAGTCTCCCTCTTCCTAAGGCTGGTGGATGCCTATACCTGATGTCAGTACACTTAAGTAGAAAGGAAGCCAGCCAATGCCATGACATCATTTTTTTTTCTTTCCCCTTAGAAAGCCTAGACTTTCCACTTTGTGATTCCTTAAACCTCTTGCATTAGCGACAACATGGGATATGTGTAAATTACCTTTAAGGACATCAGGTGTTTCAGCTAAATGGCAGTTCTGAATGTCCATGACTTTCTTTTAAGTCTGTTTATGGAGAAATTCAGGTCAATAAAGCCAAACCCCACTGGTTGTGGTCATTCATGTTTCTGCCTTCTTAAGGCATCATCAGCACAGCATAAGTGGAATTGGAGTCCATATGATGAACCATAAGCAAGGGACAAAGGTAGCAAAAGGGGCCTGCAAGACAAACACCCAGAGGGTCCTCTGGTTAGTGAAGAAAACAGAAGCAGGCTACTACTACTGTAGCAAAATGGGGAAGAATGGAGGGAAAGAAGACTTGGACATCTACATTTAAGTGTAGACAATTGTACTATGTTCTTCGCTTTTCACTGTTGCAGTCCTGACTTGTGGAAGGATTCCAAAAGCTGAGATGAGGGTGGAAGGTAGATTATGGAGAAGAGATAATGCCCTGCAAGATGGCAGTGGCAAATCCTCCTTTAGACATGGAGAAGTCTGATAAGTGGTAGTGTATGGTCTTAAAGGTATGCAAAGATGACCAGATAGCAGCTTCCAAAATGTCTTTAGTAGGCACTCCTTTCAGAAAGGCAGCAGAGGTAGAAGTGGCACTGGTGGAGTGAGTTCTTATGGTTCAGGAGGCTTCTTGCCATGATGGCTGTAACAAAAGGAAATACAGTGGGAGATCCACTTGGAGATATTCTGTCTGGAGACTGGTTTCCCTTTAGAACCAGTGGTAAAGGACACAGAGTTGGTCTGATTTTCTGAAAGATTTAGTTCTGTCAAGATAATTGCAAAGCTGTCTGTGAACATCCAAAGAGAGAAGGATTCTTTCTCCCCTGGTTCTGAGCCTAGGGGAAGAAGTAAGTGTATGGCTTGAGTCAAAGATGCGTCCATGACCACCATGGGCATAAAGTATGTATTAGTCCTGAGTGATACTCTGTCTGGTTGTTGTATGAGAAATGGTTCAACTGCCATGAGATCTTGCAGCTCAGAGACCATCCTAACTGAGATGATAGCAAGTAAGAGGGCAGTCTTCCAGGTTAAGAATTTCAAATCAGGAGAAGCTGCAGGTTAAAAGTGGGGCAGCATCAAATTTTCTAGAACAAAATTGAGGTACCATGGAGGTGTTGGTTGTCTCCTAGGAGGTTTGATGTGAACCACTCCCCTAAGGAACTGTTTCATCAGGGGGGTGGGAAAAGATAGAAGGAAGAGTAGGGATGTGGGCTGAAATGACAGAGGTGTGGATTTTGATGGAAGAAAAGCATCGGCCTCTGTCCACCAGGGTGGACAGGTAATCCAAAATAGCAGCTAGAACTGAGGTCTTGCTGCTGACACCAAATTGAGAATCTTTTCCACTTGGCTGAGTATGAGTTCCTAGTACTAGATAATCTTCCTTCTTTGAGAATGTTTTGGACTTGTCTGCTTAGGGTGTGCTCAGAGTAGTATTTTGGTGAATTATCCAGGCTGAGAGTTTGACAGTCTGTAGGTTCGGATGCCCAAACCTCTCCTTATCTTGAGTTAGAAGGTCCACTTTCTGAGGTAATTGCCATTTTTTTTTGTTGGTTAAACTTAGTAGCAGAGGATACCAGTGCTGTCTGGTCCAGTCTGGGGGTTATCAGGATGACCCTTGGGCCTTCTTCCCTGATTTTTTAGGAGGACCCTTAGAAGAAGAGGCAGTGGAGGAAATGCATAAAGGAATAGGTGGCTCCAAAGGAAGGAGAAAGCATATGTCCTCCAGGCTGTATGTAGTTTGCTCCTGGAACAGAATCTTCAGTTGACCATTTTTTTGGTGGCAAAGAGTTCTATCTGTGGGGATCGACATTTCTGTCATACGCTGAGAGCTTTTCCTGATGCAGATGCCAGTCAAGGGGATCCATCAAGTTGATGATATGCTAGAGAGTTTTGAGTCCCTGGGAAGTCCTGTGCCATGAGGTTCAACCCCAAAGAGTGAGCTGTCTCCCAGACCCAGATCACTAGTCAACAAAGAGGGTAAGAGTGAGTGCCCCCTTGTTTGTTTATGTACTGGTGTCTGTTTTGACAAGCAAGATCTCTGATTTCCACTGATCTTTGATAGCTACTAGGCCATTTTGCACTGCCATCAGTTCTTTCCAGTTTATGTGCTTGTGTCTGAAGTGATCTTCCCATCTGCCCTGAAATTGAAAGTGTTGGAAATGAGCCCCAAGGGAGTCTGTGAAGCATCTGTGGATAAAGTTTATCCCTGAAGAATGAACCTGAAAGGAACACCCAGGTTCTGGGAACATGCCCCTGTCCACCATGCAAATTCCTCCTTGAGGCAAGGGATCAGCTGAATTTCTGTCTCCAGTGACTGTGAGTACTGGCACCACATATTCCTGAAGCAACACTGAAGCTTCCTCATGTGTAGCCTGGCAAGAAGGATCATGAGGATACAGTATGCCATGTAGTCTAATGCTCTGAGGAATTCTCTGGCTGACAGGCATTGTCTCTGCATAATGTTTTGGAAGTATTGAGTCAAGAAGGAGACTTTTTCTGTAGGAAGGAAGGCCTTTTGAAGGGAGGGTCTGTGTTGGATTTGCAAAGATGCATGGTGAACCCCATGGAGGTAAGGAAGGTCTGAGTGAAGGACAAATCCTTGAGAAGCTTTGACCGACTCATGAATTGAATGAGGCAGCCATCTAGATAGGGATAAATTTGGATCCTTCTTATTCTGCAGAAGATGATCACAGGAGCGAAACACTTTGTGAAGACTGGAAGCAGTAGACAAGCCAAAGGGTAGTGCAGAGAATAGAAAATGACTGGTACCTGCTCTTAAATGAAGAAAACTTCTGCAAGATCCTTCTATAGGAAGTAGGCATCTTTTAGGTCTAAGGTGGCCATTAAGACTGGAGGGGTTATCATGGGAAAAAGTTTTTGAAGAGTTAACATTTTGAATTTTGGTGCCAGCAGGGACTGATTGAGGGTAGACAGGTCTATAATAGGGCACCATTAGCCTTCCTTTCTGGGAACCAGGAATAGCCTGGAATATAAACCTTTCCCTATTTGATGATCTGGTACTGGTTCCACTGAGCCCTGTGAGCATAGTTTGTGAATCTGAGAAAGGGCCTCTGCTCTTTGATTTTATGGAACATCTGGGTGACCTGAGCATCTCTTTGAAAGTGAGTTTGTAACCATCTCAGATAACTTTCAAACCCACTTGTCTGAAGTAATGGGAGACAAGTTTTCTACGAACAGGGATAGCCTTCCTCCTAGTCTTTGTCCTATCTTTTCAGGAGAGGGTGGGGGCAGGTAGGGGAAAAGAAGAGTAATTGCTGCTCTCTTTCAGGGACCTGTGGCCTAGAACTCCCCAGACTGGGGATTCCTGAGGACCACTGCCTGGGCCTTTGTGATTGCTGCTGCATTTTAAGTCTTTTCCTCCAAGGCTTCCTCTAGCTGCTTTTAGATTGAAAGGGAAAGGACCAGTGTTTTGTGCTAAAATTCCTACTATCAAACCAAATACCATGTACAAGCATGTACAAGCAGTTGGAGAAATAACAGTCAATAGCCCAAGAATAATTCAATCCAAAATGTCTTTAATGCAAAGACATACAAACTGATTAAGCACTTTCATTTCTACAATTAGAAACTTCATCAGAGATAATTAAAAAACTTTTTGCCTAACATATATATTCACAATGTGACCAATCATATGCCAAACTTAATTAAAAACAATGTTCATTTAAAGGAACACTCTAAAATACTTAATACAACATTTTAAAATAACAAATTCATGCCGAACATTAATACCAGTAAAAATTCAATGAAAAATCCAATAAAAATCCAGTAGAAAAACCCTCAACTGAATGTAATATTATACGTCTAAATGTTTTAACTTTAATAAACAATTAATGGAGACAGAATCATTAATTCCTGGTCAACCTGTAGGATTCAAAGTCAGTTGCTGTTTTAACTCACATTTATCTAGATGTTCACTAGTAACATATCCGCTCAAATCATGCTTAACTTGTTCAATCACTGCAAATTTAAATTCATGTTCAGTATGGTCAACTAAGAGTGTATATAGGGCATTAGTGCTCTTACATTTCTTAAATATATAATCTATGCTCATAGACCCTTTCTCTAAATTTTCTGGTGGTTTATCCAACATAAAAAGCAGGCAAGTGGAACAATAAGCTACATATACCACCTGACCTCACAGGAGAAATGACCTCTAACTTTGTACTCAGATCCATTGATCCATAAACAGTCTATAGTTAACACATAAGGGCATTGTTTACATCTTCTACATTTTACCATGCCCACTTTCCTGTTTCTCATAGCCTTGCTCTGTTCTAATAACTGTTTGTAAGATTTATCTTTCCTATACACTATTCGAGGGGCATTTCCTAACAAATTGACATTCTTATTATCAAAATAAAACAAAGTCCAATTTCTAGAAAGGGCATTGGCTACAGCATAACTGTCTAAGTTGAATGTTGAAATACAATGCTTTTGATTATCTAACCTGGGTATCACTTTCCTATCTGCTGAAACTTGAACATTTGAACCTGTTACATCCATCCTAGCTTCATCAGAACTAACATGGCCAAATAAAGGTGAATAAAATCCCTGCATTCTTTTTTGTATCAGCTCTTCCTTTTTTTCAAGCAAGACATACCTGGGATACCCCCTGTTTTCAAACATGCCCATCGGTATATCCCATTCTTTATAGAAAACTTCAATATCTGTCACCATCCTAGCCAACCTATTAAGTTCTCCTGGAATGGAATGCCACACCTCTAGCAGCCTTGACACATTCTAGCATTCCAGAGCATTTCCAGAAAAATTAAGTCAAAAAGAACAAGATAAACAAAGGTAAAAGAAAAAAAAATGTGAGCTAATATAGCAATAACTGATGACGTCGGTGTGGTATATTGAAATTTACCCAAGGTTGGCAAGGTTTAATCATGAGGGCAAAGCCCGAGTGATTAAATAAAGCCAACCGTGGGTAATTTCAATATACCACAACCACAGAGTGAGTTATTGCTATTATACAATGACATCATTTAAGAAAAAAATACTTACTTTTCTTAAATAATGTCTTTGTATAACAGTGCATTACTGTTCTTCCATGCCTGGTGGTATACTTCTTCCTTGTGTTGATGTACTGCGCATGCGTATAGGACTTGAGTTCCCACGCATATCCAGTACATTAGTGCTCGAGTAAGTAAGCATCAGAGAAGAGAAGATCTCCATTGCTCTGTTTTTCCTCTCTTTTTTTTAATTAAAAAAAAAAAGGTTCAGGAAGTTTAGAGTAGGAGAGAGACAGAATGGAGAAATACAAGGGAAATCAGGTATGTGTCTTTAGTTTTAAACAGTGTACCTGATTTCCCTTGTATTTTCTGCATAGTGTCTCTCTTGTATGTCCGGAGTCCGGACTACAAATTTTGTTTTAATTTTTGTTGAGAAAAAGTTAAAATTAAAGAATATGCCAACGGAAAAAAAGTCTGGGCGACCGGACCTTTTTCCATTGGTATATACAATAGGCACGCTGGCTGGGCTGGCCAATCAGCGGGATCATTTTACAATTTTAATGGCCAGTCATTATATAATAATACTGTACAAATAGCAGTTCTATTAGTAAGAAGTGTTCCTTATAGTGATGGCAGCAAGTGTATTCATAATCTTTCCATAAATACTATGATATATTATAATTTACACAAAACAGGAATTATATGTTTTGCTCACAACCTAGACATATATTGTTAGAACACTTTTTGTTAACTAAACATAATCTTCATTTGACAGGAATAAAGTGCTCTCTGATTGCATGTTTATTGAGATATTTACAGAAGTATGAAAACATGCTTAATTCTATAATTAGCAATAGAAATTATAGTGAATATCTCTAAGATGAGTAATGTACAGTGCAAATATCAGGCAGTTTTTTCTTCAACAACACTTAAGGTTTAACCCAATGCTATGCATTAATTTGTACGTCACTTGGTTTTTGAAGTATGAAGTATATATCGAAATGCTGCCTATTTTCATAATTACTAACAAACAAATAGCAAAATCCACAGAATAGTGAGATATAAGTAGACATTGACAATGAATTTTCCTGTCTCCCACCATTTACTTTCCTACCATATCCCTTAAAAACATTCAGGTGTCCCAGTTATGAAAATATGAACTTATGAAAATATGAACATAAAAAATGAAAGAATTAATACGAAGTGGCAAACAGTAATTAATTTCTTTACTGCAGTACATCTGTCTTAGTGTCATTTTATTAGTACTTCCTTGCCATTTTTACTATCTACTATTAACTGTTAGAGAATGGGCAAACTGTGCATCAGCACCCTGAATGGAGAATGAACTTTCTCCAGCAGGGTATTAATATACAAGTAATGCCCGCCACTTCACAGTAGCATATCAAGCTGCCATGGAGCTCAGACAGAAAGAAACTAATGGTTGCTATTATTTTACACTCACTAAGCAGCACTTTTGTTGTTTAATGAGTGTAAAAAAAATAAAAATAAAAAAAAGTCCATGCATGTGGATACATGTGTATGCATGTGTATGAATGTGTTTATGTTTCTGTCCGCGTGTGCATGTGAATGTGTATATGAAAGCTGAGGAGAATGTGTGTGTGAATGAGATCAAGGAGAGAGTGGTCTTTTGGCATGAAAGCAGAACAGACTGTGTGTGTGTGTGTGTGTGTGTGTGTGTGTGTGTGTGTGTGTGTGTGTGTGTGTGTGTGTGTGTGTGTGTGTGTGTGTGTGTGTGTGTATGTGTGTGTGTGTGTGTGTGTGTGTGTGTGTGTGTGTGTGTGTGCGTGAGAGAGAGAGAAACTGAAAGAGAGAGTGATCTTGTGTGAGTGAATGCATGTATGAAAGCAGAGGAGACTGTGTGTATGACAGAGTGAGAGAGAGAGCGAGACAGAGAGCGGTATTGTGTGAGTGAACACGTATGAAAGCAGAGGAGTCTGTGTGTGTATGAGAGAGAGACTGAGAGAGAGTGAAAGCAATCTTGCATGAGTGAACGTGTGTATGAAAGCAGGGGACAGAGTGTGTGTGTGTGTGTGTGTGTGTGTGTGTGTGTGTGTGTGTGTGTGTGTGTGTGTGTGTGTGTGTGTGTGTGTGTGTGTGTGTGAGAGATAGAGAGAGAGAGTGAGAGTGATTTTGTGTGAGTGAATGCATGTATGAAAGCAGAAGAGACTGTGTGTGTGTAAGACTGAGAGAGCGAGAGAGAGAGAGAGAGCAGTCTTGTGTACATAGCTCTCAACTGTCCAAATTTTCGCAGAATGTCCAGAGTTTTGCTTCATATTTTGTCTGTTCCTCATAAAACTTGTGGTTTTCTGAAGTTTTGTGACAAATCAGTGAGGAGTGACTTCACTAAATAATGACAGGTATTTGAGTTTCAGGCTTTATATCTTTCAGAAAATGCATTTTAATACAAGACCTTTTATTCTAGCAACCTTCTAAATTTATAAGAGCATTATTTAAAATTTGGCCCTATTTTTGGGGTCTTATTCCTCCATTATTTTTGGCTTTGTCCAGATTTTTTGTGCTATAAGATTGAGAGTTATGCTTGTGTGAGTGAATGCGAGTATGAAACCAGAGCAGACTGAGTGTATATATATGTGTGTGTGTGTGTGTGTGTGTGTGTGTGTGTGTGAAAGCAGAAGAAACTATGTGTGAGACAGAGAAAGAGAATGAGCTCTCTGTAAAATTGTGTTTTACTTACTCATTTATTTTTTAAATACTATGTTTTCTTTTTATATATTTTTGATGTAAAATGCTTCCACCAACACCATTAACAACATTAGG
Source organism: Protopterus annectens (assembly GCF_019279795.1). Lineage (NCBI taxonomy): Eukaryota > Metazoa > Chordata > Ceratodontiformes > Protopteridae > Protopterus > Protopterus annectens. The sequence goes on from NC_056731.1 coordinate 1,536,309,791, forward strand.
CGGAGGAACTATTTTACATCAGATATATATATATATATATATATATATAAATATATATATATATATATATATAGCAGTTGGGTTGGCGTTCGAAAGACATGCGTAAATGGGCTTGCCTTTGTTGAAGGTTGAACGTCGAGCTGGCACCTCGGCATTCGTCAAAATCTACTGCCAATCATTAGTGGACCGGAGTTCTGCTGTGGCGACCCGTAACCGGGAAAAGCCGAAAGACAACAACAACAACAACATAGTACATAAAAAAATAAGCAGAACACAACAATTGTACAGAGACCCCATTCTCTAAGTGCATTAATGCCCTCACGGGTGTGTGTTAATGTATAATTAATGCCCTTCCAGGAGTGTAGAGGCCCTCCGCCTGTGGCATACGGCCTTATAACACCCCTGGGTGGGCATAAATTACACATTATCATACACACTGTCGGGTATTATTGCTTACATAAGTCACTTAGTTAAAGGGCTGGACCAGTCAGAGGTGGGGACTTAATGGTCAGCAGGCAGCCGGGAGAAAAAATATTAAAGAAAATATCAGGACTAGTTCTGACAGTAAATATGTGACAGAGTTGTCATTTCTGGATTTGTCAAAAGCTCTTGACTGTATAGCTCATCAATTATGAATGTTCAGATTTAAAGCAGCAGGATTATATTATGAGTAACTAATGTAATTTACAAGCTATTTAGAAGTCAGAATGCAGGCTTTGAAGTGGTTGATGTCACTTACTATCCAATTGTGTTAAGATAAAGGATACTGCACGCATCTCTTTTCGGAAGTGCACTCAAGTTATCAGTTCCAAAATTCACTTTCTCTACACTCTTCATTTTTTCTGCTTTCCTTTCTTGTGAGTAAACTCTTACACATCATTGGACTTTATCTGCCTCTAATCTTACACTTCATCGATCCTTCCCATTTTCCTGTAACTTGTTCTCCAATATATCACAACTCTTATACCTAAGCACTCTGAACCTTAAAAATACTACTTCTGTATTATCAGTTTACATTGATTATCCTCAAGAAAGTTTCATATGGATCACTTTCATGCACATGGCTACAATTTATTATCATCTAAACAAGCAGAGTAAAATTTAGTACTACCAAATCAAACCAGTATTTTCGGCAAGTAATTTTTTTTTAACATTTTTGCCTTTGTTTATTTGTAAATCTTTGATTTCTGGGCCTTCTGTCTGAAAATGGACTTTAGGTCATAAGGCAACTGGGAATAATTATAATTAAATATTGAATGAATGAAATTGAATGTCCCACAGCAGCTCGGTTTAAAGAGTGGGGTAGGGGAGAACAGAAGTCACAGCTTCTGCCTTTAAAAGTCTATAGGACACTGAATATTTCACAAAATACTGTTTAAGAAGGGGACAGTGTAGTTTTGACATTGAAAGCTTAGTTTTCTGTATGAACTCGTATATGGCTGACACTGCACTACAGGAAAACATCAGATTCATATCAATCTATCAACAGCCATTTCTTCAACTGCTAATAGGGTGACAAAAATATGATGAAATCCCAAAACCTTTATTTTTTTTGGGGGGGGGGGTCAAGCACCACTGCACCCCCTAACACATGTCCAAAATTTCAGATTATATATACCCTCTCAGAGGTTATACAGCAGTTGAGAAAGAAGAAAAACCACTGCTGCCAAAAGATGTTAAAGCACAGGATCTCAGATCTATACATACTTAAAGAAATAGCTGTCAATAGATTGACTGGCTATTGATTCAGATTATTTTAATGTTATGTAATATCTTCTTACAATACTGAGTAATAAGTTGTCTACTACAGGTGATGAATAGGTTTTCAGAGAAACTATGAAATCAGTGATTGTGTCAAAAATATTATGGATGCCAAAAAGAAGTAATTTGATTTAATGGGGATCATATAAACTATTTTTCTAGCCCCAGTAGCCCTGCTCAAGAATAGCATTTCAAAAATATTTTGACCATTTACAATGGTACAAACATATCTGCAGATGGCATTTGACAAGTTATTATTACTTGATTACAGACTGAGTTTTAGTTTGCAAAATGTAGGATGATTTCTTTGGTTATTAGTAAAAAAAAATATCAAAAGAGACTACATGGTTGCATAAAGATGCAGGAAAGATGTAGTATGTTTAACAAAGTTATTGTACCACGACGAGTCATAGTTTTATGATCTTTTATCGCTGGTGTTATTTGTTTGTTAACTTTTACAAATAGGGCCTTTATATCACACAGCATTAACTGAATTCTGTGCTGCTGTTATTAGACATACAGCACAATATGAATGGATTGCCAGTCTCCCCCTTGACCCCTTGACATTTAGGTGCATACTTCAAGATGTAATTTATATGCACGAGAAAATAATATACTTAGGTGTCCATCTTTAATTTGCACATTTAATCCCAAAGCATTTAGTGCTTCCAGATTAAACGTAGTCTATTGTTAACCATAAAAGCCACTATTAGCAGTTAAAGCCTAAGGGAGACAACTCCACTTACAAAGCATTCTGTCAAAAGAGATTTGCATTATTATACATCTGGTGGATAACCCAGTGAGGACTGTTTGTCATGTAATTGTTCATGTGCTCATTTAATTAAGTAGTATCCCCTTGTGCTACAGCATTTAAATGTTCTATGTACTTGTGTTTCCAACCATCACAGCTCGTGCGTGTGTGTGGGGGGAGAGAATTTTTCCATACTCTGTTCACTAGTTAAATGGACATTCTGCATTAGCAATAATATCAGTCCTGTTGTCGATGTACCATATATTTACTAGAAGTAAGTAACACTACTGCAACAAAAAGAAAGATCTATTTATTTATTTTTATAACTAGTTTTGCAGACCAAGCTGAACAGAATTCCAAAGATCCAGGGATAAGAATGTAAAGAATAAAATACACATTTGGTTCAGACACAGTTTAAAAAAGAATTTACACTCCTTTTATGTCATTGTCTATTAGTTAATTATCATATAAGATCCATGTTTAGCAGAAATGGTAAAACAATTTGAATCACAATGATTGTATGATTTAGCAGAATAAGGCACTATAATCTTAATTATAAGTACCAAAACTAGCTGAACACATACATACATATGTATATTTTTTACATATAAGATAATGATGTTGAAAGCCTATCTACACAATACAGATTCATAGGTAAGGATTAGGCATGTTGCCCCTTCTGGGCCATTTTAAGCCCATACAATTTCTCTTTTTGTGCTTGAATTAGTCTATCTCATTTGGTTAGAGATTGGCCTTACCCATTCCTTGGTCAATAATTATATATTACTCCTAAAGAGAATGATTGGGATCATACCACAAATATTTTGGAGGAAAATATAATAAATTAAATGATTCTAAAAAATTTACAATGAAAAACAAATCTATGCTCACTTGAAAAATACATATTAACCAGTCATTTCCAGCAGTCATGTGCATGCATTTACCTGAAGAACCATAAACACATTGGGCTTAGAAAATCTTATTATTAAGACACAGAATGAAGTTTCATCTGAAAAACTGCTGCAGTGTGCCAGTTATTAGGGAAGCTGAATTTAACAGACATAAGTGATACAAAAAGAGGGGGGTTGGGGGAGGTAATAATAAGAGAAGAATTATACCTGAGGCACTTGCATAATAAAACCTGTCACCTCTATCTCTCTCTCTCTCTCTCTCTCTGTGAAAATTAAAAAATAAAATACAACGAATATGAAAGGAAAACTGGGCGAAGTAGTCAAAGAGGACCTCTAGATATGTTATTACTGAATTAAATCAATCTGGATCTTGAAAGTTTAACAGAAGAAGACAGGGTCACAGAGAGAAACAGCACATAGCATTAGTATCTAAGTGTAGAGCTGTTCTAATAAAGAGTGTAACATTTTCACTACACTAATACAATCAACAGCTTTTCAGCCAGGGTAAAATGTCCAAAAGCAAACTTGAAGTGCCACATTTTTTAACATGATTTAAAGTAATAATTTCCTGGAATAATACCTCAGCTACAATTAATGAACATTCACAAACTTACACTAAAAATTCATAATGATTTAATGTCTGCACCAATTTTTAACTCAGTGTGCTTCTCACAATTCATAAATGTAACTCTGCAACACTATAACAGAGGACAGGTAGCTGAGTGCAAAGGCATTTTGTCATGTCTATATTACGTGATCTAACAGTAAAATGTTCTTACACGTAATAATCAACCCCTAAATGTCGAAATGCCGTAATGCCGAATGGCAAAAAAATAAATAAATAAAAACACCCAAACAAACCATAAAAATGCTCTAAGCAGGGGGGAAAACCCCCGTGCACCCCCCACCCACCCGCTACTTAAATATACCAACTCTGAGATTGCACTACAGTGCAGACAATAGAAAAAGTCAATGTCCGCACTGCACGGAGATCTCCATTGAACCGTTTGACATTCCAATGGTTCGACATTTAGGGGTCGATTATTAAATGTCCGAACATTTCACTGTCCGATCACGTAATATAGACCCATTTTGTCTACATGTTGTAAATCACACATTTTGCAATGTGGATATTTCATATTTCCTTTTACTTAATGTTACAGTAAACACATCTACTGGTTAGAGGGGATTATGGCAAGAGTCAAAATGAAAAGGAAGAAGGGTATTGCTGGCAATCGGGATACATTTCAGAAAAAAATAAATGTAGATGGCATGCTTGTGGGAGATATTCAAAGCCAGCCTAGACTGGTAACCTACCACCACACCAAAAGCAAAGGGTAAAAAAAAATTCCTGTGAGATGAATAACAGACTTCTTAAAACAAACAGTTCCCTCTCTGTGCCACCAACAGTGCAAATCTAATGTCAACAGACTGCCATACACATTGGGAAGGGCATACTATTTATACATACCCATCTGAAAACACATTGCCACTATCAGTGTAGGCCAAAACCTTTTTCTTCAGCAAGTATTCCAGTCTGAGCTAAGAATGAAGGTTTTATAGCAGTGTATATACCAATGTAAAATCACCAAACAAGCTACAACATTTAACCCGGCAGGTATGTCAGACTACTATTACTCTATTAAAATGAACATATGAAGCCCAGCACTACCATAGAGGGATACATAAGCCTGCAAAATGCATTCTGTGCCTACATGGCTGTCCACCACACACAGCAGCAGTACTGCAGGCCAAAACAGCTTCCACCTGCAATTGCATGATGGAGAGTTGAGATTGTTATATTTTCCATTCCCTGAAAAAAATAAGCAAACACAGTCACTCTAGGTGCAGCCATGAACAACAATAGCCCCAAGGCATGCTTGGGACAGATTTACTGTATATAGTGAAGTGTCTTTTAACAGTAAGATCGGTCAACCTTTATTAAACATGAACCTATTGATGACAATTTTGGAATTCATAATACAAGCATCCAGCAATCTAAGGACTCAGAACATGCAGAAGAAGAAAATAAAGACATTTTCAGCAACTAGCTAGGAAGAAAAAAATACTGATTAATGATTATAAGGCAAAGAGAAAATATACTAAACAAAGGGACATTGTTTTGATGTTTAAAATCCAAATGACTGTAAATAATAGCATTCAAATACAAAACATTCAGTCTACAGCAAATTATATCATTGTTGCATAAGAAAAGATAGAAAAAAGAGGCAAGGGGCAGGCTAAAAGGAGAGCTGTAAATAGAACTTGGAAGGATTACAGAATATTGCTGTAAGTAAAGAGAGGAGAAAGACTGAAGTTGACAACATGGCTATGACTATTGTGTACAAGGGCAGCTAGATGAGAATCATATGTGTTCAAATGATGCAGGTGGTGAAGGCAGTGAGTTTAATAAGACAACTGGTGATGAAGATTATGGTTTTGCGACAATTTAAAGAACAGATATTACTGACGTTTTAGTAGGAGACTGTGCAGATATGGTCAAAAATGATATACTACTAACTGGAAAGTCAGTTAAGTAAGGAAATGATACTCATGTTTGCAGAGATTAATCAGCATTGAATAGTGTTATACTTGCCAGAACAAAAAGTCAGTATATGAGAAGGGCCTTAGAATGCTTAATGCAAGGAAGTATGGAGATTTTTTTTGTATGTTAGTTCAAATGTTCTTTAAGGACACATAGACTGTTAGCATGGAACTTTTGGCTCTCTTATTTAACATAAATGATATAGCTGTTAGGAAGTATTTTTCACAAATCACATATAGAAAAGGGAGTCAAGTCAGCATGAATGCAAAGATTTTTGGGTAAATACATACATAAAAAATTTCCCATTTAAAAAGTGAGAATATGCAGAATATACAAGCTTTATTTTTGGACACACATATGTCCTGCGGTGGTGTAGTGTTTAGCCTTGTCACCTCACAGCAAGAGGTTCTCCGGTTCACTTCTTGTTTGCAGTACCTTTTGTGCAGAGTCTGCATGTCCTCCAGAAGTGAGTTTTAAAGAAATGCAGGTAGGTGCATTTGCCCTCTGTGAAGGTTGGGCACTGGGCTTGCAACACAACACCATAAAAACTCCACTGCCAATCAATCTGCAGCCAGGTGATGGAAACCCCTAACAGGAGAAGACAAAAGACATTTTTTTTTAATTTTGGATACACATGTATTACACAGAAAAGAGTCCACCTGTTAAGATAAGGTAAGTTAATTTTTGCATTAAATATATTACAATATTTGGCTTACTCAAGACAGAATTTATTGTTACATTAAACTGTATTTTGGGGCTTGTGTTTTAATATTTTATGTATTAAAATGGTTGCATATTAACATAATTTGTTGAATTACTTACTCTGTTGGCCTTATGCCGTAACTGTTACTGGCATGCTGTTAATATACTGACTGTTCTGTTATTTATTGCTGTGTTTCACATAATATGCATTGAAATGTAATGGAGTTATTTCCAATGTTCTAGCATGCTGTTATCACTAAGAATGATTTTGTTCATAATGAACCTATACTTATTGCTATACCTCCATCACCACAGCACATCAGGGTAGGCCAGTTCTCGGTGATCCGCCTATCCTACCTCAGCTGACCATGGCACAGGGTTCTACCATGTCTTGGACCCAGGCCAGTGGTGGCCCCTCTGCTGGCCCTGCACCATCTTCAGGTGGAATTGCTTTGGGGGGGCAGGGGCCCATCCCTCCCTTGGAGTGGTGGCAGAGGGGCAGTAGTCACCCAAGATTAACTACTGGCCATGATGCACAGGAGTGTTCATAGGAGCTATGAACATTGTCTGTGCCAGATTGAGGGCAGACTTGACAGCCTGGTGGGGCTGTCTGGTCCTGGTGCCCAGACTTCAGCACAGCAACCTTCCTAGCAGTGAAGGAGCAGTGTCAACTGCCCATGACTGGGGACCTCAGTCACTCTGCTGCTGTCTAGAGGCATATGTGTTTCAGATTCCACAGGACCTTCCCCATCCAAGGTGTTTACCCCTCCTCATGTGTCACACACTGCCCTTGTCTGCTGTCTTGTCTGTCGTGTATGTCTGTAATTGCATCCTCTCCTACACATCTTACCTCCCCACATGCCTATATCCCTTCCCCAACATTCCAAAAAAAAAAAAAAAAATTTGCACAAGTGTCCACTGGGCACAACTAATTTGGTCCAATTGACTTGACAACACATTTATGTTGTCTTCACCCCCGTTTCTGGGGTTTAAGTGTCCAGATTCATCCACAAAATCTGTTGCAATGCGCAGGTGTTGCTGTACAAGAAATGGATAGCTATGGTTCTTTCCTACACCCATCCTGCACATCCCTACCTGCCTTTCACTATGTTTTCCTCCCTGCTTGCCCCCATTTCTTCATTATCCTATCATCCCCTTTTTCTTTTCTTTATAATTTATTAGCGTGGGGTTGAGCAGAGCTAATTGAAGTGCGAGTCGCACTAATCTGCTTAAATGAGCTTTAATGTGCCTTAATGATCGTATGTGTGTCTCATAGTGTTAGGCCTATGTGCAAAATAATCACCTCTGACATGTTTCAGACCCAGCCCTTGTCAACTACAGCCTACTGCACTACCCCACTACACCACACAGATATTAATTAAAACAGGTGCTTCCAGCAAAACATACTGATTGGCACAGACAGACTGAATTTAAACCTAATGGGAAAAATGGGGTAATATCTGGGACTCAGATGCAAAAATACAGCAGTAGACAGCCAAAGAAATAATACTGGCAGTACATGAGGCCTTACATAGCAGGTGAATGTTCCTTTTATCTGCAACATATTGAAACACACCTGCTGAAGCATCAATGGCACAGTACATATGCTCAACTGGGACCCTGCTGCAGAACAACTGCCTTTGCAAGCCATGCACATACTGATAGATACAGACATTGTGTGTCACAGCCTGTATGTCTGCACATATATCTGGCAAATACACCTACTAAACCACTGACTAGGTAGCTCAGTCTGTTAAATGCCTTGCATACTGTACATTTTCCCACACACTGGGTTCAAATCCAGCATGTTGCACTTCAATTACATTGTTGTGAAGACAGCAAGTAATGACTGAGTCATGCAATTTTAATTCCCATTGGTTACTGCTAATGAATTATCTACTACCCAGTTTTTCAAATCAAAGGCCTGCAGGTAGGGACACACTGCACATATTCATAGAGCCTAACTATATATCTCCTACTACTCTGCTACTGGCACTGTTGCATAACAGATGTACCTTAAGAACATGCCGAGATTGGACTGTAAAGGGTACCCTCATCCTGCCTCTGCTCTAATGACAGGGCTGCCACTGCTGCCACAGTTACATGTACAGCTTGCTGGCCTCCAAAGTGTTCACACTCTCCTCTATGTGTCCCACGCCACAGCAGCAGCTGCAGGTTGGAGCACACAGAGCAGTACGTTAAGGTAGATGCTACAGACTGACCATACCTCCCAATCTTCTATAACAGGTGATCTGGACTCAACCATGCATAAAGGGGGGGGGGGGGCAAAGGCCCAGAGATAGGGACATGTTTCACAGTTTGCCTCTTCAAAGATAGTAAGTTGATAGAGTAATAGCTACTGCATTAGCATGCATATTCTGATGGGTTTGAAGTGTGACACTCACATGTCTCTCTCCCCCCTTACTGAATACAACCCACAATATTGGCCAGTAAACTGCCAGATGACCACACTGTCACGGGATATTGACCAATAAACTGTAATGTACCTAATACGCTGTAAGGTACAGATTCCACAGGAACCACTCGTGCAAAAGCACGCAGTTTATTCCAATGTAAAACAAAACTAAAAAATAGTTTGGTTAAGCGCTTTCATCCACACATCTGTGGACTTCATCAGAACAAGTCAGTAATGCACTTAAAGCCCTTAAATACATAATTTTGGCACCAAAATTGCCAATATACTGTGAATTTATTTAAACATATATACTCAACTAAAAATCATTGTAATACAAAAAATCACTACATACAAATCAATTACTCTATTCCACTGAACACTGTATAAAACAAAAATAAATGTGAAAAATTGTAAATAAGTTATAAAAGTTGATTAAAATGTTTTAAATGTTTTTTTAAAAGGTTTATAATTTTTTTTTAATAAGATATGGATGAAGGGAGACCTATGTTGGAACTGGTCAGATCCATAATTCATTCATAAAAGGCAATTGACCATATCCACCTTATACAACAATACAGTGTTGAAAAAACTAGATCTTAAGTTGTAATATAGGCTTAATGGTTATATGGTCATTCAACCCAGGCTCATTGGATGCATCTGTTAATAGCTGGGATTTCACTTCCCTTTGTCCTAAAATAGCCTTGTGATTTCCTCCCCGAGATCCAGTAATAGCCTGCTCTACTATGGCAAATTTAAAAGTGTGTGTCTCATCAAACCTATCTATATGTCTATACAGGGCATTGCTTTTGTCGTTCCGCCTGTTATTATAAAGGTGATCATAAATTCTTTTTTTGAAACACCTCTCTGTTTTTCCTATATAGAAACTTGGACACTTCATACACTTAGCTAAATATATGATATTTCTAGTGTTACAATTTCCATATTGGAATGTTATTTTAGTTCTGTTAATATTGTCCAATATGACACCTACACCTTCCCATATTGCACTACACTGAATGCACCTCCCACACCGCATAGTGTGTTGATTCTGCTTCCTTACAGTCCTGTTAATACTCCCTCTCTCAAGTAAGGTCTTCAATTTGTAGCCCATCTTGTAAACAAATATGGGGTGATCTCCCACTATTTCCCTTATGTCATTGTCAGCCGTAAAAACATTCCAATTCCTACTAAGAATTTGTTTAATCTGGTACGCTTGAATGTTATATTCCAAAATACAAGCCCTTTTGTATGTGTCAACATTGTTATGTGTATTACTAGCACTTTCCTTATTAAGTTCAGTCCCTAGGATAGGGGAGTATTTTTTGCCCCATTCACCTATTACAAACCTACTGACCAAACATATGAGGCAAAAACTATGGATATACTTCATACATCTCAACAGTGGTTATTGTTAGTGCTTACCCTCTGTGATGCTATAGTCTCCATACCTCAGTAATGTCCATCTCACAAACTGAGAAAGGGGCCAAGGCCTACATGAAGGGCCCATATATTGCAATGTGGTGCCCTGTCATTGGCTAATGATAGTGCAATCCAGCTAATTTGGATGCAATTAGCAGTTCTGAGCCACAGATTGGTGCAAAGGCATTTACCTGTTAATGAGCATTTCCTACAAAAGGCAAGCAATTGCTTATGGGGAACAGGTCTGTATGTGTTTTTACTCACACAGACAGCGTATGTGGAAAGCATTTCCAGAGGAATGCTTCAAAAAAAGGAATACATCACTCTACCAGGTATGTACCAAATTTCCCAATAAACAGGATGCAGATGGGGGATGAAGGTACGGGGACTAGGTATTACAACAGTAGGCTTGTATTAGATCTATGATATTGACATGTCAGTGATGCTCTGCTGTCCCAACACATACATGCATGCCTCTAAACTGTCTCTGCTTTGAATCACATCTCTGTCTGTCCTTGTCAATCCCTCCTATAATGGTCACCTGTTGTAGTAAAGATAGTTGACTACATGTAAGACATAGTGGCACTAAGTAAGGGTGTACACTCCTGTAACAGCAAACAATGTACTGTAATTCACCTCTTCTCAGTCTGTCAATGTCACACATAAATAGGTCTAACACTGAAAAACTGTCCCTGAATGTCCCTGATGTACTCTGGCTATTTTGTGGACATTCATACCTGTCTGGTTGAGAGCTATACCTAACATACCTCTTAAGCCCCTACAGTAAGAAATCAAGACAAAGACATAATTGATGGGGGGACAAAGGCTCAAACTCAGCTAAACACAGCTCAATTTAAACTCAAGCCAAACACAGCTGTCAACTCTTTGAAACAGCCTAGACCTCTGGCACCCCCACACCACACTCTGTGCATTTGAGGATACCTGTGCCACATCCCTGCCATCCATACCACTGATGCAGGGACATAAAACGTGTCTGATGCACAGGGTTACTATATTACATTGCACATAGTTTTGTAGTGTGGTAGTATTAAGCCATAATAGGTGCTGTATGCTGGCATGTGTCATGAGTACACATCAAAATTTGAGTATCTTTGTTGCATGATGTTAGACTGGTTGTAGTGTTACAGAATGACAGGTGTCTCACAGAACTGTTTTTTTTTCTGTTCCAGGAGTCCGAGTGGCTAAGCTATGGAGACTTGGTGGCAATACAGTGGCACAGGATGGCATGGTAGCACAGAAGACATATGACATCAGCAAGGTATCGCTGTATACATGCATGGTTACCTAGGTGCATATGCATAGAACAGTGTGTCAGGGACAATGAGACAGTCAGCATCATCATCCTTTCATACCCTGTGACAAGGTCTGCAACCCTTGATACAGGTCACTTGGAAATGTTGCACATACAAATCTAGATGGTGGCAGACATCAATTATGCCTATGTAGATGAGGGCAATATAGGGCCAACAGCTAGTCACAGGGACATAAAATGCTTAACCAATGTACAGAGATAGGCCAGATAGCCATGTCTCTAGTGCTGCAAGGGGATTTGTTTATACACACACAAGTTGGATGCTGTGAGATTAGAATCCCTACCTATCTAGTAATACACACTACAGCTTGCAGTACTTATTGCATACACCATAAAGTTTATCTGATATCAGAGTTTCAACCAGCACTCTTAAGGTGGAGGACATCAGCATGCTATGTAAAGGAGGCCAATGTTGAGGCCAGCAGCAAGTCACATGGCTTTAAAATGCATAACCATTGCACAGAGACAGCCCATACAAGCTTGTCTGAAGTGCTGCATGGGAATAAATTTACACACACACACACACACACACACACACACACACACACACACGCGCGCGCACACACACACACACACACACACACACACACACACACACACAGCCCATAGGAAGCAAATGTTGAAGCCAGCAGCCAGTCACATGGCCTTAAAATGCATAACCATTGCACAGAGACAGCCCATACAGGCTTGTCTGAAGTGCTGCATGGGAATAAATTTACACACACACACACACACACACACACACACACACACACACGATGGATGATGTGAGATTAGAACTCCTGCCTACTTAGTAGTACACACTGTAGCTTGCAGTATATGCACCACAGTGTTTATCTGTTGTTAGATTGTCAGCCAGCACTCTTAAGGTGGATGACACCAGCAAGCTTTGTAAAGGAGACCAATGTTGAGGCCAGCAGCTAGTCACAGGGCATAAAATGCATTGCACAGAGATAGCCCATACAGGCCTGTATAATGTGCTGCCTGGGGATATAGTTACATGCGCACAAGTTGGATGATGTGAGACTAGAACCCCTACCTATTGAGTAGTGCACACTGTAGCTGGCAGTACTTATTGCATATGCCACAGTGTTTACCTGTTATTAGATTGTCAGCCAGTACTCTTAAGGTGGATGTTATCAGCAGGCCTCATGGAGGAGAGACTTTAGAGGCCAGCAGCCAGTCATAGGGCCATAAAATGCATAACATTGTACAGAGTTAAGCAAGATTGGCATGTCTGTAGTGCCACAATGGGATATAGGTACATACATATACAGAAGGATGATGTGAGAATAGAACACCTACCTATCTACTGTTACATACTACAGCATGCAGTACTTATCGCATGCTCCATGGAGTTTATCTGTTATTACATTGTCAGCCAGGCATCTTAAGGTGGATGACATTAACAGGCCTTGTAAAGGAGGCCAATGTTGAGACCAGCATCTAGTCACAGGGTCATAAAATGCATACCCTTGCACAGAAATAACCCATATGGGCATGTCCATACTGCTGTGAGAGGATACATTGATACACACACACACACACACACACACACACACACACACACACACACACACAAAGTTGGTTGATATGAGATTAGAACTCCTACCTATCTAGTATTACACACTACAGCTCACCGTATTTACCATATGTGCCACAGGATATGTCCATTGTATATGATGATGCAGGCACAGTACTTGTGAAGTACACAAAGTGGCCTTGTGTTGGATAGCATGTGTGGTCTGCAGAGTGATACTGTTTGATACTGTTATTACATCTAGTGTCCAAGGGGTGGGATACCTAGTAATATCCTTGCTATGTGTGTACACTTACCTGTCTGGCCATATGTGACTGTTTGCAGTTTGATAGGTGGACATGTGGCCAGGGACAATATGGCCTGTCCAAGGCATGCATTGCACCCATTGTACATTACAGCACTTATGTACCTGTGTTTGTCTACAGGGTGACAGTCTGCAGAGATAGGGGTCTGTGGGTGAGTGGATTATATATCATGGTTCCATTAGACAACTGTTGTGATGTGTAAGTGCAGATAACCCCAACATTCTGAGGTATGTGGGGACATTCTTATGTCCCCACCCATATCTATATAACTGTGTATAACAGGGATGTCTCCTGAAATGTTGTTGTGTGTGTATGTTATGTAAATGTGTCATGTAGATATATGTGGGGAGTCTATGCATTATTGTACTTTATACAGCTATATATACCTCTTATCATATATACATGTACCAAATACTGACAGAGACACTAATCAAGCATGAGGGGATAGGGAGAGGCAGATATGCATACATAGTTGTATGTATGTACAGACATATTTCCACATAGCAGGTCTTTGGGCAGTAGAGGCAACAGACTCAGGATTAAGTTAGCTAAGTGTAAGAGCATGCCCAGTGTGATTGTCAGTATTGAGAAAGTAACTCCAAGCCACAGCTACTTGTGCTCTAGTCCAGGATTTTGTGCGCTGAAGGCCATTGGCTGCTGCACCTGTTATCACAGTACGTCAGTTCCTTGATATTGTCCATGGCATTCCCCGGCTGTTTGCTGACCATAATATGTGACTCATACCTTACAACTGTACAGAGCTTCAAAGACTTTCCAGAAGTTTGCCTCATATTTTGGTCTGTTTCATACAATATTGTGGTTTTCTGGCAAATTAATGGCAAATCAGTGAAGATTGAAGTCAATAATTAATGACAGACATTTGAGTTTCATACTCCATACACATCAGGGGATTCTTGCTAATGCAAGAACTGTTATTCTAGTCACTTTAAGTTTGTATGAGCAATATTTCAAACTTGCCCCTATTATGGCCTTTGCCCCATGTTTATTCATGGCTTTGGCCAGTTTCTTGATCAAAGAGGTTTAGAGGTAAGATGTTACTGGGGTAGATGATGTAATACCACACACAGGGTGACAGTCTGCATACCTCTCCCCATACAAGTTTTTGCAGACTGTCCAGCATTTCTCCCCCATATGTCTGCTGTGTTCCTCATACATTTGTGGTGTTCCAGTAGTATCCTGTAAACAGTGATCACTGACTTGTTGTAAGTACTGACACATTTAAGTGGTGGATTTTTCACCCTGCAGCTAATCTGACCTGTTGCAGCCTGATGTTATACTAGCCACTTGTTAGGTTACTCAGAGCATGCACAAAGTCTGTCTGTAGGTATGGCCCTTTGTGCCCCCATTCAGTCTGGCTTTATCCAGCTTTCTTTCAGTAACAGATTGAGGGGTTATGACAGTCTGTGGGAATACCATCATATGAGTACCTGACATGCAAAGAATGTTGGATGCTGCCAGGTTCGAACAATCAGCACCATCACCCATGCTACTGTCCCTGGCCCAGTGAGCCTCACCAGCTGCCAGACAGAGAGGTTTCTTTCCTCACACTATCAACATAGAGGAATTGTCTGGTCTGCTGGTATATCATTGCAGACTTACTCTTACAGCAGTTGCATGGGAACACTGCTGTGTTTGGGGTGGGGCATGACCAGCCTATGCTTTGCTGGCATAGACAGTCATGTGACTGTCCTGTGACCCCACTATTTGGCATCTCCCTGGAATAAAGTCATGGAGTTTCCAGCCATGTGGCCTAGTGGATATTATGGGAAACATACTAGTGAACAGAGTACCTGTTGTCCCAAATGACTGTTAGATCTGTATAAGTAGCCCAGTAGCCTACTATAAATCCATGCAAGTAGCCCAGTAGCATACTATATATAGCCCACTATAGTCCCTTGCATACGCGTGGCAGGTCCGTACATATGTTACCATATTGTAGTACTCCTTACAAGTGGTGTATAGGAGAGTAACTTAACTTGCAAATGCAGCAGTTGACAGACCTGTAGTTTGGGGCTAATTCTGTCTGATGCACGCATTCCACAGCCAATACATGGTGAGGTACAGGTTGTATGGCCTGGCTGGCAGCATTTTTACTAATATGTATGCGAGTCAGAGTAAGGTGTCAGTCCCTAGGGCCATAGGCTGACAGTGCATGTGCTATGCATTGTCTCTTGGCCAAAGCCAGGGCATATTAGGCACACCTACATCTGCCTATAGGGACAGCCTCAGGGGGTTCTTCCTCCGAGTCCCACTGTGGGTGCGGCTGTGGTAACTAGGCACTGGTGGGGGGCTGTGTATCCCTTTCCTTTGATATTCCTGCTGCAGCTGTTTATGCAGTATCATATTGTGTAGCATGGCAGACACTGTGAACATCTGTGCACATGTGGCTGGAGAGTACTGCAGGGCTCCACCAGATATACTGAGGCACCAGAACTGTCACTTCAACAGCCCAAATACATGTGCATCTGCCTCATTATGGCATTCTTCATTGTGTGTGTGTGCTTTTCTGATGTGTGTCATCATCCACGGTTCCAGGGAGTAGCCAGCATCCACAAATAAATGGCTGTGTGGGATCTTTCCCCTAGCAAATATCTGGTACAGCTGTGATGCATGCCAGATATGGGAGTAGTGATAACAGCCTGGACTGCCAGCACACACATTCATGATAATGCCCTGGGCATTGCACATGACCTGGCAGTTGATGAAGTGGTACCCCTTGTGGGTGAGTTAGATTCTACCCTCTTCACCGGGGTGATGCCTTGATGTGTACATGAGTGTAATCTATGGCACACAGTACCTCTGGGTAGTATATTACATGGTAGAATAGTTGTATACTGCTGGCCCTCTCATCAGGGGTGTGGGGAAAAATATGCTCACTGGCATGTGGTAGCATGACATCCAGGAACTGGTGGAGCACCCCTGGAAGCAGATACCTGTGAGAACTCCATCATGTCCCCAGTTGGTCTTTGGAAAGTACCTGTAACTAGTATCATTAAGGCTATACATACCTTTGTTTCCACTGAGAGGGCTTCCCCTCTGTTGGCTCTGGGTCTGAGTTGAAGTCGGCAGAGCTCAGTCAGTTGTTGTAGTATGACCTTGTCCACCCTGTAGTGCTTTATGATCTCCAGCTCATGTAGCTCTTGGTAGGTTACCCTGGGCCTGAACACTCTTCTTCTTCTCAGTCCCGGACTATGGTCAGCATCAGCAGCAGTAGCTGCACTGACCTCAGCATCTAGCACATTCATAGGTAGTAGACCTGTAGCAGTCCCTAGCATTCTCTCAGTTAAATTTCCCAAGTCTGTACTCCAATGGTAAAGAGTATGGGGGGAAAATCTGTTTGTAGGGTGTATGCAACCTTTATAGTGCTCTGCTGTAGGTGTAGCCTATGTAATTGGCTACCTATGATGCAGTTCACCTGTCAAGTACATCATTAAGGTGTTTAATGGCCTTAGTTTAAGTGAAACAGGGCTCATCAGTAATTAATATATCATTGGGTTTCTCAGCCACTTTTTTTTTTTTTTGTGACAGCTTTCTTGCTGAGCACTGTGGTGTGCCGCAAAAACCCACGCCGCAAGGATAAACAAAGCTTAGCAGTGAGTAGACACACCCCCATGAAAAGTCATGCTCAGCCGGCAGCACACCACACTGACCCTTGCAATCACAATAGAAAATGCTCCTCAGAGGTAAACATATCTTAGCAGTCAGTGTAATCAACCCTCTGCTCAGCTCGGCAGTGCGCCACGCAAACAGATGCTGATGAGCTCCAATGAGCTTAAACTTTTGCATACAAACCCTATTTTGATGTCAGCTACCTCTTCTTTGGACACCAACAATGTTCTGTGCCTACACGGATGGGATCCAGGGACACAGACACCCATCTGTGCTATTCAGTAACCCCAGCTCATTTGTATACAGATCCATGCACACAGCCTGGAAATTACAGTTTCAGGCCCTGCCTCGTTAGCAACTACAGCAGTCTAACATTGTACACACTCTACACAAGTTCCTATAATACATTACTGTTACACACTCACAAATTCTGTTTTTTTACAATATTTTTATATATTTTTTTTCCATAACGGCTTGTTTGCTCTTGCAGCGTGCAGCGCAGACATACCCAGGATATTAAAACAAATATATAGTTTACATTATTTTTCATATGGTTTGGGGCATACAGTGATTAGTTTTGCACATATCTGTGTCCCCTGTGCTATTTCTGCCACTGTCAGTACACTTTTACAGCTCCTGGTGTCATTTTTTGCATCCTGTATACGGAATTACTCTGCATACATGACAGACAACAACATGGGGTCTGCACGACTGCCTATCTGCTTGGTGGATCATTCTATGTGCCTCATGTGCATGCATTTCACCTGCTGATGAGGTGATTTGCATGCCACTGACACTTCCATGTTTGCACGCTCATGCACACCCCTCAGCTCTCTTTACTGGATCACACATCTGCTTACTTCTGAGTAAGCACCGTGCCACAATGCCTACACAGAAAAAAAAGTCTGTATAGGTGTTATTAAATGCCACCCATAATGTTTAACAATATCAAGAAAAAAATTATGAAAATTTAAATAATGATATTGAGCTTAACATAAATCCATTTTAGAGATATATAAGATTTGCAAGTAGTAAAGACATGCAATTTGATAAACTGTGTTTCATTTCTAAAATGTATTCTGAAGCACAATAGATTATAAATATATTTGCAAAACAGTTTAGCTCCACAAAGGGGAACAAAATTGTTCTAGTAACATTCAGGTAACACCAGATACTGAAATTAAATTAGATTTTGTTTGAATGGTAGAAAGTATGCATACTAGACCCAAGTAAAGCACTGGGAGAGATGTGAACAGTACAAACACATCTCTTATTCACTAGGTCATTTAAGTATGTGTAGATGTGTCAAAATTGGAGACATATTTATAAATCCATCTTTAAGGAAAAGGAGAATAGGACATATACAGAGCCAAAGGATCAACAGATCTATCTTCTTGATGTTAAAAACAGTGCTCTTTAATATCAAATGCCAGATATCAGATTCAAAATTCAAATGACATGCCTCAGTTAATAGTGCCTAATAAAATATATGTGTGCTTATATATCAGCGTATCCCTACATTTACTTCATAGTATCTGTAAGGAGATCATTCTAAAAATATATCTTAAAAAAAATTATCATTTCAAACAGAAACACTTAAGGGATAAACATTCTATACATAACATACTATATAAAGCATGAACGTATACATATATATATATATATATATATATATATATATATATATATATATATTATATATATGGGTTCATGTCATTTGGTCGACAGTTCATTTGATTGACAGTTCATTTGGTCAACAGTTCATTTGATCGACAAGCATTTTAGGTGGGGGGCTTCACCCCCCACACCCCCCAATGTATATCAACTCCAGGGTCGCACAACATTGGGGAAGGGGGCAAATGCTTGTCGATCAAATGAACTGTCGACCAAATGACATGAACCCATATATATATATATATATATATATATATATATATATATATATATATATATATATAAAACAAATAAATACACATAAATACATACATAACACTATACACAACAGGAAGAGGATAATGACACATATTGCACATATATAGATGCAGTTGGGAGGGTGGCCTAATGGTTGAGGTGTTTGCCTTACAAAGACAAGGTGCAGGGTTTGAGTCTCACAAGGAATAATTGTCTAGGCTTAAAATGGCTCGCAAGGGCAGTTAGCCTAGTACTAATCTATAAATCTATATGTAAATATATATATATTTGCATATCTATCTCAGCCCAGGTTCACCCATTTAAATATAACTTTCTTTTTTCTTTAATAGTGGTTTTATGCTATTCCTATTATTCAGTCCAGGTGCAGTGTCTGCTCCAAAAAATGTATCTACTTATACTGTGCTAACTTTGTTAGATTAATTATTCATATCAATTCACCTTTGTATTTCAGAGAACTGTGCCCTATCCTCTCTTTCAGCTTTTGATTTGTTTTACCTATATAGAAGCTTGACAGGCTTCACAGTTAGCAAGGTACAGAGAGCATCTCTCTGAAATATGAAGGAGAATTGATAAGAATCCCCTTAGTAAACATATCATTAACTATGGTGAAGAACATACTTTCAAATTTTGGGTATTGCAAAGAATAGTTAAATCGAAGAGAGGTGAAGATATAATTAGGCTAGCCAAGTTAGCATATTATAAGTGGATACATTTTTTTAGAGCAGACACTACACCTGGATTGAGTAATAGGAATAGTATTAAATAACAAAATAGAGTTATATTTATATGGGTGAACCTGGGCCTAGATAGTTATGCATATATATATATGTATATATATATATATATATATATATATATATATATATATATCTATAGATATATGGATATATATATATATATATATATATATATATATATATATGTATGTGTGTGTTTCCTGATCTGCATATGTCGACTGGTCATATGGCCAACCTGAAATGTGGAATACGGAACCATGAAAAAGTGGCCAAGTCAAAACTCTACACATCAACACCCATAGTTCAATGTATTAGACATAGCAGGAGGTGACATCAATCACCCATACTATGTAGCTTACCATACCGTGACATTCCACAGTCAACAGTACATGTATTTTATTATTTTGCAGAGGGACAAACCTCCCTATATCCCTTATGTGAGGAGCTGTGCCCTCACACCCCCTGCAAATTATATATACAAACTCCGAGATCGCACTACAGTGAGAAAATGGGTTAATTCCCTGTTCTTCACTAAACCGCTATTTCCTTTCACAATGCCGAACTCAGATTATTGAACTATACTACCCATTCACTGTAGCATAGTCAATATTTTCTGGTTCAGCATTCTGCCCATTTGAAAAGTGCCTTTTGACCACATGCCAGTCAAGCACAGGCACTTTGCTAATTCAATAGTTAACCCATATATATATATATATATATATGTGTGTGTGTGTGTGTGTGTGTGTGTGTGTGTATACATATATATATATATATATATATATATATATATATATATATATATATATATATATATATATGGTTCTACTGCTGTAGACCGAATTCACACTTTTCTGAAATCCAAATCACCGAGTCCCCACTGCCGAAACAACATTTAAATGAAACCACACTCTACTGAACCACAGAACACCAAACAAGGCAGTATTCTGCTGTGCCTGGATCATAACTTTTCTACGATTTAGTGCAACATTGGAGTTGGTATATAAAATAACCAGGGGGGTGCAGGGGGGCTTGGCCACCTGTATAAACATCAAGAAAGGTAAGTGCTTAATTGTACATTTGAAATTGTGTAGAGTTTTGTTGGGATGTTTGATAGTTGATGTTCAGTGTTCCGTGGTTCAGTAGAGTGTGGTTTTGTTTAAATGTCTCAGCAGTGTAGAGTCGGTGATTTGGATTTCGGCAAAGTGTGAATTCAGTCTACATAAGTAGACCCATATCTATCTATCTATCTATATATATATATATATATATATATATATATATATTTATATATATGTACGTGTGTGTGTGTGTGTGTGTGTGTGTGTGTGTGTGTGTGTGTGTGTGTGTGTGTGTGTGTGTGTGTGTATATATATATATATATGTATATATATATATATATATATATCTACTGTATGCTGTATGTGTTATTGTCCTCTTCCTATTCTGCATTGTGTTATGTATGCATTTACATGTAGTTATGTGTTTTTATTTATATATATATATATATATATATATATATATATATATGTTCATGCTTTATATAGTATATAGTATGTTTATCTCTTAAGCTTTTCTATTTGAAATGATAGTTTTTTAAGACAGATTTTTAGAATGATCTGTTTACAAATACTATGAAGCAAATATAGGGACATACTAATATATAAGGATGCATACATTTTATTAGGCACAATTAATTGAGGCATGTGATTTGAATTTTGAATCTGATATCTAGCATTCGATAGTAAAGAGCACTGCTTTTTAATGAAGTATATGTTGCATTGCAAAAGTATCATGAAGATTTGAATGCTCTGTTTTGTTACATTGTTTATTTGTTCTTTGAATGGTATGGACTCTTGGTTTTTGTTTTAAGTTAACGTGTCTGCAAAAGAACTTTGCTAAATGATCCATTTGGACACAAAAAAAAATATGTTGATGAATTGTAAAGGTGAATACTTAATATAGCACACAATGATTGAAACAATGTATTCATTTAAGGAGCTGACAATACAGTTTGAACCCAGGCATTAGTTTATCCTGAACATATCATCCAACTGCCTCATGACAGTTTTAAACATATAGGCTATATAAGAAGATTTACAAAGCCTTAAGGCATCAACATTTATAAAATCAGTATCATTTGTATTAAATCCTGACTGTAGTGTGGAATAATAATATGGGAACTTTATGAGAAAACTAACATGAGTAATCTGGAAATAGTACATTTGAAATGTAGACAGAACATGCATGGTTGCAAAAGCTTAAGGTATTCTGAAACATTAAATAATTGAACATGTACAGAGTCTCATATAGACATGTATGAGAAAACCTTGTGCATGTATATAGGGCTTTTAGAGACAATTACCTCTGGGAATGCTTGGGGTTATTAGAGAAAAGTACAGAATCATCAGACAGCCTGTGCAGCATATTATGTAGAATTTGCATATATTTTAATGGGTTCTCTGAAAGAATAACTGACGCCAGAATAAACTGCCAAATTATATTAAAGCAAACACTAGTTTAGACAATTTTAAGAACAACCTGGGCACTTTTCATGGGAAAGACTGCTTTGGTGTACGTGCAGACTATAAGGGCATTATTGCCCATGTCTGAAATATTTTTACATATGTAAATATGCATGTAAGTATTTATGCATTTAGTTTTGCCATGTACATATTCTGTTTTTCTCCTGTTTGGTAGAATGCTGAAAAAGCATATACCTAACTAATTTTAAACAAGCTGTGTTCCTGCCTGAAACATTTGCAAGATGGAATGCTTGTGGTGGATCGCAAACCATGCCTCAGTTCTCCTAAACATTGTATTTTGCATTGTCAGTCTGTATCTAACTGGGGTTGATGGATGACTCCATTCCTGGTATCCTCAAACCTGCTGCCTGAACTACTCCATGGTCAAGAACAACAGGTCAAGAAGGTGAGTGTTTTAAAGGATAAACATATTGTGGTCTCTTTTTCCTTCTACTCCACTCAACATATCATCTTTCTCCATCTGGTAAGGCTGTAGGTAGGTTTCTAAAGTTTCACATATGTAAACATCACAGAAGACACACACACACACACACACACACACACAGACACACACACACACACACACACACCCTGGTGGTAGCTATATAAGAATAAGAGGAAGCCAAATATTATAGGCCAGTTAAAGACCTATGATGAAATTGCTGAAATGTAAAACTTAGTTTTCCACTGGCCTTGATGATGGTTTACAGAGCAACAGTGTGTCTTTACTTTGCTACTAAACATCATACTCAATTATTCATGATGTCACTGAAGTCCTCTTTCTGAATTCTTAAACAATTTTTAACTGGGAAAAAGGAACTCTGTGATACTGGCCTTTGTGTTTATTATCACAGCTTCTGAGTACGTAACATAATTTCTAACTTACAGTACTGATTTCAATGGGCCAAGTAACACTAATAGGATGATTCCTCCCTGAAGGAATAAATATATCCATGGACTCTGCTTTTTTAGGGATGTGTCGTCCAATTCTAGAATATGGGCTATCTTTGTAGTGGAAAACAAGTGACTGGTATTTTTTAATTTTGGTCAGAAACAGTCATTAACTGTAATTTGTATTTAGCCCTACATTTGTTTCTTATAAAATGGTCAGTTTGCTTTATTCAGAGACCTGTACATAAGTTCTGTTTTAATTTTGTAAATGAAATAAAATATATGCCCTCTCTGTTTTCTACTCATATCTCCCACACCTTCTCTGCCTCTTATTTTTCCTACCATAAATGCAAGATTGTAATTTGACATTTTCAAGGTAACCCTATATGACAATTTATCTTGCACAAATATATGAGAACTCTATATTTCACTGGCTGCGGACTTTCTCAAGTATAGCTGTCTTTCAGTTATTTTTCTGTCCATACTGTAACTGTAAGCTTTACATTTTTCATTGTTGTATAACATTGCCTGTTTTGTAACTGAAAATGTTCTTCCTGCTCAACAGCTCAGTCTGACCACCCCAGTTAACAAAAGCAATAAGTAAATAAACTAATAAATAAATGCAATAAAAGGTATACAAATAGTAATAATCAGAAGTGAGGTTTGACAATTCCACTTACTACTCTTGGAATTTAAGATCATGAAATGGAGATTTCATCTTTCTAAGAATGTAAATCTGTGACCACTGAATATATCCCAAAATATTACATTAATCTTGATTCTTTCTAGATATCACCATATCCTTGTTGCAGGCAACATAGCATTAAATGTCATTATCTCTGCAAAGAAAGATCATTTCATTATCTGCTGGCAGGAAGAGTGCTAAAGCATGTGGATTATGATGTAGTAAATTTATTTTTAAAGATGAAGTGTTAGAGACAAATTTATACCATAGAAATGCAAGGAACTGCTACAGAAAAAAAATGAAAAAACAAAGAAAAAAAAAACATTATGTGTGTACAGCACTGATGGCAGCATTTCATGTGTTATTTAAGACAAGTTATAATCAGTGATGTCCTGATTTATAATAAAGAAGATTTTCTGCCTATCTCCTCACGCCGGATGCTAGATGGTTTATGGAACTTTATCTAGGGAAACTGGTGATAACCTAAACTTAGACTTGCTCCCTCTTAAGTCTAAGATCGCCCCTTTTATATGAGGGGTTCTAATCTAATTTGTAGCAGATGGACAGATAATATTGTCAGCTGTGGTGTTAAATGAAACCAGAGACACACTGTATTGGTTCACAACCAGAGTTATACTTTCCTAAGATTCTCTTTCCATGACTGATCTATATGCCAAAGCAGTACTGCTTGATACAATCAACACAGAACTTGATATGCCTGCCCCCACCCCATGCTATATTAGCATTAACAGTGGCCATCACTGCTGATTAGGGATATTGATAGCTTGGAAAAATTAAAACATACCATTTCAGATCTACAACTAATCATCTGGACATTGCTTGACTCCCAAGCTCCAAACATTTGCAAAGAAACAAATTGAGGGAGTCAAATGATAGCACCTCTGATTACTTCAAGAGATGTGTATGCAGCGACATGTATATTTTCAATCAGTTCTCTGAAAAAAAGCTATACTTCATTCAGATGTAAATAAATGGAGAACATTCTCAAAGCCTGCTTTGTCTCTGTATTACCAGTGTTCTTGCCCCCTTTTCCATGATCATGGCAGTCATTAGTCTCTAGGGTGACTTGAACAATTACTTGCAATAATGAGAAGATGTCATGATACTCCTGAGGTCCATGAAGTCAGATTTTGTTTCAGGTACCTTGGATGCAAAAAGTTTGTTAATGAATGACCCAGGCCCTGGCTTGTAGTAGTATACAATGTAGACACTCCAGCCCTTGCTGGACAGATGTAGTTAACTTGCATTTGAACATATCATTCTCATCTGATTTGAAAACAGTACCCAACCAAATCAAAGATTAGGAGGAAATTAATTGGTAGACCTGAAAAGTATTGACATGTGTGTTTGCCTGTCCACTTTCTCCAAAGTCTAGAAAAAAAAAGTAACATTCTAGCATATTCAGGAAAATAGCTTCTGCTGGGTACTAACCTTCTACAAACACAAGTTTTGAATGAATATCCACCAGTCAAACTTTCACCAGGACTTTGAGTTATACTTTCACTACTCTAGATAAAATGGTTAAGCTGGGGTGATATTTGTTGATTTAAATAATGCTTTTGACTTGATCATTTAAAAATGTCGTTCCAAAGAGCCAAGGGTTCAACTCCTCGACTGCAACCTCTTTTACAAGTTACCTGTCAGGTATTCGACTTTCACTTAGATTGGTGGCTTGTGCTTTGTTAGCAATGATCATAAATGTCAGGATATCCTAGTGCTCAATACACAGCTCTTTGTTAGTCATACAAATATTTTATACTTTCCTCAGAAACTGCAATGAGGAAACTGTCATACTGCATAAAAAGTACACAACATAAACTATTTAAGACCAAATGTAACCTACTTTTGTGATCAACTCTGGTAACTAACTGCAGAACTCACATACAGTTTCTACTGCTGAAATGCAAAGAAGTAAAACATTCTGCTTTTACATGTATTTAGGCTTGAAATTTATTGGGCATTTCTTTGTAGAAACTTTTGGTTGGGGGCGAATTATATAATTGCAAGTCAATATTATAAACACTTGCAGGAAATTCACTACAGCTGCAGAAAAGCATGCCGTGCCATGCTAACACCTGTGCACATAAGTGCGGGGGGAGATAATGTCCATGGACCCTCAAGCCCTTAGACAACAGGCTGTACTGCAGGCACAATGTCTTGTTGTTTTAGCTACTCTCTAAGTTAATAAGTGCAGTATTTAAAATCTGTCTCTGTTTTGGTGCCTTTGTCCCCCCATTATTTTAGGCTTTGTCCAGATTTATTGTGCTAAAAGGTTCAGAGGTATGAATTAGATCAACTTTATGGTTTTACAAATAATGCTGGTGAGGCTAATGGCGTCTTAATTTCTAGGGTAAATTTCAATAATGCCCTTAGGCAGAGACACCACAGCTACTGCTCTTCAGAATGCAAGCACACTGCTTGTGGACAGCCTGAAACTAAAATGCTTACGAAGGGGTTCAGCTACAATATACTTTTGTTAACCACAAAGTATATGGTATGTTGTTTAGGGCCATAGAGAAGTTATTTTATTTTTTTTGGGGGGGGGCACAACTGACTCATTCGATCTTTCACTAGGACAATGCTATTCTGACCCATTTCTTCAATGGGGAAGACTTTAATTGGATTTCAAGGAATGTTTTGCAAATCCTGCAAACTGCCCTTTCCCTACCTCCTCACCATCCTGTGAGCTCCACTATTATTGCCTTTGGAGAGGTACATGAATGCATGCTTCCACCTATGATCAACCTCCTGACTATGGTCTGCACCTCCTGCAGTGTGAGCATGGTAGGCAATCCATACATCTGTCCACACCTCCTGCAGTGTGCTAGACAATCCTTACATCTGTCCACACTTCCTGTAGTGTGAGCATGGTAAGCAATCTATAGATCTGTCCATACCTCCTGCAGTGTGGGCATGGTAGGCAATGCATACATCTGTCCACACCTCCTGCAGTGTGGGCATGATAGGCAATCCATACATTTGTCCACACCTCCTGCAGTGTGGGCGTGGTAGGCAATGCATACATCTGTCCACACCTCCTGCAGTGTGAGCATGTTATACAATCCATATATCTGGCAATACACATGCATTCCTGCTGGTGTCACCAGTGCAGCCATCCAGTGTAAATCACTCGGTCCCATTCTCCTCCCCCTGCAGCTGTGCGGCTAGTCAAACACAAGTCATCTGGATGCACACAGGGCTTCATCTGTCTGTGCCATGATAATGGAACAAGCAGTGTCAAAAGTTACACGAGACAAAATACTGAGGTGTAAGTTAGGAAAAACTTTTCAACTATATTTGTCTGCCACATTTCTTATGGCATCAGTGCCTTAATAGGTCATGTTGTTCACTTCAAATTTGGTGACGTATTGGGTTTGGCTTCTGATACTACTTATATAGTTGAAAAAATGCCTTATGTTTACTCTTCATGTAGTTAGCTAACTCATTTCATATTCAGTTTACTCTTATTAAGGATTCTTTTACGACCCCTGCAGATTTGATCTTACTCCTCTTTCTCTCTGTTGGTGGAACATTTTTGTAAGATCCATAAGACTTTCTCCACTATTATAAAATTTGTTTTTCTAAGTATTTTAGAATAGGGGGTTACTCCTGAATTTCTCACCATACTTATGTTTTTTCTTTCGGCTGCTCCCATTAGGGGTCGCCACAGTGGATCAACTGTTTCCATTTCTTCCTGTCCTCTGCATCTTGCTCTGTCACACCAACCACCTGCATGTCCTCTCTCACCACATCCACAAACCTTATCTTAGGCCTTCCTCTTTTCCTGTTACCTGGCAGCTTCATCCTTAGCATCTTTTTTCCCTATATGCTCTGCATCCCTCCTCGGCACATGTCCAAACCAACATAATCTTGCCTCTCTGGCTTTGTCTCCAAACCTTCCAACCTGGGCTGACCTTCTAATATACTTATTCCTAATCCTGTCCATCTTCGTCACACCCAGTGCAATTCATAACATCTTCAGCTCTGCCACGTCAAGCTCTGACTCCTGCCTTTTTGTCAATGCCACTGTCTCCAACCCATATAACACAGCTGGTCTCACTACCCTCTTGTAGACCTTCCCTTTCACTCTTACTAGTACTCGTCTGTCACAATTCACTCCTAACACTCTTCTCCACCCACTCCGTCCTGCCTGTACTCTCTTCTTCACCTCTCTTCCACACTCACCATTACTCTGAACTGTTGATCCCAAGTATTTAAAATCATCCACCTTCACCACCTCTACTCCCTGCATCTTCACCATTCTTCTATCCTCCCTCTCATTCACATACATATATTCTGTCTTAGTCCTGCTGACCTTCACTCCTCTTCTCTCTAGAGCATATCTCCACCTCTCCAGGGTCTCCTCCACCTGTTCCCTACTCTCACTACAGGTCACAATGTCATCTGCAAACATCATAGTCCATGGGTACTCCTGTCTGATCTCGTCTGTCAACCTGTCCATCACCATTGCAAATAAGAAAGGGCTCAGAGCTGATCCTTGATGTAATCCCACCTCCACCTTAAACGCATCCGTCACTCCCTCTGCAGACCTCACCGCTGTCACACTACCCTCGTACATATCCTGTACCACTCTTACATACTTCTCTGACACTCCCGACTTCCTCATACAATACTACAACTCCTCTCTAGGCACCTTGTCATATGCCTTCTCTAAGTCCACAAAGACACAATGCAACTCCTTCTGACCTTCTCTGTACTTCTCCATCAACACTCTCAGAGCAAACATCGCATCTGTAGTGCTCTTTCCTGGCATGAAACCTTACTGCTGATCACTAATCATCACCTCCCTTCTTAACCTAGCTTCCACTACTCTTTCCCATAACTTCATGTTGTGACTGATCAATTTAATCCCTCTGTAGTTACTACAGCTTTGCGCATCACCCTTATTCTTAAAAATCGGTATCAAAACACTTTTTCTCCATTCCTCAGGCATCCTCTCACTTTCCAAGATTTCATTAAACAATCTAGTTAAAAACTCCACTGCCATTTCACCTAAACACCTCCATGCTTCCACAGGTATGTCATCTGGACCAACAGCCTTTCCATTCTTCATCCTCTTCATAGCTATCCTTACTTCCTCCTTACTAATCCACTGCACTTCATGATTCACTATCCGCACATCATCCAACCTTCTCTCCCTCTCATTCTCTTTATTCATCAGCCCCTCAAAGTACTCATTCCATCTGCTCAACACCCTCTCCCCACCATACTTATGCTTAATAGGTACTTATTTATATCTCCTTTGGTTTAAATGGCTGTAAACATTGTACAAATACAGTGACTTTGGAGAGCCGGTCACTCAGGGTACTACAGAGCAGAAAATGTCTTAGCCAATATGCAGAAGCCCTGAGCAGAAGGGCAAATACTATCACTAGCAAAGTAGGCTGGCCTGTCAGTTATTTTCACCCACAGTGACACAACAGCAATCCCCTGGAATGATAGCAGCTAATAAGCCAATTGTTGAAATCAATTATTATTAGACAATTTCCAAAAACATAGAATAGATAGTTATTCCAATTGTCCTGCCCCATGCTTAATATGTGAATGCTGACAAGCATATTATCCATTGCTATGTATTGAATTATCTAAATATTATTGCAGGGCTAAAATGCTACAGACACTTTGCATGATACTTGCTGATTATGTATGACTTCTAATCACGTTAGCATCTTTCAACTTAATATTACAGACTGTTCCCATAATGTAGGAGGTGTTTTAAATTTAGCGTTACTTCTACTTGAAGACATATAGCATTAGTATATCCTGTTACAAATGAAACATGACTTGTATGTCACTGGCAATTCTTTCAGAAACCCTGCTAACTATAGACCATTGGCCAGACTTGCTCTCAGCGTAAGTGACCTACTTCATTGTAAGGCCTATCTACAAAGATACTTACACCAGGGATCAGATTCCAAAGGACATCATACTGACAGCAAAGTCATTTGGAATTGAGCTCCAAATATTTTGAAAATGATCCCAAATTCAAGGTTATGATCTGCTGGGTTTAACGTTTGCCGACATTTCTTTTATAATGGGTGGGTGGGGTAAATTGTGTTCAACTTTGTCATAAAGCCACATATGGAAGTTTTTACCTTGCTGCAACTATGAGCTACTAATGTTGAAGAAGGGGACACATGGGAGGGCATATTTAGATCTCAGTACATAGATGGCATTGTGGAACTCAAGCTTCATACTTCAATCTCATAAATTCTAGTCTGTGAGCTTCAGGGAAAATAGCCTACTCATGTAAGTCAGAAAATGTACTGTCGTTTGCAGTTTCTTTTTTTCTTATGGGATGATGAAAGAGATCACTGCTTGAAAAATAGCACTATACCTGAAACTGGCCATAGAAATATGCATGGGCTTTTACAGTTCTTGAATAATAAAATGTCGCCTCTTTTCTTGTATTTGTTCTTCTTAAGGTTGCAGACATGTTTATAAAAGATGCATTATGTACTCTGTATGGACCCTTACACATTGCATTCTTTAAATACCACTGACAATCTATGTGAGTTAGCTTACAGTCCTGAATTTTAAAGAACTACCTGCAAATGTTACTGTACTTGATAGGCAATTCAGAATAATTAGATTCAGAAAAAATTACAGATACAGCACAAGATCAAATAAATTACCTCAGGTAAATGCATAGATGAGTCTTTATTTACATGAAGGTGATAAGCCAATAGAATAAGATAGAAACGCAGTTCCAAAAGTTGCTGCTTTACTTTCCTTGACACCACTGTATGCTGCTGCCCAAATTCCAACAGTCATTACTATAGCAACAGTCATGGCAGCAGTGGCAGAAGAATAATTAATGTCCGGGTTCCACAGGTTAAACGGCCAACATACTGGAACACATTCATTTTTAACAGAGTATTACAAGGAGACATAATTGCAAGAAGAAACTGAGAACATTTTTAGTATTACATTTTCCTCCCTGAATGCTTATTATGGTTCACAAAGAAGACATTTTCAGAATATTAGAGAAACTTGCAGTGGAAGGTAGAATGATTATGAACACATACACAAACACGCACACACACTTGTGTATGTGTGTGTGTGTATGTAAAACTGTATATTCTAGAGTTATCTACATATTGTTTTTGAGATATGGAACAATTGAGTGTTATTCCTAGGTCTTTGAAAATTATAGACTTTATAAAGTATTTACCTTGAATTTTATAACCTGAATCAATCTTTCTTTCACTCATTTACCGATTGCCTCTGTATTTGATGGATGTGAGACACAAAAACTAATCTTGGAATCACTTCTACCCCATAAGACACTGGACAAACATGTGCATGCACATGCACACGTACACACACACACACACACACACACACACACACACACACACACACACACACACACACACACACACACACACACACAAAGTCACTAAATCACTCATGGAACTCACATATACAGAGAATTTGCAGGTTCTCCATTTTTGTTGTAACATGTAATTGAGATGTGGCAAGAAACTGTAGCACTCTAAAAAATTCAACTGGCATGGAGAGGGCCAGCAGATTCCTCGGAGAAGGCACTCAAGAACGGAACTGAAGAATCAAGACTTCTGAGGCCTAGAGCTAACCACTGCACCATGGAGATATGCCTGAAACAATTGTTTACATCCTGAAAGACATTTATTCACTTTTACTACTGTTCAAACTAAAGTAGTTGGCTATAGATAAAGCATAAAAATTAATAAGAGCTTTCTGAAGGGATACTGTGTCACTAGTGATTATAATAAAGTGAACAAGCTTTACATCTTAATTATTAACTGAATTAGAAATGGAACAACTGGATAAGCAATCCAACATGACTACATGGAATAAACAGGATCCGAGTCATAACACCAGGGACCACTTGGAGTTGATAACACTTAGATAATTCTTAGTTTGTATTCTAAACACCATTACATGTTTGCAAACCACCAGCCACCCAAGCTGTAAGTTGCTTGTACAACCCCAAAGTGATTAACTAGTTAAGCAGCAGGTTGTGACTGAATGAATAGGAGGGAAGCCATTCTGTTTCTAAGATGCATATGTAGCAACTCCAAGAAGACCATTACATCACTTTATACTGCACCAATCCAACCCATGATTGGATATAATGTTACATTTTATAGCCTTTGAACATACCACCTAAAGATTATTGAAAGGATACATTGATTCCCTACTAAAGAAATTATAGGGTAAGAAAACCTGAACTTTTTAAAGGCTTTGGGAGTTATTATATTTTGCTATATTTTTTATACATTAGCTAGAGGTGATTTCTGTCTAGTTTTTTGACAATGTTTGATGCAGTTTTGTTTGAAAGTCTCAGTGTGCAATTTAAATACTTGGGAAGTTACCATCCAGGTTGGGAACCTAATACTAAAAATAAGTATTTACTACAGAAAAAAATGAAGGATACATTATAGAGATTTAGAGATTATCGAACAAGCTTCAGTTTGTAACTTCCTTCAAATATAAAAATGTGGCACTTACTTGGCTTACCCCCAAATAAACATTCTCTTAAAACTACTGTGATGCTCTTTGGTTCCCCACAGAAACTTAAAACTCCTTCCCTCCTTTTAATCACTACCTAAGTGATCAACCAATCAGCACATTCAAACAGTATAAGTACCTTAATAAAACAGTATTTCAGAAACCACAAGAGCAATATCTTTACAGATTTTGCAACCTAACTGAAATGTTCCTACTCTTTTTCAAATCATTTCACCAAAAAAGCCAGAAAAGCTCTGACAAAAAAAAAACCAAAAAACAAAAACAAAACAAAACAAAAAAAAAACATATTTATCCCAAGGCTAGAATATGCTGTACTAATTAATACAGTGTTCTCTGCATACAACTAATATACAAATAGTAGTTAATACCATGTATATGGATTCATTTATCTTTTACCCTAATTCAAATATCTCTGTCTCACCCTAGAAAAGGCAAAGTGGCTTTGAGTCATAGTCTGTCCCATACTCCTAGTATGCAAACTTACTTTTAAAATACTGATCAGTTTTCTGCCCAACCCTAAAAGTAAACTCCAAAAAAAATCCCCCACTCTTTCTCAGAAGCCAGAACAACAACAATCCACTCCCTCATTTGGCTTTGCCCAAGTGAAAAGTCCATCAGGAAAATTGACTGTTAATTGAAATGATCCCCCAGCAAAAATCTGGCAACTTACTGAGTACTCATAGCTCAAGGAAGAATTAATAGCACATCCAAAACACACATACAAGTGTACGAGCATTACAGAGAAAGGATAAACACCATCACCCAGCTGTACGCATCCATCCTTTGCCTATATTCACACATAATCCATATCTCACTTCTGATCACTTAACAGAGGAACTTTATTCTATAGTAAATTTGTAAATGTAACCACAGAAGTGGTATTTCTATAGCTGGTGGAATGTGCAAGTCAAATTCTGTCTTTTTATACTCCAGGAAGGGTACCTTATTATACTATCAGTGAGTTACTTATATATTTAAGCTTTGTTTAAACTACTGGCAGTGAGTTGCATCAGTTTCTTCTTAGCTGTGCTGATCCACACAACCTGAATACCAGTTACACTGAGCAGCATGAGCTTCCACTAAACACAAAACCAGTCCAACTAATTTCCATAGTTCTAACATTTCTCCAACCCCTCTTTAAATCTGGGAGCACTGGTCATTATGGACAGCAAATAGACAGACACACCCTTTTGTCAGCTTTATTGTACTTGGAATCCTGAGGCAGTGTATGAATTGTCTCATACATACTAATAATAAATTCCTATTAACTCAAATGACTCTGTGAGAGGTGTAAATACTTAACTCAGTTAGACGCATCCCTCTCTCAGCCAGCTACACTGTCTTACCCTGACCCACCGCTAAGCAACATACACAGATTACAAACCTAAGATGTTTTATGTTGATAGCTTTAAGAAAAAACTTTAAAATGTCTGCTAGGACCCTGATAACTAAGCGTCTGCCCCACCTCCTGCATGAAACTCAGCATCAGCAGCTTGTATCCAACATATAGCTTGTTCTGACTGTAGGAAATACAGACACTAACAGGAGATGGATGGCTAACATGCTGAAGCCTTTAAGGCAGCAAGATGAAGCTAGTTAATCTGGCAATGTCCGGGTTATAGCTGGCTCTATTGTCAGACATGTAGATGATCCACTCACTGGGCTGAGCAAAGGCAGGGTAATGATTAGTCACATCTCAGGTGTCAGGTTATGTAACATTATTAGAGCCCTCAGGTTCCTTTAACCAAGGTACACATATGCCCTGATCATTGTGCATGAGGAAGTGAATGATTTGAGGCATGCCTCCTTGGATCATATGAAAAGTTACATGATGGAGCTCTCAGGATATGCATCTAGAAATGGAATTAAAGTAGCATCGAGCAGTATTCTAGATTTACCAAGAACGATGCCATAATACAAATGAAAGATAACTGACTTTAATTACTGCTTTACTACTGATGCAATTATAGGGGAAGCCAATATAGATTTCAATCAGGGATGAGATGGTTAACAATCCTAACTGCCTTTGCTTCGGATGGTTTGTATGGTCTGCATCTCTCTCCTAATGGTTTTCACATACTGGCTAAGACGTTTTCATCCTCCATAGTGCATTTTATAAGCAAGGTCAGTCTACTGAAATTTCCCACTTAGCCAATCACAATCAAAATCATATAAAAGTAGCACTGCCCTACACCAGAATCCCAAACAAAAAGTTGCACTCCTTACAGGCATTCTTAAAGCGCGAAAGTATTGATATATGCACAGTTATTGACACATGATTGCAA
This sequence comes from Protopterus annectens, assembly GCF_019279795.1. Taxonomy (NCBI): domain Eukaryota; kingdom Metazoa; phylum Chordata; order Ceratodontiformes; family Protopteridae; genus Protopterus; species Protopterus annectens. The sequence continues at coordinate 1,536,344,715 of NC_056731.1, forward strand.
AACAATGAAAGCATCCCAGCAATACAGGGATGTAATGCATATCACACTTTAAGTCCCAATGCCAAGCTAGATTTTGTAGCTGTTGAGGATGTATCTGTGTTTCTAAGAAGTCATTTTACCTCTGGACTTGTAATGCGTCACAATGACCCAGAACTCTTCCACATTCCTTTGGTGATAAAACCCAGTACCACATGGTAGCCAGCTACTTTACCAATGAATGGAAGACCATGGGGCATACATTAACAAACTGACATCCCTCACCAAAGAACAAAACACAATCCATTTAGGTGACTTAAGCTACCCAGTCATAACTGGGGAACCTACACCACTACTAACAATTATAAGCAGAGATTCCTGGATTTCATTAATGCCAACTCCTTGGACCAAGTAGTCCACATCACAATAAGGATACAAATATTAGACTTGTTTCTCACCAATGCAATCTCTGACTACGCCCAGGCTCCACATTTGTCAAATTACTGGTCAAAGCTGATCATCATGCAGTAACATTTACTCTTAGTGTGAGACGTGAGACACCTCAAAAATCCTCCCATCTTCAGAGACTACTCTAAGGCAATATACACCAGCTAACCAAGGACTCAATCAAATTCAAACAGTAGTCAAGGATGCAGGACTTGCTTATTTTCACCTCGAGTTATCTAATGTGCAACACTGAGAAAATTACTTAAACAGTGCGTCCATGTTTCCCCTGAAAAGGCAAAAGTGTGTGTGTCTAGTGGGCTTACCCACTTAACGATTGTTTAAAATATGACTATCCTTCCTTCTACACACACACTGAAGTGAAGCACTGTAATGGTACCAGTGGTCCTGGTGAATTATACAATAAAATATACATCATTTCTCCAACAAGGCAAATATTATTCAAGGAATTGTCAGGGTGGTAAATCATCATCATAATCATTAACATGTTTTTTTCTGTTTTCCACATAGGATTGAGACGTTGCCTTTACTGTTGCCATCTTTCTTGATTCAGTGCTAATTTCATACCTTTTTTCGATTGTCATGCTTGAATCTCATAGATATCCTCTCAAATAATTCATCCATCTCTTGTCTGGGTGTCGGTGTTTCATTTTGCTTCTTCCTGTCTCTCCCAAATCTTGTTTACTAAGCTGTCTTCCATTTTACTGCAGAGGATTGAACCACCATAATCTGCTCACTTTATAAGGTTATAGGAGATTACTTGGCTAACAGGGTAAGAGCCTCTACAAGCCTAGCAAATATAACCTGCTTTTACCTAATATATGGCAATTTGGTATAAGAGGATGGCATGGAGTTGTGCCTATGCCTTTAATATCTTACAGATTGCCCCTGTCCATAAGGGACATATGCACTACCCCAGGTGTGAATGTGTGATTCCCCATCCATTAATCCAAATTGTGTTGAAGAGGGCCAAGGAATAGCTCTGCTTAATGTGAATAAGAAGCCTGTTCCAAAGAAGGGACAATCTCTGAGACGCATATCTGTCTCTCCAGCATGTTTTGTTTGGGTCGCTAAGTTTAGATCCCTAGATCGGGTGGCCATTGCACTGTTAGACTTACAGATGTGTGGCACTTCCATCCGAGCTGGATTTCTGAGTGCCTTGTAGGTCAGGCAAAGGTCACCCCTGAATAGTCAATAGGAGACAGATAAAAAGCCCTAACTATTTACTCTGTCTGCATAACACATGTTGTTTATACCCTGTATTATCTTGGTGAAGAACCTCTGAGTTCACTCCAGCTGCTGCAAGTGCCTAGTCAAGTACATGCCAAATGGAACATTGTACATAATTATTGGTCTAACAAGGCCTGAGTACAGTGAGACTATAATTTCCTTGGATCTGGATGCCATACCTTTGCATATATGTTGTGCCACATAGAAGGACTTCCTCACCACTGTGTACATGCGGCAGTCAAAGTTCAGGTTACTATCTACCCGTGTACTTAGACCTCTCACCTCTAAATCTACACTTAGGGGTGTTCTTTTGATGCTGTAATTTGCATGGGTATTTGACTTCCCAAAGGGTATGATAATGCATTTTTTGCATTTAGTTTTTGGCCATGGTTGTGCACCAATCATTTTTCTGATCTAGTCCCTCCTGAAGGATATCTGTATTGTTGGGGGATTCATTGATTGCCTCCAGCTTGAGTCATCAGCAAATATTGTCATTCAGAGGCCTTCCACATTAGCTTTGACTTCAAAGAAGTATATTCCAAACAGGAGTGGTCCCAGCACTGAGCCTCATGGCACACCAATGATAACTGGCCTCTTGTTGGATCTGGATTCATCCACTTTAACCATATGTGTCCTGTCCAAAAGCCAATTAGTTATCTATCTGGTGATGTAAGGATTTATACCCAGTTCTGTGAGTTTATTTATAATACCTGAGTGGGCAATTGTGTCAAATGCTTGGCTAGGCCAATGTAGGTCATATGCAACTATTTTACCCTCATCCATGGCTTAGACACTTTCTCAAAGAAATCCACCAGATTCAGTAGGCATGACCTGTCTTTGGCAAAGCAAAATTGGGTTGGATCCAGTATTTAGGGGTTTCCTTTGTCTTTTTTTATCAAGTCCATGATTATTCTTTCCATGGCCTTACATATAAGACTAGTCAAACATATGGATCTGTAACTTTCCAGGTCATTTGATGATCCACCTTTATGCAGAATAATGACTGTTGCTGTCCTCCACTCTATTAGGTCAAAGCCTGTCTGGAAGATGTGGTTAAATAGAGATCCTAATGGACCTGATAAGTATTAATTTAAGCTGTTTAAGAGGCAACCAGGTATATCATCAGGGCCCCACTGAAGCCTTGTTTTTAGTTCTTTGGTGATAATTTGGGTGATGGGGAGGTTAAATTTGAGGTAAATGTGTCAGCCAGCATATTTGCTATATCTCCTGGCCAGGTATAGATGATGCCATTTGCAACTAATTCACCACATTGTTGGGTGTTTCCCTTAAGACTGCAGACATAACTGAGAAAATGCCTTATGTTTATCCTTAGCCCTGGAGGTTATTTTTACTTCAAAGTCTGCTTTTAGAGGCTTGGCTAGTTCCCTGATTCACTTGTTTAAACTAATAAAGAACTTTTTGCTCTGTTGTGCACATTGCCTTGTACTGTTTGACAGGATTTTCTTTCTTTCTTTCTTTCTATAGCCTACTAATACCAGGGGTCCACCAAGGTGGCATGTTTTTGCAGTGTGATCTGGGTTTATTTTGGTCTGGTACTGCTATTTATATGCAGTTGCTTATATGGTCATACAGGGTTTTTATGTATGCCTCTGCATAGGTTTCTGTGTTTTCTGGATTTGAGGGAGCTTGGAAACTAGCTATGACTTCCCTTAATAGGGGGTAATCTGTAATCTACCTTGGAAAAGTTCTTAAAGTTTTGGCGGTTAGGTGGGAGGACTAGTTTTACCTTTATTTCAAGGGAGAATGCTCTGTGATCTGATCTTACCAGTGAGGACATCACATAGGGTGGGGGGTGCATCTCTCTCCCATATTTCTGAGTAACACATCTGGCATATTTGTTCCACTATTAAGTGCGCAGACTAGTGACTAGCTGCTCCAGGGCATTTGAATATACAAAGTCAAGAAATCTTTGGGCCTGCATGTTAGTGGTCATATATGCCTCCTAATTAATGGAGGGGTAGTTAAAATCACCTATGTGTATGATACTGGGCAGGTTGGGTAGTGATTCTAGTAACCTTAGGTATGATGTACAGCTTTCCTGTTTCATGGTGGTTGATCTGTAGCTAGCAAGAATATTGTAATGGATTTTTCCCATGGTTAGTTGGACATGGAGTAGCTCAAGCATGTCATATTGTTTGGCCAACCTTGAGGTGTGCTTATCCTTTATGTATATCGATACACCTCCATCTTTTGCTCTTTCATGTTCAGTGGGTGGTCAGAATGTAAATGGAAAGATGTTATAGCCATGCACTGCCAGAGTGCTTTCTATGGCTTGTTTCAGTAACTGCACAGATGCCAGCATTGTCCAGGTTGAGGAGATCTTCCAGGGACTGCCATTTCTTGTTGAGATTCCTAATAATAAACAGTAGCACCTTTAGCATGTCCTGAGTAGCTTTGTAATGTTGGAAGGTTTGTCTGTTTGGCAATGCCTAAAAAAGCTACTATGGAGTAGATAATGTTTAGGCCAATATCCTAAAACCTAGACGGGAAAGATGAAAGCCATCCCTGGCACTGGCAAAGCAGCATAGCCTATCAACTATGTCCTCCTAAGTTGACAAGTATTGTATCCCTTTGTAATGACACCAGTATCTAAGCCATTTGTTAAGGTCTGTAATTTTCACAGGTTCATATGTGTTTACTAGGCTAATGGCCACAAACAACTTTTTAAGCTTAGCCCTGCATCTCAAATCTTTGACAAGTTCTAGTTCCCGTGTTAAGTGTAAGCAGGGGCTTGGGAGTTGAAGCATTTACAAACAGAGGCCTGGGAGGAGATTTTACGCTAGTATTGTGTCATCATCCTTGGCGACAGTAGAATGCTGCTCAAAACTAGGCCCCTACCTGCCTGTCATGCATATTCTGAGAGCTCAGTTATGTCTCTCTTCATATAATCCAAGGAAATTCATGCCCACATGGACTATGACTCAGTACTTTCATGATCTCATGGATCTTGGCTCCTGACAGGCAAATAACTGTAACCTTCTCCTTATCCAGTCTGGTAAGAGGGACATCAGCGCATCTCACAGTGCAGTCTCCTCTCACCAGAATATTGGGTTGTGGAATGTTTCACCTTATGGGCTTGGTAGTTGAGACACAATGATATGCGGCTTTATGTGCTGTGATGGGAAGTGCTTGTGTGCATGCAGAATTGCTGAGGACTGAGTCTGTGAGGCTTTTAATTTTTGGTTAAGTTGCATGTGAGCACCTCTGCATATGTGGGTTTATGTGTGTGGTCCTTTGTGGGTGTGGAGAGTGATGCGTGTGAGCCGCTGACAACCTGTCTGTTACTTTTTCTGCCTGTACATGAGAGTCTAGCCTCCAATGTCAATATGTAAGTACATCTCTCACATACTGTATTTGTTCAAAAATTAACTGGTTGCCAGTGAACATAAGGGAATTGTTTCATTGCCTCAGGATGCTGACGTCCACCAAGCTAGATGGAGAGATAGCAGGAAAGTGCTTATCCATGGTTGCAGGTCCTAATGTGTAGTTACAAATGATAGGAGTGTAGGGTGTTTGTAATCAGGTGAGGGGAGGGTACTTACTTGATGTAATCTGCAGCTAAACTAAACAATACTGCTCAGCTCCCAAAACAGATGCTCTCTGAATAGCAATAGTCCTGTGTGCTACAATAAGGTAAGGTAGAAGTAAATACTCTTAACTTAATTAATAAATGCTGCTTACTGCACAAACTAGTTGTCCCGCGAGTAATGTGGGACTGAGGTGAAGTTCCAAGGTGTTTTTATAGGGAGATTTCAACTTCTGGTGATTGCATGTATACAAGGCACCAGTAACAGCTGCTACATGAAGAAAAGCTTTGTGTAAATGTGAGGCTTGTAAAAAATCAGAAAAAAAGCAAGTTTTACACAAACTGTCCCTAAGATCAATCAGGTAAGCACGCAATGAGCTTTCCACCAGTAATTTCAAGCTTAGATAAGTGAAATCAGCCCTCTACTGCCACAAGAGTGCAGACTTTGACACTCAATGTAAAATTACTGGTTTGGAGCCCAAATGTTAAAGAACCACAAACAGATTCCTAATACTAAGAAACACTGGTTACAATATACTTTCAGTGCAGAGCAACAACCCTTTGAGCACTTTGAAAATGCAACTTCAGACTTTAAAGAAGTGTAAAAAAAGCAATAAATATCACAGTAAACTTTCACAGTATAATGAAAATAAGCAATGTTTTCAGATGTTTGTGTCTGTGCAGTGTACTGGCACAGCTAGCAGCTCAGTGAAATTTGTAGACTTTATACCAGCACTGGAAATACAGAAAACTGGCAACTGAGTCCTCTGGTCAGTAAAGCGACTACCCTTAAAGCTCTTTTCTGTGCTTCCCAATTCAAATAGACCAGGTAAACACCTACATCTACTAGATAAATAATCCCAATCCTCCTAATATAAAAGCACAGTAAAAGAGTGTCCAGAGTGAAATGTTACCACAAACAAACTTAAACTTAAGGAAAGGCAATAAGTAATTCAGTATACCAGCAGTATACTTTAAACAGCTTATAAGTGTGTGATTATTCAGTAAAAGTACTTCACTTTATAGAAATCAGCCAAGAGCCACTCAGTTGTAAGAAATTTATAAAGGCTCTAAAAGCAAGATAAACTGATTAATATGTCCTTCAGCCAATAAAACAACTACATGCAGGAATCTCTAGTGTGTTTCTGCAAACTATACAGAAAAGGGTACCACCAACTGCAATTATATGGAAAACCTTTTGTCCTCTTGATGTAAAAACAGAGAAGAGCTTACTAGAGTGTAAAGGTACACTACTTTATCCAAAAGCTAGCCAGACAATGAGCTCTTAGCAAGTAAATCAGTAGAATAGACAATGAGAGGCAAACTGCACTCTTTCTTTTTTCTAAAACAGGCACAATGAAATGCAAATAAATAATTCAATATATAAACAGCAGCATAGAAAGGGTGTAGCTTATAAAGCTCAATTTACAGTAAGGGTGGGCAGTTTAAAAATCACCAAGTTAAAAAAAACAGAGCGAGGAATGAGTGGTTGGTGGGAAAAATAAAAAGCATGGAGTCCAACAATGCTTGTAAATTCTGGAGGCCTCGAGTCTTATTAGAAAAGACAATGCCCCAGATATTCTCTGTGTATTTAAGTATCACTCAAGAAACAAATTAACCAATACAAAACAGCATGTGAAATGCACAGCCTGGGTTATTTAATTGTCTATGTACTACATAGAGCAAAACATCAGGGTAAGCAGATTTTTCAAAACAGAAAACAAAATGAAACAGGTAAAAGAGAAAGCAGTGTTACCAGTTTAAGCAGCTCACAGACAAAAAGGAGATTTACATTCCTCACCCAGCAGGGAGTAAACAACAGTGCTTATAGGTTTTGCAGGCCTTGATACTTATCAATAAAGACAAGGCCACAGATATTTAAGTATCTCTCAAGAAACAAATTAACTAATAAAATACAGCATGTGAAATATACAGCCTGGGCAATTTAATTGTCTGTCTGCTGCATAGAACAAAAACACCAGGCAAAGCAGATTCTCAAAATAGAAAACAAAATGGAACAGGTAAAACAGAAACAGCTCTACAGTTTAAAGGAAAACTATATATATATATATCTATACACACACACACACATATGTATTTATACACATATTCGTATATATAATCTATTATTCACAAGCTTATGAAATTGAGTAATAAAAGTCTTTACTTGAAATGAAATTAAGCAATGAATTTTATATAATTAAATATACAGAAAATACATACTTACACAGTCAAATAGTAAGCAAAGTTTTATTCAGCGATTGTATATAGAAAACACTTGTTGCTTATTATTTGATCCTAATACTATGTCTAGATGAAAGTTTACTGTAATCTATGTCTCTCTCTGCTTTTGACAGCATTTGGCATTTTGGCATTTGAAAGAACAAGTTGTTAGTCCAAGAAGTTCACTATTTACACTCCAGATAGCAAAGTCTAACTGTTTAATATTTTCTCCTAGGAGTTTAAAGATTCTCAAGTTCTGCATTTCCCATTTGTTTAAGTCTTTGAGTGTATGCTTCCTCCTTGCAGAGTCACATTTAAAATAAAGTACAGTCCAAATAATCAAGAATACATTTAGACAGAAACTAAACTTTGCAGATGTGGGTAATCAATAATTTCAGTTTTTAAGGGTTACTGCAGCTCTGCTTTGGAATAGACAACTGCAGATTCTAATATAGCTGTGTGTACTCCCCTTGTAAGAAGCCAACTATTTTACCTTTATCTTCCTCCCTAATTAGGCCCAGCCTGAGTAATCACAAACATTCCTCACCAAGAAAATCTTGGGTATGAGGACCATATGTTTTACAGAGCATGTAAACAGCTTCTTGGTCAACTATATTTTATAGAGAGGTCATTTTTGCTTGGCCTACAAGACAAAGAAACAGCCAATTATGCTCAACCTTCTACATCCTAAAAAAACTGGAAGTATCACCAATATTCAATCAAAAGAACTAAGTTTAAATCACACCATACTTTTCCCAAAGGATCCCCTAGCAATAAAATAAGATCCCACTCCAAGTCAAGCAAAGCAGCTTTCTAACTCTCACTAAAACACACCTGAATAAGTGAATGAAAATCCATAAGTTCTTCCTAAGGCTGCCTTCTTAAACCCTCTAAACCTATAAAAAGAGATAAAGAACCTTTTCAGTAGTCAAAGAATCAATTCAGTACTGTGTCACTGACACAAACGTTACTCATGACATTGAGTAATAGAGTACGGTTTGCAGACTCAAATGCACATTTTAAGTCAATGAAGGGGTAACAGCAAAGTGCCTTGTTCCTTGGTTTGAAAATGTGGTTGGCTACAATTTTCATTGATGGATAGGTAAGTACATAGCTAGCTGCACTTGAGGGTCATTTTAAGCCTACCCTATTTCCCTTTTTGTGCTAAAAATAACCTCTCCCATTTGGTTATAGATTGGACTTACCCACTGCATACTCAGTAATTATATATTACCCTAATAAGAATAACCGGGGTCATGCCAAACATCATTTGAGGGCACCCATACATAGGATAAAGTATTTAGGAGCTGCCTCTGTCCATTAATATACAAAAGGCAGTACCAGAGTAAATTTCCAGTTTCCTGTCCATAGATCTATAATATCACTTGTATACAACAAAAGAAAAAAATATTCGTCAAGTGTAACAGCAACAGAGCCCAACATACTAATCTGATCAATCTAAACAAGCAGTTAAGACGGTTAATTAATACTTCAAAGGCTAAATTTGAAGAAAAAATAACTTCTCAGATAAAGGACAACCTCAAAGCTTTCTACATCTATGTCAGTAACCTCAAGGGAAATATGCAACAATGAGCAGAACTTATTGTAAATGGCATCACCCACACTGAACCGGAGGCCATTGCCAACCTTTTACTGAAAAGTTCTACTCAAGTTTTTCCCAACACTACGCCCCAGTAGTCCAGAGGAGATACCATACAGCACAACCCCCCAACCATTACTAGGGAACAGTCTTCAATTCACTTTCCAAGGCCAAAAACACTATATCAATGGGCCCTGATAACATATCGGGATGCTTACTAAGTATCGTGAAACATGACCTCTCTGTTCTACTTGAATCACTTTTCAGCTTGAGCCTACAGTCAGGTTTTGTGTCCAAGGACTGGAAGTTGGCTATAGTCATTCCCTTGTGCAAAGAAGGTCCAACCACTGATCCGGATAACTACAGGCCCATAAGACTGACCAGCCACACATGTAAGTCCATGGAAAGAATCATCACAGACATGATAAATGAGGACACAGATAATCTGTAAATGTCAGATCTATCACAGTTCAGCTTTGTTAAAGGAATGCCATGCCTATTAAATATGGTGGACTTCTCTAAGAGGGTAACCAAAGCAGTGGATGAGGCAAGAATGTGCACAGAGCTTACCTCAAACTAGACAAGAATTTTGATACAGTATCCCACTGAGGCATTATATACAAGCTCATAAAATTACATATAAACCTTTTTATCACCCACTGGATAGCCAACTGGCTCACTGATGGGACCTAGGAGGTAAAAATAAGTGAGGCGCACCACCACCAAGTGGTCATTCGCTAGAGGAGACTCCAGGGCTTGGTACTGGGCCTGCTCCTTTTTTGGCATCTATTTCTCTGATGTGGAAGCAAACACGTAAGGCCTATGGTTGACTAAGTTTGTAGATGACTGCAAGCTGAGAGTTATCCTTGATTCCCCTGTAGATTCTGGCATTCTTCAAGTAGGCCTGTCTCTAAATAACAAATGGTGCCAAAACCATGGTCTTAAACTCAGTGCTAAGAAATTCATAATTGTACCCTTTGGAAAGTCAACTATCCCTGCTAGTTGCCATGTTGATAATACACCTCTAACAGTCGATCCAATGGTAAGGGACCTGGGTACTCAGATAAACAGTAGCCTTCCCTTTGACTACCAAATTGCAATAGTAGTGAGGAAATCCTTTTATTATGCACAGCTTATAAATAACAGCAAGGCATCTAGGTCAAAAGAGTTCATTATCCCACTGTACTGTGCCCTTATCAAAATAGACCTAGAGTACAGTGCTGCCTTTGGTATGTACCTAACTAGGCATATGCAGCAACTAGTGTGACCTCATAGTTTCCTTACAAAAAGAATACAAGAATACAAAATGGAACAGACCTGCCTTAATGCAGAGCACCTTAAAACCCTCTCTCTCTTCTCAGTTTCCTATAGACTGCCAAGGGGTGATCTATGCCTGACTTACAAGGCATCTGCAAATCCCACACTTATGAATCTCCTGCACCAGAAATACAAGGTCTAAGGGCCTGCATTTTATGTGTGACTTAAACTGAACATGCTGGAGAAGCAGACATGTGTCCCAGAGACTGTCCCTCCTATGGAACAGACTTCTCATCTATGTGAAGCTATGTCATCTATTGCCCAATTTAAGCACAACCGACACCAGCTGAGAATAACTAATTTACACTGACCCTGCCATTCATGTCCCCTATGAACAGGGTAGCTTAAAATGCCTGGACCTCAATGTCCTGTTTGGATACAGGATGTTATTATTCTTTCAGAAGAAACTTGGCTAGGCTTAAAAAGACCTCTCAGGTCATTAACCTAGTAACAATCTATGAATCTTTGGGCAGAAATTAACTTTGTTTTATGTAGATGGGAAGTCTGCCAGAGCAGTAGTATCCTCTGTGAAATATACCTGTCCCTCCAAACTATTCTGCTGATTTTGCAGAAGAGGTTTAACTTCCTAAACTGAATATTTCTGATGCCATTTGACTTGCTGTTGTGCAGTAAATCCATCAGTAATGGCTCAGAGGGTGCCTTGTATGGCAGACACAGATCACCTCTTAGCAGTCTGTAGGATACCAAGTATAGTGACAGGACTTTGAGTCAGTCCATGTAGGACATGTTGTCTAGGCCTTGCATCCTTTTAGTAAGGCATCTCTGTGGAGATCCAGCTGTTGCATTTATCTGGATAGATACATGCCAAAGATGGCATTATATTCAATGATTGGCCTAATGAGGTCAATACTAATATATATTAGTAATAATAATAATGAATACATAATGTATATAGATGTTTGCTTACTATAACCACTCATGAAGCCATGCTGTCAGTCCAGTAACTGGTTTTACAGCAGTTTCTCCATAATTTTAGCTCTGTGGCAGAGTATTGCAACAGGTCCAGAAGATAAGGCGCCAGGCTTTTTTTTGAGATAAAGAGAGCAGTTGCATGTTTCTAGCTGTATGAAATTGTAACCGAGATCATGGTCAGTAAATGATGTAGGATAAGGGGTTAGAAATATTATTCAAAGCCATTCTTAAAAACTTGCTGTATAGTAATGAACTATTTCACTGACTTACAAATATTAATATTCCTTAATGCTTATTTTAATCATTTGGAAGTAATACACCTAAAATAAAAGGGAGACATTTTGATATGTCTTGAATAAAGAGGTGTTTATGCTTTTTGGGGGTAAGACTGAATGGAATTATTAATAGGTAGTTTAAGAGAAGTAGAAATAAGGGTTTTAACGTTTCTTAAGAGTACTTTGTCTAGATTGTTTTGTTTACTTATAGTAATTACAAGTTAGTTATGGATGTTTTAATAGATATCCAAAATTATCCAGAAGAATGTAGGCAAGATTTTTGTTTGTTTCTATGCAAGTAGTATTGGTAAAATTGACTGTAATGGAGCAATTTTTTCTGAGCTTCTCAAGAAGTAGTTTCTTAGATTTATTTCTATGCTTCATACTGCCTTGGAACTCCTCAAACAAGCTGTTGATTTATTATAATTACTTATCCAAGGATAGGGAGATGAAATGGGTGAAATCCTTATCAGCTATCAAAATCCATGTTTTTATGTCACCTGAAAACAATTGGCTAGTCAGTGGCTGTACAATAATGGTACAGATTTTGGTTTTAGAGTGCAGCTAGGCATACTTAATCTCCAGAAGATTGTGTATCCAGCATGCAAGAACCAGAAATAGAAGTGTATGCTGGTCTAATATATATTGTGGGAAACTAGAAAACATAGTGAAAGAGTCAGCCTACTGCTTGCTGAAGATGCTGTAGTCATCTGTGAGCTACTTAAGAAATGAAGGTTAATTAGATGGACAGGCCAAATGAGCTGTGCAAGCATGTTCTGAGCATAGCTGGAGATAAGGGTAAGTGCGACGCAAACAGAACTGGTACAGTTACAAGCAGATGACTACCAAGAAAACAGGGTTTCAAGGCAGGAAATGATTCATGAGGTTACAGAAAGGTGTTATGGGTTCATAGGTTCACAGGTTCATAGAAGATTAACAGGATAATGACCCTAGAACCCATACAAGCCTAGTCATATTTATCCCAAGTTGACCCAATTGTCAGTGGTTAGGTAAGTGAAGTTTGTAGAGGTAAGGGCCTATGGTAGTTAACACCGACTTCATCTGTTCAAGAAGAACATGGGCACCATGCCAAGAGTGAATTTGCAGTCATCCATTAGTTGATATATGTTGCATTTGTAGACAGCCAGAGAAGGGCTCTGTTTCATGTGAATAAGAAGCACGTTCCAGATAAGTGGCAGTCTCTGGGAGATTTTATCTATCTCTCCAGCATGACCTGTTCATGTCAGAGGCAAGGTTAAGATGACTGGATTGAGTGACCCTCATGCAGTTTGACTTATAGATGTGCAGCATTTCCATCATGGCTGAGTCAGAGACTGCCCTTTAAGCCAGACACAGGTTGCCCATTAACAACCTGTAGAAGACAGTATACAGTGATAAGACATGCCACATAGAAGGATTTCCTTACTACTGTGAATACGTGGGGGTCAAAGATCAGATTGCTATCGACCTGACTTTTTTTTGAGATAAAGAGAGCAGTTGCATGTTTCTAGCTGTATGAAATTGTAACCGAGATCATGGTCAGTAAATGATGTAGGATAAGGGGTTAGAAATATTATTCAAAGCCATTCTTAAAAACTTGCTGTATAGTAATGAACTATTTCACTGACTTACAAATATTAATATTCCTTAATGCTTATTTTAATCGTTTGGAAGTAATACACCTAAAATAAAAGGGAGACATTTTGATATGTCTTGAATAAAGAGGTGTTTATGCTTTTTGGGGGTAAGACTGAATGGAATTATTAATAGGTAGTTTAAGAGAAGTAGAAATAAGGGTTTTAACATTTCTTAAGAGTACTTTGTCTAGATTGTTTTGTTTACTTATAGTAATTACAAGTTAGTTATGGATGTTTTAATAGATATCCAAAATTATCCAGAAGAATGTAGACAAGATTTTTGTTTGTTTCTATGCAAGTAGTATTGGTAAAATTGACTGTAATGGAGCAATTTTTTCTGAGCTTCTCAAGAAGTAGTTTCTTAGATTTATTTCTATGCTTCATACTGCCTTGGAACTCCTCAAACAAGCTGTTGATTTATTATAATTACTTACCCAAGGATAGGGAGATGAAATGGGTGAAATCCTTATCAGCTATCAAAATCCATGTTTTTATGTCACCTGAAAACAATTGGCTAGTCAGTGGCTGTACAATAATGGTACGGATTTTGGTTTTAGAGTGCAGCTAGGCATACTTAATCTCCAGAAGATCGTGTATCCAGCATGCAAGAACCAGAAATAGAAGTGTATGCTGGTCTAATATATATTGTGGGAAACTAGAAAACATAGTGAAAGAGTCAGCCTACTGCTTGCTGAAGATGCTGTAGTCATCTGTGAGCTACTTAAGAAATGAAGGTTAATTAGATGGACAGGCCAAATGAGCTGTGCAAGCATGTTCTGAGCATAGCTGGAGATAAGGGTAAGTGCGACGCAAACAGAACTGGTACAGTTACAAGCAGATGACTACCAAGAAAACAGGGTTTCAAGGCAGGAAATGATTCATGAGGTTACAGAAAGGTGTTATGGGTTCATAGGTTCACAGGTTCATAGAAGATTAACAGGATAATGACCCTAGAACCCATACAAGCCTAGTCATATTTATCCCAAGTTGACCCAATTGTCAGTGGTTAGGTAAGTGAAGTTTGTAGAGGTAAGGGTCTATGGTAGTTAACACCGACTTCATCTGTTCAAGAAGAACATGGGCACCATGCCAAGAGTGAATTTGCAGTCATCCATTAGTTGATATATGTTGCATTTGTAGACAGCCAGAGAAGGGCTCTGTTTCATGTGAATAAGAAGCACGTTCCAGATAAGTGGCAGTCTTTGGGAGATGTTATCTATCTCTCCAGCATGACCTGTTCATGTCAGAGGCAAGGTTAAGATGACTGGATTGAGTGACCCTCATGCAGTTTGACTTATAGATGTGCAGCATTTCTATCATGGCTGAGTCAGAGACTGCCCTTTAAGCCAGACACAGGTTGCCCATTAACAACCTGTAGAAGACAGTATACAGTGATAAGACATGCCACATAGAAGGATTTCCTTACTGCTGTGAATACGTGGGGGTCAAAGATCAGATTGCTATCGACCTGATTACCCAGATCACGTACCACTGGGTCTACACTTAGGCGGTACTGTCAATTATGTAGCTAGCAGGGATGTCAGCTTTCCCAGATGGAATAATAATGCATTTTTTGCATTTAGCTTTATTTATTTATTTATTTATTTGACATTTGTTGACTGGGATAGTCTGACTGAGCTAGAGGCCTTTTCCAGAGAAGGCCCGTGGAGAAAAGCTCCACAGAAGAACAAAGTTGCATACATAGCATTAATGAGAACAATACACCATGAGTAGAGTTTGGTACTGCACACAATAAAAAAAAGTAAAAACATTTGAATTTGATTCACAAAATCAAAAAAGTAAAAACATTTGAATTGAAATGCATAAGAAAGTATGGTAAACAAGTTAGTAAGATACATTTCTTAAGGACAGGATGGCAAAAAGAGTCAGTAATCTGGTTAGTTCCAAAAGTTGAGGGAGTAGTTATAAACAGAGTGAGATAGCGATATGGAGAGTGTGAGGGAGACTGTAGTAGAGTGGCTGCGAGAAGTAGTAAGAGAGGACAGATAAAGTAGGAGCAAGTGGTGTTATTTGCAGAGCAAAGTTTAGACTGAGCTTATTACAGTGACAATTCCAGGTATTAAGCAGGTATTCTTTTAGAGCTTTTTTGAATTCATGTCCATGTTTTTTTTTCTGATGGCAAAAGTAGTTTATTCCAGGCTAGGGCAGGAGTGTAGCTACAGAGATTCTGGTCTATAGATTTTTTGGAATTGTAGATTTCCAAGAGTTGTTGGTCAGAGCTCCTGAGGGTTCTAGATGGAGTACAAAGTGAGATGAGTGAGGAGATGGATGGACAGGCTGAGGACTTGTTGAGGATGGAATGAATGATAGGGAGTTGAGAGAGTCTAGCCAATTTAAAAGTTTGAGGGATTGACAGTGATGGGTATTTGAGCTGTGAATCTCACTACTTTGTTATAGGTGGATTCAAGTTTTGTTACAAGAGAGGCTTGTAGGTTAATTAATATTTGTGACCTGTAGAGAAGACTTGAGAGAAGGTAGTCATGGGTAAGAGAGAGTCTAGAGTCTTTTGTGAGGAATTTATTTCTGTAAAGTAACCCTTGTTTTTGGTGTGTTTTCTTTATGCAATGATGCACATGCAGGTCAAATTTGAGCTGATCATCGATGGTGACTCCCAAGAGTTTGGTGTTAGTTTTTGCATTTATTTATTTTTTCCGCAAATTTTTTTTATTTTTCAAATACAGTTGAATAAATTCCAAAGTATTTGTGTATAACATCTTAATAACTATGTACACTATATACATCAGCATGACAATATAACAGAGTTCAATATATACAATTACCTTATAGGTATAACAATCCGGTTATCAGAGTGTATCTGTTCAGTTATTGTAAAGTGTCAATCAATGATAAGACTTTTTTCCATGGAGTGTTAATAAATGGCTTAGGATGAATCCTTAATTCTTTAATTTTAATTTCCAACAATGCTGTGGTCTTCAGCAGGCTGTAGAAGACTTCCAAAGTCGGTATTGTGTTTGTATCCATCTTCTTCTATACACTTTCTTGAGATTGCAAGTATTGTCCATACTAGATACATATTTGACTCAGTCAAATGAGGACCTCCGTACACATTTAATAATACAAGAGCTTCAGATAAGTTAAACGATTCATTAAATAAAGCTTGTAAAAAGTTTTTAATGCCATTCCAAAATGGCTTAATTTTAACACAGTCGAAAAAATGTGATTACAATCTGCATTGTGTATTTGCTCATACCTTCAACATATTCCCTTTGTGGAAGAATTAATTTTACTAATTCTATCTGGAGTTAAGAATGCTCTGTGCAAGCATTTCCAATTAGAAACTTTCCAGAATTGTGAAAAGGATGTATGTGTTATTGATAAAAAAATATTTGATTTGATTTCTTCAGTTAGCTGTAATGAGTGTCCTTTTGTTATATAATTCCAGTATGAGGATTTGGGTGTTGTTTTATAATTTATCAATATCTTGTAAAATTTCAAAATGCTATTTCTAATGTTGTAATCATTATATATGATTTCATATAGGTATTTTGTAAGTTTAGATATTTCTTTAAATGAAGAATTACTAATTATTTTGCATAAATCTTGTGAATACATCAGAATGCTTTGCATAGTTAGCCAATCTTGTTGTGGAATTTTGTATGTTGTTTCTATTATTTGCATATCCAGAACTTTTAGTTCTTTGATACATTGAAACCAACAAACAAATCTTTTCTGTTCCCGGGAAATAATTATTTCTCTGTATATTTTATGTGGATAGCTCTTTGTAATTATGAATGATGTTAAAAGATCAAAAATATAGATTTTTAAATCTATATTTGCATTGATAATTTTCCTAAATGAGTCAATGTAATAATTAATCATACGAGTTTTAGTGGGCTTACTTATGTTATATTGCATACTAATACATAATATGTGCCATGGCAAATTGCTTTTATCTGTTATTTGAAATTTTTTTTGTAAATTACATTAATTTATTGATATTACAGTTAGTAATTCTTTCCAATCTGCAGAATAATTTGGACTTATTCAATCTGAAATTGTTTAGATATTGATGCTTTTATATTTGTTTCTATATCAGGAAAGTTTAATGTTTTCATGGTCTGATATGATGTATTAAAGCTATTCTGTTTCTTTTGGGAAACCATAAACATTTTATTAGGCATGTATTTATTTCTTTGAATATATTCCTTTCTGGTAACAGTTGTATTGCCAAAGCTATATATAGAATCTTGGATAGTAAAACCATTTTTATTAACTGTAGTCTATCTTCAAATGTTAATATTATTTTGTTCCACTTTTCCACAGAGATTTTAATTGTATTAATGATATTATTGTAGTTTTTTTAGACTAATTCATTATTATAGAAAAACACCAGTAAAACAAAAATAAAGCACATATCCACCAGAACTTCACCAGAATATATTTTTCCTTTTATTTCGTAAGCGATCTGGTACCACAGCCTTTTGCCTTCATGGATCACAAAGCTTACATTTTGTTGTCAGCTTAAATACTCATTCATTTTAATTAATTACACTTAATTAACACTGGCAACTTGCACTTAGACAATAAATCAGTTCCAAAATTTTAAGTAATATAGTGCAAATACCATACACAAATTCACTATTCAATCCCTTTAAAGTTAATACAAAATTATTAAAAACATATTATTCCTAATACTTAATATATGAATACTGGATAGTATAGCTATTATTTTATATGGCTAATTCTTGATTTAAACCAAAAGGTTTCAAGATTTTACATTTTATTATCATTCTAGTTTCCAATTCAAGTAGTTTATTAATGAGATCACCACCTCTATTCAAAAAGGGCTTCCCCAATACACAGAATTTTAAACTATTAGGTGAACCTCCATGTTTAATAAGGAAATGTTGGGCAACAGGGCTAACTTCACTCTGATTTTTTATGTCTTTTATATGTTCTAATATTCGGATCCTAACCATACATTTAGTTGACCCTTATACCAAATATTGACACAGGAGCAACCCAGAATATACACTACCCCCACTGATCGACAATTATAATATAGTCTAGGAGCAAATGTTATCTCATTGATATTATTCAAATTCTTAACCCTATCACAAATACTATAACAACCACAAGGAATTGTACCAGAAATTGAAGTATTAATATAATTACCTCTAACAAAATTATGATTTAGTAACTCTTTCAGATTTCTTCCCCTTTTAAAGGAGAAGGTAACATTTTTTGGGAATAAATGACCAATATTTTCATCCTCACTTACAATATACCAGTATTTTCTCACTATTTTAACTAATTCCTTAGTAAAAGGGGAAAATCTAGTAACATAAAAAAGTTTCACCTCCAAGTCATCTCTAATAGCAGACATTTGGTCTTCATTTCCCCTTTTATCATAGTAGTCAAGTAAGTGAGGAACTGGACCATCAAAAGCATCACCCAGAACATCAAGTTTACATTTCAATAAATGGTTCTTATCATAACCTCTCTCCCTTAACCTTATCATAACTTTGTCTAACTCCTGTTCCTTTTCATTCACATTACTTGTATAGTTGTAAATTCTTCTAAATTCATCCATGGATAAGGATTTTAATAGATGACCAGGATGCATGCTGGTAGCATGCAAAAACATATTCACTGAGGTCAGCTTCCTGAATGGCCTATACCCAATATTTTCTCCATCAACAAATAAATTCACATCCAAAAAATTTATATTTCCTCTATTAAATTCATATGTAAATGTTAATCCATGTTAATTTTTTCCAAGGTTCTCAAAAAATTATAAAAACTCATTCACATCACCCTTACAAACAAAAATAAGGTCATCAATAAACCGCTTATACAGCATAACATTCTTCCTAAAAAACAAAGAGGGATAAATATATTTTCTTTCAAAAAATCCCATATAAATAATAGCATATGAGGGCGCAAAAGCAGCCCCCATAGCCGTTCCCTTTAACTGTAAGAAAAACTCATCACTGAAAGAGAAATAATTATGAGTTAGACTAAACTCAAGTAAACTAATCAGAAACGTAGTTCTTGGTCCATCACCCAACATTTCCATGATAGATTCCAAGCCCCACCTTAAATTGATGTTTGTATATAGTGATTTGACATCAATGGTAACCCAATAAAAATCTTGTCGCCATGTTATTCGGGATAATTCACTCAACAACTCCTTAGTATTCTAAATATGTGCTACAACCTTCTTTAAGTGTGCTTTTAACTGAGAATCTAGAAAGACATTAACACTACTTAGAAATGAACCAACTCCTGATACAATGGGTCTCCCTGGAGGTTTAAACAAATTCTTATGTATTTTAGGTAAAGCATAGAAGATGTGAGTTGTCGGTTTCCTAATATATAATTTACATATATCTTTATGATTAAAGAAACCAAAATGTCCCCCTCTTTCTAGTAAAATCAGGAGCTCATCATTAAATTCTATTAGCGGATCCTTAATTAATCGTTTATACTCATCTGTATTTTTCAATAGATCCATAACTAATTCACAGTAATTCACTTTATTTAAAATAACCCAATTTCCTCCTTTATCAGCACACTTAAAAATAAATTTAGACTTTAGTTTCTCCATCTTTTTAAGAGCTAACCATTCATTCTTAGTTAAGTTGTAACATTTCCTTTGTTTCAAGAAGTCAGATAGTGCCACAGTAAACTCTTTAAATAAAACTTCCAGAAACATAGAGATAGCGGGCACCTTAATATTTGGTGTAAATTTTTTATCAGTAACCAAATGAGGTAATGTTAATTTTCCATAACCTGTATTGAAACAACTAGAATGCTTACTAGAATCATCTGAACAGAAAAATTCATCATCATTGTAATCATAAATTGATATATTTAACAAGTCTTCAGCAAACTCATTATCAGAAATAACATTTTCATGTACAACAGAGTTATTGTCATTTTTTTGAAAATAAACTTTCAGATATAATTTCCTACTGAATGTTTTTAATTCAAAATACAGATCAGCCAATGAAGGATAACATGTGGGTACAAATTTACTACCCTTAGATAACACAACATTCATTTCATTAGACATATTTAAATCAGACAAATTCACAACATCTAATGTCCATTCATTAAACTCACTTTGTCGTATGTTACTTAAAACGGTTTCTCCCCTTCCTGCCATTTCTTCCTTGGCCAGATTTATTGGCCTGAAATGAATGTTCCGTAGCCGGTGAAACTATAATGCCATCAGCCCCCTCAGTCTCTACATTCGAAGAGGCTGTAGGGTCAGTAAAAGTTACATTTTTAGAAGCGTATCTCCTACTGTTTTGATCCATAGACACTGTAGAGGCACTACGCTCCTTCCAGACGCCGCTCCTACCCCTTGACCTACTTCGCGTAGGTTCACGTTGCCATGAAAAAAGGTTCCCCATCTCAGTCTTTAAGGTCCAGTACTAGTTTATTCCTTTTATGCTGTATAATATCAGTTTCTAATTTGGAGATTTTCTCATTAATTTTTGAGATCTGCACTCTATAGCAGGACTCCTCCACCACCTCGTCCTGCAAGTGCAGAATCTCAGTCTTTAACTTTTCATGTGTTTGCATATTCCTTTTAACCAAAATATGGAGCCAATTTAAAGTACAGTCTAAAGATACCTTTTTCCATTCCTCGAAGAGGTCACCTTCTTCTTCTGAGAATTCAGTAACAGGGAGCTTATCTATCCGTAGCCCCCTCGGAGTAAGATATAAACTAATATACTTTTCAAAAAGTCGAGTGTCCAAAAAAAGCGCCACTTCCTTAGCCATTAGCCTCTCAGGCTGCTGAAATCGCCCATCTAGATCATGATTACCACCACCAACATTCCAAGGATCCAATAACGAAAACTTTTTTTCTCTTTCATTAACTATGTCCGCAAAATAAATGCCGCTTGGCAAATTAGACTGCCCTGAAACTGCAGCTGCCTGCGACATACTCCAACTGGTGCCAGTACTGGTGAGACTAAAAATGAATTTAGTAAAACACCAGAAAAACAAAAATAAATAAAGCACACATCCACCAGCACTTCACCAGAATATCTTTTTCCTTTTATTTCATAAGTGATCTGGTACCTCGGCCTTTCACCTTCACGGATCACAAAGCTTACATTTTGTTGTCAGCTTAAATACACATTCAATTTAATTAATTACACTTAACACAGGCAACTTGCATTTAGACAATAAATCAATTCCAAAATTTAAAGAAATATAGTGCAAATACCATACATAAATTCACTATTCAATCCCTTTAAAGTTAATACAAAATTATTAAAAACATATTATTCCTAATAATTAATATAGGCTGGATATTATAGCTATTATTTTATATGGCTAATTCTGGATTTAAACCAAAAGGTTTCAAGGTTTTAAATTGTATTATCATTCTAGTTTCCAATTCAAATAGTTTATTAATGAGATCACCATCTCTATTCAAAAAGGGCTTCCCCAATACACAGAATTTTAAACTATTAGGTGAACCTCCATGTTTAATAAGGAAATGTTGGGCAACAGGGATAACTTCACTCTAACAATGCTAACTTTAAGGTAGATGCTTGTTTCCCTACAATGAGATTACCCTTTGTCTGAAATTCTTTTTTTTTATTTAAAAATAAACATTTTGATTTTGATTTATTGAAATGGAGTCCTGAAGTCCTGTAAAATGTATAAATTAAAATATCTAATTCTTCTAATGTCACTTTTGTATTGGATAATGTTAATAATATGTCATCAGCAAAGAGCATTACTTTAGAATTGTATTGTTCATAAACGTATACTCCTTTGATTTTTGTATTGTTACGTATTGAATCTGCCAATACGTCAATAGCCAATGCAAATAGAATTGGTGACATGGGACATCCTTGTTTATTGCCTTTTGTTATAGGTATAGATTCAGAGGTGAAAGGACCTAGCTTAACATACGCTAATTGTTTTGTATATACATTCTTTAGTAGATGAACAAAGGAAGGAGGAAATTCAAATAACAGCAGAATTTTTAATAAATAGTCCCAATTTAGGGAATCAAAGGTTTTCTCTATATCTAAGCCAATTATGAGTGTTTCTTTATTTTATTTATTAACTTAATCTATAAGAGAAATTATCCTTTTAATACTGTCATGTGTGTGTCTATGATATATAAATCCAATTTGATCATTATTTATTGTTTTGGATAGTGGTATTTTCATTCTGTTAGTTAATATTGTCAAAAATATCTTATAGTCATTATCTAATAATGATCTAGGCCTATATGAGGTACACAGGTTTGGGGATTTGTTTTCCTTTAGGATTGGTGTGATTAAGGAATATCTCCAAGAGGGTGGTATTAAAGCTTGTGACTGAATTTCTGATAGGGTTTTATGGAAGAGGGATAGTATCTTTGAAGGAAAAAGATTATATATTTCCATAATTATACCATATATACATGGAGCTTTATTATTTTTACCATCTTTTATTGTATCTATAATTTCTTTGTAGTATATAGGTGCTTGTAGATCTAATTTTAATTTTTCTGGTATTTTTTTATATTAGAATATTTTTCACGTAGATTTACTTAATCAATATGTATATTTTCTTTTTGGAAATGTTCCATATAGTGATTTCTATAGGCATCAAGAATGTCACCTATATCCGAGACATTTTTCCCTTTCTTTTCATGGAAGATACTTTTAATGTCATTAGCTTTTGATTGTATTTTGATTGTTGTGGATAAATTATGTAGATATTTGGGAGAAGTGGCCAAGGTATTAATTTTTAGTTTTTCTAAAGTTAAACTAGTTTTATGTGTTAGAATTTCATTGTATTTATTGTTTAATACTTCTACTTTTTTTCATCTCCAAATGATTTTGATTTTCTACAGATTTTACTGACAAAGGTTTGGATTACAGATCTAATAATTCAGAATCCCATTCTCTGATTTTTTTCTTTATACCAAGTTAGGGTTTTAACATATATGTAAGTTTTTAATGAGTCCCATATCGTTATTTTATTTATCTCTGTGGTGTAATTAAGCAATAACTGATGATGTGGTGTGGTATATTGAAGATTTACCCATGGTTGGTGGGGTTTAATCATGAGGGCGAAGCCCGAGTGATTAAAAAAAGCCAACCATGGGTAATGTTTCAATATTCCACAGCCAAAGAGTCAGTTACTGATATTATACAATGACATTATTTAGGAAAAAGAATGCTTTCTTTTCTTAAATAGTGTCATTGTATAATGTCGCATTACTGTTCTGCTGGTGGTGGTATATTGCTTCCTTGTGTTGATGTACTGCGCATGTGTATGGGACTTGCATTCCTAAGCATACCTAATACATCAATGCTTTGAAAGAGAAGCAATGGAGAAAGCAAAGTCTCTGTTGCTTCATTTTTTTTTTATTTATTAAAAAAAAGGTTGTGGACACTTTATACCAATGGAAAAAAGTCCAAGAGACTAGACTTTTTTCCATTGGTATATTGTGGGATTTACAACAGGCGTGCTGGCCAATCAGCATGTGCATTTTGGAATATTAATGGGATTGGGGTCATTGTATAATTAATATCTAAGAAGAACTGTAATGAACATTTGTGAATGACAACAGTGACACGTCATGTGGAGTGTAGCTCTGCTGTTTTGTTACATACAACATGAAGTTTATTCAACCCCTACAAAGGATTTTTGGCTGACAGCTATGAGTGGATAAGCGATTTTAGTGGCGTTTCATATCGCTAGGGTTTTTTACATTTTGTCAATCGAACGCCTCATTCATATTTACTTATATAAGAAAATCATCATGCTTCCCCTTGATGTTCAATGTAGTGTATGTCATTTATGACAGGTTAAGACAGTAGTGTTATTATACACAAGCTCATGTTATTAAATTCTGTCTTTAATATCTAAATTCAGCAGACTGCTTCATCTTTTATGGTGATTATATATTTTATGTCTAGATTTACTAAAATCATACATTACATAACTATTGTGTGTGAGGTTTTTTGTCTGTTGCTTAGTTATTTGAGAGACCACAAGTTGTAATGTTTATTCATATTAGCTCCTTCCAAGCATATTTATACAGTCCATAGACTTTAAATTATGAGACCCTTCTGGTTTCTTATTTGTTATAAGTATATTTACATACTTACATACACACATATCAGTACTTCAAGCATCAGAACAATGCCCATCCAGTTTTGCCAGAATACCATTCACTAGTTCATGTGGTGTGTTTCTAGGCTGTTCTTAAAATATCCAAACCAATATTTACCTGTTCCATTTTACCAGCCTGTTCCATGCAGTGGCCACTCTGCCATTGAACCACTCAACACACTTTCCATTCCCACAGATATTTCCACAAAGGAAATCTGATTATGCTCTATCACTTCCCAACAACCCCAAACACCCCTAGAATCAGCTATCCCCATATACCCAACACGTCCAAGCAAGCTCAACTCCCAGACTGCACAAGACCAAGTGATCTTAGTCTTTCACAATAACTCAGACTTCCACTCTTATGTAAGTCCTTAATGTGTTTGGACCAGAATACATTTTAAATATAAAATTGTGCTTATTATTTGTTTATTTCTTTATTTATTTTATCAAGAATCAACCAAATGAGCTAAATGAAGTGTTGGGAGACCATCAATATGTGTACATGTGGTTTAAAACAGCCCTTTTATTATATATATATATATATATATATATATATATATAGATATATATATATATTTTTTTTTTTTAAGGCCAAATACGTCATTGCCGAGAATCATCTTGGAAGCTCCTCAGAGCCATTAAGCATTATCGTACCTGTCTCCATTACCATAACATCTTGGGAGCATCTGTTTCTGTTAGTGTGTCTGTGTATGGCATACCAGAGGCTTGTGATGCACCTGAAGCAAAGCTTCACTTCACTGCAACTTCAAGCCCAAATTCTCTCCCTTTGAGTGAGGCAGCCAGCCATTAAAAGAACAGAGAGCAAACAGATCCAAAAAAAAAAAAAAAAACTTGCCAACAAGCCACCACAACAAGAGGCGACACACTCCTCCAGCCCTCCCACCTCTCACTCAGCAGACATACAAACCATTCTCTGCCAAAATATCCCAAATCATAGTTCTATCCACCCCCTTCCCCTGGATCCAGGCTAAAACACCAAATGTCAATTCCTAATACACAAGCATCAGTAAACCTCGATCACAAGCAGCGACCCACAACTTCCCAGAGACAAAAACAGCAACATATAACAGCTGCCAGACACAGCTGCATCCACATAAACCATGTTAGGCTTAATCAAACAGCACTTGAAGCTATGATACCTGTCATAATTAATATTAATCATGTTTAGACAGAATAATAATGACATTTGTACTAGTTGCCAGACATGGCTGCATCCACGCACACCATATCAGGATTGATCAAACAGCACTTGAAGCTGATTCCTGCCATAATTGATATTAACTATGTTTAGACATAAAAATAATGATATTTGTACTAGCTGCCAGATACAGCTGCATCCATGCACACCATATCAGGATTGATCAAACAGCACTCATAGCTGTGATACCTGCCATAACTGATATTAACTATATTTAGACAGAATATGATGACATTTTTACTAAGAGCTTGCTACTATTATTTAACCAGGATATACATGACATTTCTAAATCATACTTTAACTAAAGAAGGCATTAGTCTCCATGACAGCATTTTTTTCCAAGACACTCTACTGTTACTGCTATTATATATGATGTTAACTTGTTACATTTGAGTCTGAACTCTGATGAATGGTACCTTGTTGAATTAGTTAATTAATTACTTAAATTATTATAAGTAAAATCAATGAAAAATGAACAAGATAAGCATTCAATGAGTTCAAGTAGGGGAATAGAAACTTCTATGTTTGTATTATATGTTGCTTTGTTATATAATGTAAATAGTAACCCATCTTGACCTACCTTTGTTTGTTAAGAATTATTGGACTTTTTGAACATTCTGAATAAATCACTACTGTTTCTCAGTTGTTTAAGAATCCCACCTTTTTTTAAATCAAAACAGGTGACAAGTGATGTACCATATCAGTTGATACTTTGAGAGATTTAGTTGTAAGAGTTATTTTTTGGGGCAGCTATCTTGGAATCAGTTTTTTGTTTCTTCTTTCTAGCATCAGTCCAAGGATTTGTTTATTTTATTCTTTAAAGAGTAGGGGCCATCCATTCCATGTCATCTGGGATAGACACTATGTTGTTGTTTTTGTTGAATATAGTAGCTTCCTCTAAGTCATTAAAGGTTCTCATCTCATTGGATGGAAAGGCCAGCTCTGCTTTAATTTTATTTTGTTTCAACAGTTTTATTATTGGCCAGACTTTTTTCCTTTGTTCTAGTATTTTGGAAGAATAATCATTGTCAAACCTTATCAGGCTTTGATTGTATTTTAAGGGTGATTATCTCCAAGCAGATTATAATATTAGTTCCTTGTCCAGAAATGAAATAAATGTTATAACTAAGGATCTAGGTGGAATATTTGTTGACTTAGAAGCAGGTTTCCTCAGTGCTCTATGTGCCCATTCAATTCCAAATGAAAGTCCCTCTTTCAAGTCTAAAAATTCAGGAATCCAGGTTGTTAAGAATGTAATAATGTCTTCTCCTTCAGTGTTTTCAGGCAGACCATAGATCCTTGTGTTGTTTACCTTTCCCTGTTTTCTAAGTCACCTGTTTTGTGAAGCAGCCATGTATTCTGTTTAAGCAGAAATTATTTTTGGAATTCTTCCTCTTTGAGTCTCCCTTCAATGTCATTTAGAGAAGTCTCTATATTTGTCATTTCTGTATGGTGTTGCTGTAACAGTTCCTTAAGAGTATCAGTCTGTTATTGAGAATTTAATTTGAGGTTTTTTATGTCATTTTTAAAGCCATCCATCTTCAAAGATAGTTCCTGTAAGGTAGATGTCATCAACTGCAGTTCTTTTTTCAAAGCAGCATCTGGATGAGAATTCCATGAGTTGTTCATATTCAGTGACTCAATATATCTCCAAATTACTTCACAGGAAAATTTTTGTATATCTCCACCAAAATTGATGTTTATGTAGTTTAGTAGTTTATCTATAGATTTCTGATGTTTTAAACTTGAAAATAATAAAATGTTCCTATATTATTATACTAGTTTATGGAGCTCTCAAAATTCACTGCTCTCAGTTGTCCATCTAGGCTCTGCCCCCCCAGTTTCTGGATTTATGACAGTGTTGTTAAGTAAAGTAATGGAGAAGATCATTTTAAGATGTGTAAGAGATTTTGGGAGGAATAAAAGAAGCTATGTCTTTTTAGGACTTTGATGAATTGTTTTTTTAGAAAGCTGGTTTTTGATATGATTAAAGGAGTTTTGGGTGAAGGTGTGTTGGTGAGAAATGATGACAGAGGTAGAGATGACTGTGGAGTCATCAGCACATTGTATGACAGAAGAGTAAGGACAGGAAATATGGAGTTAATTAGTGAAGATATTAAACAGTAAGGGACCAAGAAATTACCCTTGCCGAACTCCCATGTTGATGGGGATAAAGGGAGACAGATTGCTGTCTGTTAGAGAGATAGCTAGCAAACTAGGAAATGTTAGTACTGGAAAGGTTCAGGTTGGAGAGATTGGACAGTAGCATAGGGTGTGAGACAGTCTCAAATGCTTTGGAGAGGTCTAGAAAGAGACAAGAAGTAAGCTTATTGTCATCTCAGGCTAGGGAGATTGAGTGAGTGAAAGAAATGAAGGCGGTAGTAGTGCTGTGGTTGGGACGAAATCCATGTTGTGTGGTAGTCAGTAGGTTTTCTTGGAGCAAACAGGCCATAAGTTGCTTATGTACACATTTTTGAGTATTTTGGAGAGGGGGACAGTATTGCTAGGGGACAGTAGTTAGAGTTCTGTGGAGTTTCCACCCTTATGGATTGGTATGATAAAAAAATTGTTTCCAGAGTAACGATACAGTGGGTTTGCTTATAGATTGGTTTATAAGAATGGAGACGGGGTAGGCTATGGAGTTAGCAGATAACTTAAGGAAGAATGGAGGTAGGTTGTCCACAGATGAAGAGCATGGCTTGAGCTTAAGTAGGAGGTTTTTTATGTAGCTGTTGGGAAGAGGTTACGGAGAGAAAGAGTTGTTGTTTGAAGTTGTTGGGGGATCAGCATGGTTGGAAGAGTTAGGGGTCTGCATGAGTTTACAGATAGTGTTACTGATGTAGGAGTTGAATGTGGTAGCAGTTTCAAGGGAGGTGTTATTAGGCTAGGGGTTAGGTGCTGTGGGGTTACCTGGGTGCAGGATTTGATTGATAGAGTTACATATTTTTTGGGATTATTAAGTTGGGTTGTTTGAGGTAAAAGTTTTTCTTGGCATAGTTGACTTGTTTTTTGGTGAAATTGCAGAGTTCTTTCTAGGTTTGGAGATGGATGGAGGCTTTAGTCTTAATTCAGAGTTTCCAGGCATTGTCTCTTTTCTGAATAAGAGCACAAGTGAATTGGGATAACCAGGGCAAGCGGAGAGATTTATCTCTTAGTTTCCGGAGTGGAGCAAGACAGTTAAGTATGCTTAGGAAAGTGTTGTTGAATTTTAGTACAGCATCATCTAGAGGTAGGTATGATAGGAAGGACCAGTTTATGGAGGCAAGTGTGCTGTTGCGGATGTCAGGATGGAAGTTTGGGAGGCTATGTCAGTCTTTGAATTTGTGAGGCCTTGGATGGTGTAGAGTGAATCTTTGGATGCAGATGGGAGAGTGCTTACTAATGGAATCAGGTAGAGACTTAGGATGGTGGTATGAGACAGGATTAGATACCAAGATCCAGTCTATGATAGTACTTGTGTTGGTTGGTTTGTTAAAGTGGGTTAGGATGGTGATAAGTTTTGAGAAGCCATGAAGGTTGACGCTAGAGCTAGAGGAGTTGGAAGTAAGGGATAGCTAATTGATGCTGACATCCCCTAGGAGAGTAGTTTCATTGGGTATATTATGTGTGAACCAGGAGATAATGCGTTCTAAAATTGGGATATTTTCACCAGGGGGAATATATATTGCAGATAAGGTCAGTGTTTTGCAATCATTTAGTTTGCAGTTCACAGTTAAGAGTGCCACAGGGAGAAACAGAGGGGAGTGGATTGGCTATAGGATACAGGTGGAGGTATTCAGCATATATTATGGCAACTCCTCCACCTTTCTTATTAGTTCTGTCAAGGAGAACTATGTTGTAGCCAGAGGCAAGGAATACTTTGTCTAAGATGTGAGGTTAGAGCCAAAGTTTCTGTAAGACCTATTATGTTGGGAGAGTATTTGTCCATCAATACATGGAATTCATTGATTTTGTTGAGAATGCTGTGAATGTTAAGAGAGAGGAATGTTAGATGCTTAGAGGGAGCGTTGCAGTTTTGGGAGGTAGGTTGAGTGGGTTGTTTAGTAGAAGTGTTATGGCTTGGGGGGGGGGTCCAGGTTGGGGTTGATGTCTCCTGAAAGGATTTCAGATTTGTAGGGGTAGAGTGCAAAATGGGAAGTATAGAGGAGGTAGTGATATTTAGTTTTGGATGGATTGGGGGTTAGGGAATGTTGTGATTTTGGAAAGGAGTGAGTTGATGGTAAGAAATAGTGATGGAGATATGGTAAAAGAGTGTTGGGTTTGTAAGTTAAGAGTATAATGAGTGGAGGTAGATGAAGATTGTAAGGGATAAATTGGGATGTGGTAGGATAGGAGTAGTAGAAGAATCAGTATACAGAAAAGGGTGAGGAACATGATGAGGATGACAAGGGTTAGTGAGGTGAAGATTTAGGTGAGAGGAAAGTTGGAGAAGGGTGAATGCAGGTGTGGAGGTGGTGAGAGTTTAGGTAAAGAAGGGTGTTGAGAGTTTTTGGTGATGTGAAGAGGTAAATTACTTAGGCATGGTAGAAAAAGGGAGAAAAGAGAACACTGCAAGAGAGCTGTAGAGTAAAGAGATAGACAGAGAGTTAGAACATAAGGGAGTTAAAGATGATGGAAGATGGTGGATAGAGTGGGAAGTGAGAAAGAAAAGCAATTAGTTAATGCATCTGTAGTAGGGAGAGTTTTGGGAAAACTAATACAACATCTGTTACATACCAGGAATGAGAAGGTAAGTGAAAGATGCTAAGGATAGAGGAGAGCAGAGTGGGTACAGGGAGAGACTGCAGTGCTGTTACCATGGTCGGTAGGATAAATAAGAAACAAATAGTGAAAGTGTAAAGAATTAGAGAGAGAGGAGGGCAAGCCAAATGTCAAATAAAGCAATAAACAAATAAAAGTAGCTTTAATGTGTAGCTTTGGCACCAATCATGTGTCTGTGTTAACCATGTCTGCAGTTTATTAATATTGTTGGGGACTCAATGATTACTGTCAATTTGCAATCTTCAGTGAACTTGGTCAGCCATAATCCATCCAGGTTTGCCTGGACTTCTGTGAAATAAATTTTGAATGGTAAGGGGCCCAGCACAGAACCCTGTGGTTTACCACTGGTGACTGGTGTTTTGCTAGAGGAGAAATCACCCACTTTGACAGTATGTGTCCTGTCAGTGAGCCAGTTGGCTACCCATCTGGTAATGTAGGAGGTTAATACCTGAGTGGAGGATTGTTTCAAATGCTTTGTCTTTCCCTCATGCATGGCCTTAGTGACTTTCTCGAAAAAGTCAACCATGTTTAACAGGCATGATCGGCCCTTAATGAATCCAAAATGAGTTAGGTCTTGAGTTTAGAGATTACCTACGTCCTTGTTAATAAGGTCCATATGATTCTTTGTCTTGCAGCTAAGGCTAGTCAGGTTTACAGGCCTATAATTCCCAGGGCTGGTTGATGGACACTTTGTGCAGATGGATTACTGTTGCTGCCCTCCATTCCACAGCAACATAACTAGTTTCCAGGCTGTGGTTAAACAGTGATCCATGTGGGTCTACTTGGTCATGTCTTAGGTTGCTTAAAAGGCAACTTGGGATGTTGTCAGGTCCCGCTGATGCCATGTTTTTGGCCTTGGAAAATGCCAAGACGACCCGCTCTCTTGAGATACTAGGCTGAGGAATTCTGGCAGATATACTTTGGGGGATGACTGGAGGGGACATGGGGGTGAAGTTTGTTCCAAATCTGTCAGCTTGCAGGTTGGCTATTACTTCCAGTTGAGTATGGGTGGTGCCATCAACAAACAGTTCAGTTTATAGCTGGGTATTCCCTTTTAGATTCTGGACATAGTTAAAGTTATGATTATCCTTAGCTAGGGAGGCTATTTTTGCTTTGTAATTAGCTTTGGATGACTTGACAAGATTTCTAATTTGTTTGTTTAAGCTAGACAGGAACTTCTCTCTTGTTCATGGACATTATTTTTTTATCTTGTTGTACAGCCTGTTTATACTAGGGGTCCATCAGGGTGGCTTGTTTTTTTAGCAAGACCTGGATTTAATCTGGTCAGGTATAGTTGATTCTATAAAACTGCTCAAGTGGTTATACATGGAATTTCTGTACATCTCTGTATAGGAGTCCATGTTATCTGCATTTGACAGACTTTGAAACTTCTTATACCATCACCTAGTAGGAGGTAATTTGTCTTTCAAAAATTCTTAACTGTTTTTTTTAACTTGATGGGGTATCTGGTCTTATAATGACATCAAATGAGACAGATTTATGGTCAAATCTTACCAGGGAGGACATCACACTGGGAGTGTGGTGAAATTCTCTCCCATGTTAGTAAGTACTTTGTCCAGGACATTTGGGCCTCTGCTGGATGTGCTGACTAGCAGTTCCAGAGCATATGCATTGGCAAAACTGCAAGAACCTCTGAGCCATCATGTTTGTACATCTCTATATAGGAGTCCATGTTATCTGCATTTGACAGACTTTGAAACTTCTTATACCATCACCTAGAAGGAGGTAATTTGTCTTTCAAAAATTCTTAACTGTTTTTTTAACTTGACCGGGTATCTGGTCTTATAATGACATCAAATGAGACAGATTTATGGTCAAATCTTACCAGGGAGGACATCACACTGGGAGTGTGGTGAAATGCTCTCCCATGTTAGTAAGTACTTTGTCCAGGACATTTGGGCCACTGCTGGATGTGCTGACTAGCAGTTCCAGAGCATATGCATTGGCAAAACTGCAAGAACCTCTGAGCCATCATGTTTGTGGTTATCTATGTTTCACGGTCATTGGTAGGGTAATTCAAATCACCCATGAGTAAGGTGTTGGGCTGTATGGAAAGTGACTCCAGTAAGTGCTTGTATGCGGTATGTTTTTGCTTTTTCATGACAGAGGACCTATAGCTAGCTATGATGCAGTAGGGGGTTTTGGCTATAGCTTATTGGACATGGTGCACCTCTATGATACTGTTTAAGAGGAACCTGGATGAGTGGATGGGGCACCATAAATTCTTACTGGGGATAGTGCCCACCACCACCCTGGACATGGGCAGTCATCACTAAATGCAATCTTGGGTATTGACTAGCATTTCTATGGTATTACATTGAATTTAAATGGCTAGGCTTAAAATGACCTCTGAGTCGATAACCTAGTAATCTCCTATGATCCTGTGATCAAGTGAGTCATACTCTTTGACCAGTCTTGAGGTGTACTGATTTTTAATGAAGATGGATAGACCTCCTCCGTTGTTTTTTTTTTCATGCTCATTTTATGATCTGAACATATGGAAGGCATTCTAGCCCTGTACAGCCACTGTGCTTTCCACAGCTTTAAACCATGTCTCAGTGACTCCACAGGCATCTTCCAAAGTGAGGAGTGCTTCCAGGGAGTGCAGTTTCTTGTTTAGACTTCTAGCATTAAGGAGCAGTACCTTGAGTTTATCTGGACATGATTTTGTTATGTTGGAAGGTTGGTTATTTTGACACTGCCTAAAAAGGTACAATATGGGTGTCAAATGCTTTTGCTGGTGTCCAAAAGTCTAGAGAAGACAGGTGCAGACCATCTCTGGCAAAGCAGTGTGGCCTGTTGACCATGTATTCCCAGGCTGACAGATATTGATCACATTGGAGTGACACCAGAAGCTAAGCCAATTGTTAAAGTCAATCAAATTTTGTTTGTATTGTGACATCATCCTAAGAGAGGGTAGACTGCTGCTTAAAGCTAGTATTATACCTGTCTGTGACACATAATCTGAAAGCTCAGTCATGTTTCTCTTCATATAGTCCAGTGGCGTACATCTCAACTCATTCACCCCCACAAGGACTATGATGGAGTCATACCGGTACTTGTAGTTGAGTGACTTGAGTGCTTGAGTAACTTCATGGGCCTGGCACCTGACAGAGAGCTAATTGTAACCTGCTCCTTATCCTGCCTGGTGAGGGAAACATCTGTGTATCTCACAATGGAGTCACCTATGACCAATGCATTAAGTTTTGTAGTGTTGCGCCTTATGGGCTTATTTGATGAGACACTGGTGTGCATGATATTATGAGTTGTGGTTGTGTTTTACATTGTTTTGTGTGTAAGTGTTTTCTATTTGGGAGGTCACTGATCTTTTGGTATGTTATTAGTAAGTACCTCCGCATATGTGGGTTTATGCGTCATGCCCTTATGTAGTGTGGGAAGTGTGTGTGTGCGCTGACAACCTGTTTGGCAATTGATTAGTCCTTATGTGAGAGTCTTGCTTCCATTTTCATAGAATAACTACATTTCTCACATAATGTATTTGTTTCAGGAGTAAGTGGTTGCCAGTATACATGAGATAATTTCTATATTGCCTCAGGATGCCCATGTCTATCTGGCTGGCCAGAAAGATAATGGAAAACTTCCCATCTATGATAGCAGGCTCTTACTGTATGATTTATTATGGAAGAAAATGGGTTAATTTGACAGGACTGTGCTGGTAGCACCAAAACTACAAGAGGGAACCTATACTTTGCATAGACTTCTTCTTCTTCTTTTGGCTTTTCCCGGATAGGGGTCGCCACAGCGGATCACTTGTCCGCTCATGATTGGCAGTGGAGTTTTACAGTGTCAAGTTGCCAGCCCGGCACCCAACCTTCCACAGAAGGCACACACACACACTCACACCTAGGGCCAATTTAGAGTGTCCAATCCACCTGCAGCATGTCTTTGGGATGTGGGAGGAAACCGGAGCACCCGGAGAAAACCCACGCAACCACAGGGAGGACATGTAGACTCCGCACAGATGGCACCCCAGCTGATATACTTTGCATAGACTAAGGTTGATCAATAAAGTAAGACTGCTTAGTGTGCAACTGAGTTACTCCTAAAGCAGCAAAAAAGCTTGGAAGAGTTTCACTGACAGCTGTTTAGCGAAAAACTGAGTTTCTAGGCTTTTGAATCTATACAGGGCATGGCTTAAATGCGAGCAAAGAGAAACAAGTTTTAAGCTCACTACCAATAAGCACACAATAAGCTTTCAACCAGCAATTCCTAACTCAAACAGGCTAGATCAGCACACTTCTGCCACATGTATGCAGAAAAACACCTTCTTAATGTAGAATAGCTGGTTTGGAGCCCAAGTGTAACACGACCACACAAACTACCTACAACTAGCAGATGCAATGTAATACAGTGAAATTAACTACTTAAGGCAGCAACAGACAGTACTTGTTTTTTTAAACTGCTAAAGTACAGTCACAGTAAATAAGATAAGTACAAAAAATACTTAGAGCCCTTTTGTGTGCTTCCCAGTTCAGATAGATCAGGTAAACACCTACTCCCACTAGATGAATAATTCCAGTCCTAATGTAAAAACACAATAAAGGAGTGTCCGGAGTAAAATGTTACCACAAACAAAATTAAAAGATACAAAATGCTACCACAAAGTTAAAAATATGGCTACAGCAATGTACTTTAAATAGGGTATAAAAATGTGATTATTCAATAGAGGTATTTTCCTTTGTATAAATGAACCTAGAGCCACTCAACTGTACAGAATTTATAAAGGTACTAAAAACTTGATAAGCTGATTAATAAGCCCTCCTACCAATAAAACTACATGCAGATATCTCAAGTGTTTCCCCAAACTAAACAGAACAGACTACCTCTCACTGTACTAGATGGAAAATATACTGACATATTGATATAAAAACAAGTGCTTACTAGAGTGTAAAAATTACACTACTTTATCCAGCAGCTAGGTAGATAATTCATTCAGAGCAAGTAAGTCTGTAGAACAGACAATGACAGGTAAAATGCATCTTTTCAATATAAGTACAAGGAAAGCCAAATAATTCAAGATATCAAGGACAGTGTAGAAAGAGAGGAGCCTATTTAGCTGAACTTACAGTAGGGGTGGGCAGGTTAAAAATACCAGGTTTCAAAAGTAGTTCAACAAATGAGAAGGCTGGTGGGAAAAATAGCAGGGAATCACCAGCAGTGCTTTAGTTTATGCAGGCTTGAAATACTTTCAAAAAATGACCCATAAATTCACTGTGTTTAAAATGAAAAAAAAAACATGAAATGAGCAGCCTAGATAATTTAAGTGTCTATCTCTCACATAGAACAAAAACCCAGGCCAAGCAGTTTTCTTAAAACAGAAAACAAAATGGAGCAGGTAAAATAGAAAGCAACTCTATCACGCACAGCAGGAAATCACCAGCAGAGCTTTAGCAAACAGAACCCCTCCATGATGGAATCCAACGAAATATCTCAAAAGTAAATATAAGTATTAACATGGTCATTAAACCAGTAAAATGCTTGTTTGTAGGTTAAAAAAATAGTACATATATATATATATATATATATATATATATATATATATATATATATACATATATATATATATATATATATATATATATATATATATATATCAATACACACACACACACACACACATATATATATATATATATATATATATATATATATATATATATTTTACATATATATATATATATATATATATATATATATATATGGGTCTACTGCTTTTGGTCAAAGTTTTAGTACTTTGAACTTCACTTGTATGAACCCATTTGTGCAAGGTACTGAAACTTCGAAAACTGACTATGGAGATCACAATACAGTGCGGAATGGAAATATTCTCTCTTCCTTGCTGTAGTGAGATCTCAGAGTTGGTATATTTAAGTAGGGAGAGTGTGGGGGATGCAGGAGGGCTTGCCCCCCTACAAAAGCATGTTTTTGTTATTTTTTTAATTTGTGAGGAGAGCGGGTACCTAGACTTCAGTGAAAGTGCACTTTTGTTGAAGTGCACTTTTGCTGACGTGGGGGTTTACTTTTCATTTTTGCTTAAGTGAAAGTCATTGTAAAGTAGTAGATCTATATATATATATATATATATATATATATATATATGTATGTATATATATATATATATATATATATATATATATATATATACACACACACACACACGGTTCCCCTTCATATGATTGAATTTCTCTAAACTTGAAAGTCATAAACTCGAAACCAGAATCTCAAATTTAGAGAAACTCCAACATATGAAAGGGACAAAAAAAAAGTAATACCTTTCAAATGTTTTCGCAGGGGTCTTTGCGCCCCTGAACCCCCACATGGGGGTCTGTGCCCCTACACCCCCCTACTTAAATATACCTACTCTGAGATCGGACTATAGTGAAGGAAAGGGAAATCTCCCATTCCACGCTATACACGTAAGCGCAAAACAGAAGATATTTCATTCCTCGCTATAGTGCGGTCCCGGAACTTTCACATTTAAACTGCTAGGGTACAAAGGAGCCGGCCCCCTGCAATAAGGTAAGTTAACTTTTTATTTTTTTTAACCTAAGGCTCCCATTCACAATTTTGAGTGACTGGAAGTTCGAGATTCTGGTCTCGAGATTATGAATTTCGAGCTTCCATCCATTCGATCTTGTGAAGGGGAACCATACATATATATATCAAGGTGAGACAGAAAATTTGAAAAATGTGTCCAAAATGTAGGAACTTAAGGAAGCTTTAGAAGGTACTATGAAAAATTACTTTTTTTCCAAAAATGGAATGGAAATAATGAAATGTATTATTTTGACTTGAGCATAAGCATACTAATGCTTACTCCCTTCAGCTAAACTATTTAGTAGCAGGTTTCAGTCTAGGGAGACTACTTGCAGATATAATAGGGATAAACACAGACAGGGGTGCAAAGCAGACTAGCAGGAGATGCCTATTGCATCACACGTGAAGCTATTGCTCTTGTATTGTAGAAGAGTTTTCAGAAAAGTAAAGGCAGGGAGTTTTTGTACAATACCTTTGCACTACTTCAAATGCAGTCTGTTTACAGGTCAGATAGAGTGGTTAAAGATGTGCTAAAATAATGTGATTTATTTAATCTGGATTGATGTGAAGCTAATTGCCTCCAGTTTTGTTAGCTATGTTGAAGACATTTCATGTATCTCATTCAACTCTATAGCACTTTTTTGCATATTTCCAGTTGACACCCATAACAACCCATGGTGTCCAGTCCTTTCTTGAGTATGACTTTTTAACTAAATGACTTATAATAAGCAGAATCAGAAAGGGCTAGGATGTATTAATAAAATGACACTAAGATTGTTAATCTAAGATGTCCCACAGTATAATAGCCTTGATTATATTATGCTTTTTAAATTGATTTTTCAGAAAGTGATCTGGAATACAAGGGTGTGTGCAAGCTGCAAGAGGTGCAGCACTCCACACTCCATAGGTGTTAATGAGGTAATCCATGAAACTTGGAGTACTGGAAAAAACGTAGGCATGAATTTTGACAATAAAGGCTTTAATGTGAATGAGTGTACATACCAAAATTAAAACATAAATGTGAGTGGGTAGAGTTCCATGGGAACCAAACTTCAAGTTTTGGTGAGCATTTAATGTTGGCAAGTTTCACATATGAAAGATTGGCTCTGTGTCATAAGATTGAATGACCATATGACCATATCTGAGAAGATAGACCCCCAGATTTAATAAATTCTGTATAGACATAGTGTAGATCCTACAGAGAAGTTACTGTGTCCATGTGCACAGTTCCCCCTTGGTAGTGCACCATGAATATTAATGAAGGCACATTGCTGAGGGAGAACTGTGGAACACGGTTATTGAATCAGTGTAGGCAGTGTGTCACTAACTGTGTCCACAGATGAGTAACAAACCCCCTGCACTGTCCAAGTGCATGATATCAGTGTATTTCATTTTTTTTAAGTTAGTGTGATGCCATGCACAGCAATTGACATGTGCCAGACATCTAAAAATAGAAAATGGATGCATTTAATTTTTGATTCAAAGTCAAGTTCAAGCATTGCTTAGTGCATTTGCATGGTGTGGTGCTTAGCAGTGCTTAAACGTGGCTCAGACATATATGTAAAAGTAACGGAACATTCCACATATCCACATAGCCAAGTTAATATAGTTATGGCCTTATGTGCGGTAGCTGTGGGGTTTGAATACATGGAAGGGAACTTAAGCAATTATTTTTGAAATAAAATGAAGCCAATTATTTTTAAATCATGATCTGCTGTGCTCAGCTAAGCTCTGCTAAGCCTTGAGAAGCATTGCTTAAACAACCTCTGTTTAGGCACTGGTTGGCAGTGCTTGGCACTGCTTGGCTGTGCATAGCTGGTTTGCACACTTCTAAGCATTGTGAGTTTAAGCAGTGCTCAGCTCAGCTGCACTGATTTGTGTGGTGCTAAGTGATGTGCCACATTTTTAAAAATTGCCCAATGGCACATAAGGGTGGGAAAAAGGGCTATATTAAACCCTATAGGTGGGAATACACCATAATATATTGGAGTTCTGCCTCTGAAAGACACAATAGCAGGCATTAGAGAGGGTTCATGCTTTTGGGTGCAGTGGTGGGGCATTGAGGAGTCTAGGGCCATGGTCAGACTCCTTGTGAAAACCCAAGAAGACTGGCTCATGCAGGGAGGTTACTGGGGATTGGAGTACACAGTGGAGGCCTGGAACCAGCTGGAAGGGACAGGTGAGCAGTGTCATCACCACCCTGATGACCTGAAAAGACAGAAGGGTCTCTATTGGGTGCCTGGGCCCAAGAATTATGGGCAGGCAATATTCCACATGTATGTAAGTATGTTTATCTGTGTTTCACCAATATTTAATCTTGAATCTCTGCTAAACTGGTATGCATAATTGTGTGCCTCCCTCCCAACAGGTGCAGAGGTGAGAGCTCACAATGTTGAGGCACATGCAGGGTGCCTGGCAAGGTTGTGCCGTGAGTGTGGTGAGTACAGCTGTATTATGCTATCTATAGTCAAATAAGACAGAAAGAGTAGAGCATTAACCATTTATCTGCAAAGTATTTGTAGTGCAATAACTGTGGAATTACAGCTGCATAATGCCAACTGTTATGTAAGACAAATTCAAAAGTATTCCAGTAAATGCATGAAGGTATCTGTAATAAACTGTTAATCTTGTGGAATTACAGTTATTTCAACCCAATAGCAATATATTGTGTACATCTGCATTTTATTTAGTAGTGTCTGGATTACCTAGTATCTTTGTCATGACTGCATTCCATGCATGTGTGTTTAACTGTCACTGCAGTGTACTATAACACTGTAGTACTAGTACCAGTCAAATTTTGATTCCAGGTGAGCTGTAAGTAAATATCAGTCAGTCAGATATCAGCAGTGATTCAGCAGCTCAGTCTGTTAAATACTGTATACGAAGTACATTTTGCCACACACAGACCAGGGTTTGAATCCAGTGCTATGTACTAAAAAATATTACTGAGTCAGATATGTTATGATGACAGATATTCTCTCCACAGGGACTACTGGTAAATTGGTAAGGTAACCCATATTATGTGTTTATAATTGTTTGTTCAGATGTCACAGACTGTTAAAATCATTACCACAAATGTGCTACTAATGTATAAAATAAAGCAAATATGTGCAATAATAAAAAAAAATACAATAAAAGAACTGTATGGTTGTATACCTGGAGTGTCTTGTAAAGGTTGCTGCAGTCAATTAATACATGTGATTCACATTGTCAAATGCAGGCACTGCTATTGGGTTCTATCCCCATGCCTCCCAGAAATATTACAGCATCAGTCACGTATTGATTACAGATATCATTCTCTCCACAGGATCTAGAGGTAAATGGGTGAGATAGCTCATATTATGTGTAAATAATTATTTGTTCAGATGTCACAGACTATTAAAATCATTATCATGAATGTGCTATTAACGCATGAAATAAAGGAAATATGTTTAATAATAAAATATAATAAAATAAAAGAAATAAAATGTGTAATCTTGGTATAGCTGTATGCCTGGAGTGTCTTGTAAAGGTTGCTGCAGTCAATTAGTACATGTGATGCACATGTCCCCTGCAGTCACTGCTATTGGGTTCTATCCCCATTCCTGTCAAGCAAGGTATGATAGTTGTGTACTCCCTGTATTGTACACATGTATGTCTCCCAAGTGTCATGCTGTCACGGAATATAATTATTGTTGTGTGAACCCTCTGTCACAGATGTTATCATTGACATGATTATATGTTAGTAGCAAAGTAACAGTATATCAGCCCACAGTACACCGTATTAGTTATATAGGTCCACCTGATGTGCAAGTGTTCTTTGTAGTTGTGTACCTGCAAGTGTTACTTCTTGGCCTATAGTGTCCCATGCAGATAGCTTGGGAGATATGCATGTGCTACAGCAGCTATAGGGCACATTTACACATAAAGAAAGGACAGACTGGTAGAGTAGATAGCATTACTGCTGTCAACTATATAGCCCATGATGGTATTAATGGACTGTATTTCTCTCTCTCCCCCAACCCCTATCTTCATATATTTATTATTGTTATATATTTATTATGTTTACTATTAACACATGCTGTTAAATAAACTTTATTTTGGGGCATGTGCTTTATTAATGTTATATATTACTATGGTTGCATATTAACATATTTTGTTGCATTACCTATTCTGTTGGCCTTATGCCACAACTGTTACTGGCATGCTGTTAATATGCTGACTTTTCTGTAACTTATTGTTGTGTTTCACATAATATGCATTACAATGTAATGGGGTTATTTTCAATGCCCAGGCATACTGTTATTAACAACAATTGTTTTGTTCATAACTCACCTATATGTATTGGTTTGCCTTCATACCCACAGCCCGTATGGGTAGACCGGTTCCTGCTGATCCACCTACCCTATGCCAGTCAGCCATGGCACTGGGTACCAACTCATCTGGGAACCAAGCCGGTGATGCCCCCTCTGCTGTCCCTGCACCACCTTTGGGTGGAACTGTGTCAGGGGATGGCGCCCACCCCCCGGGGAGAGTAGAGGGGGTTGTCACCCAGGCCATGGTGCGCAGGATTGTTCATAGGAACTATGAACATTGCCTGCACCAGACTGAGGGCAGACTAGACAATCCGGTAGGGCCTGCTGGCCATGGCACCCAGCCTCCAGCACAGTCACCTTTGGGGCAGTGATGGAGCAGTGCTGACCACTCATGGGTGGGGGTCTGAGTCATGCTGCTGCCATCTGGAGGCACATACACCTCAGATTCCACAACAACCTCCCCATTCAAGGTGTTTACCCCCTCATGTGTCCCACACTACTCCTGTCTTGTCTATCTTGTCTGTCTGCAAATGCAACTTGTACTTCCCAACTTAACTCCCCATATGTACCTACATCCTTCCCTCAACATTCCACTCTCTCCTTATAAAACAAAAAAAAAAGTGGGCACCTGGACCACAAAAAAAAATATATATATATTGCCCCGTACATAGCTCTCTATTTCGCACATGTCCACTGGACACACAATTATTAAATTAATTAATTAACACATTTATGTTGCCCTTACCTCTCTCTCTGGGGTTTGAGAGTTCAAATTCATGTACAAAGTCTGTAATAACTGCGCAACTGTTGCTGTTCAAGAAGGGGAAAGCTATGGTCCTTTCCTCCACGCTTCCTGTACAACCCTACCTGCTCTTCAGTATGTTTTTCCCCGATTGCCCCATTTCACCACTGTCCTATCACTCCCTTTTTCTTTTCTTTTTTAATGTTTAGTGTGGGTTTGCACAGAGCTAAGCGACACGGTGTGCAAACCCGTGCAAACCCACTTAACAGTGCTTAAAAGTGCTTTAATGATCTTATGTGTTTCTCACAGTGTTAGGCTCAACTGCAAAATAATCACCCCTGCCACATCCCAAACCTGTGCTCCTGTCAACTACAGAATAGTGCATTAGCCCACTAGGCCACCCAGCTCTGAATTGCATCTAGTGTTTCCAGCAAATTATACTGATTGCCACTGACAGACTGCACGTACATATAATGGGAAAAATGGGAGTGTCCCTGGGACTGTGATGCAAACACTACACCAGTACGCAGCCAAATAAATAATGGATGTATGTGAAGCCTGGGATAGCAGGCTTACCTGTCAACTGCAGAGATTGTTGCAAAATGTCAACAGTTTTATTTCCTATTTTTCAACCGGTTTTCATAAAATCATACTTTTCTGGTAAAGTAGTGGAAAGTCATTAAAGATTGAGGTTAGAAAATCACGATAGACATTTGTGTTTCATACTTTATACCCTTCAGAAAATACATGCTATTGCAGAACCTGTTATTCTCTCAACATTCTATGTTTGTAAGAGCAATATTTATAGATTGTCCCTATTTTTGGCCCTTTGTCCCACTTTTATTTATGGCTTTGTCCTGATTTCTTGCTCTAAGAGGTTGAGAGATATGATATCAGGTAGTTGTTCCCTTTTATCAGCAAAACCTTGAAATACACCTGCTAAGGCAGCAATGGCAATGTACATATTTACAGCTGGGAGCCTGCTGCACAACAACTGCCTTTAAAAACCATGCACATAATGATAAATGCAGACAATGTGTGTCACAGACTGTATGTATGCACATATATCTTGCTTACCTGCTACAGCACTGACTCAGTAGCTCAGTCTATTAAATGCTTTGCATGTTGTATATTTTGCCACCCACATTCCTGGGTTTGAATCTAGTGTGTTGCACATCAATTACATTCTTGTGAACACAGCAAGTAATGACTGAGTTATGCCATTTTAACCCACACAGGTTGCTGCTTCTGCATTAACTGCTACCCATATTTGCAAGTTAAAGGCCTGTAGGTAGGGATACACTGCACATATTTCTATAGCCAAACTATATGCCGCCTACTACTCTTTTACATAACAGATGTACCTTAAACACATGCTTCAATCGGACTGTAAAGGGTAACCTTACCCTGGCTCTGCTGTGACAACACAGCTGATACTGCTGCCTCAGTTACACATACAGCTTGCTGTTCTCCAAAGAGTACACACTCCCCCCTATGTGTCCTAGGCTGCAACAGCAGCAGCAGCTGCTGCAGCCTGGAACATACACAGCTGTATGTTAAACTAGCTGCTACAGACCTACCATACCTCACAACCCCCTAGATCAAGGGATCCAGACAAATCCACACATAAAGGGTGGAGGGCAAAGGTCCAGTGACAGGGACATGTTTCACAGTTTGCCCCTACAAAGATAGTGAGCTGATCAAATAGCAGCTACTGCATCAGCAAGCATATTCTGATGGGTATGAAATCTGACATTCACATGTCTCTCTGTCTCTCCTTAATGAGCTCAACCTACAATGTTTCCAGTTGAACTGCCAGATAATCACAATGCCATGAGACAATGGCCAAATATATCGTGCAAAACTATGGAAATACCTCATAAATCTCAATAGTGGACAGTATTTGTACTTACCCTCTGTGATGCTGTAGTCTCCACACCTCACTAATGTCCATCTCAAAGACTAAGAAAGAGGCCAAGGCCTACATGAAGGCCTTAAATATTGCACTGTGGTGCCATGTCATTGGCTAATGAAAGTGCAACCCAGCTGTTTTAGATGCAATTAGCAAGTCTTAGCCACAGATTGGTGCACAAGCAATAACCTGTTAATGAGCATTCCCTACCAAATGCAATCAACTGCCTATGGGGAATAGGTCTGTATGTTGCTTTACTCAAACACACGATGGTTTACCAACCTGTTTGCAGAGGATCTGGTCAAAAAAGGATTACTTCACTCTACTAGGTGTGTAATACATGTGTCCATATAATGGGATGCAGATGGGAGGATGGAGGTATAGGAAAAAGGGATTACAACAGTAGGCCTGTAGTACATCTATGGCATTGACATGTTGGTGGTACTCTGCTGTCCAACAGCTGCAGGCATCGCACTCAACTGTCCCTGCTTTGAATGAAATCACGGCTCTGCCCCTGTTACTCCCTCTTACAATGGTCAGCTCATGTAGGAAAGCTAGTGGATTATGAGTTAGACATATTGACAGTAAGTAAGGGTGTACACAGCTGTAATATCACATGATATACTGCAATTTACCTCCTCTCAGTCTGTCAGTGTCACACAGCAATTGTTCAGACATTGTAAATGTGTCCCTGACTGTCCCTGATGTACTGTGGCTTGGTAACTGTTTTGTTGACATTCGTACGT
The DNA here is from genome assembly GCF_019279795.1 of Protopterus annectens. Classification (NCBI taxonomy): domain Eukaryota; kingdom Metazoa; phylum Chordata; order Ceratodontiformes; family Protopteridae; genus Protopterus; species Protopterus annectens. The sequence goes on from NC_056731.1 coordinate 1,536,389,302, forward strand.
CATTGCTTGAGAGCTATAGCTAACATACCTGTCAACCCCTTACAGCAGGAATTCAGGTCACAGTCATTATTATTGGGGGGGACAGGCCCAAAGTCAGCAACAGAGTGTACATACTGGCCATACTAAGTAAAACTATGAATAGACCAACGGAGATTACTGTAATGTAAGTGTTTTCTGAGGGGTCTGCCATGTAAGAGTCAGATTCTCTATATTCTGACAGCAACCATTAATGATTGGTCAACCATTTTTCAGACATCCAAATGTTTGTGCCAATAGGACCACATCTATGAGGCACACATTCACATTGTGCAAACATCTGTGTAGTGGAGAGGTATGATGCCTATAGGGAACATATACTACAGCAGGTTTGCACTGCCATCTGTCATTCTGGTACACTGGTGTTGCTGGACTGTCCCATATAGTTATTGTAATAGCACATGGCTGTTTGTCTGACAGTGGCTGTATGACATAGTAGTGGGACTTTGCCTGTAAGGGACACACCACAGTAGACTGCAGTGATAGGTGTAGAGACATATAGCAGACTATATTACAGCCATGCCTCTCAACTTGGAAACATCATAAATCTGGACAAGTCCCATGAAAAATAGGTACAAATCTGTATGCTGATTAACATAACATTTGCATGCATAATTATGTAACCCTACCTACTCCAATGGAATTGTAGGATGCCAACTTTCAAACATAAAGTGAAGAACAGACAACCAAAATATGGTACCAGAGTCCCCCTGCAGCCATTCCAGTGTCCCATAACCTATCTATTTTCACCCCATTTACCATAAAACTAATGTGTGCATACTGTTTTACTTCTACAATGATTACTTGGATTTTATTTTTACATTTTATAGTACAATGCACAAACACTAATAGATATCTGCTAAGCAAAGCAATACTGTCTCACAATGAAAATTGACGTTATCATTAACTTCTCTGCCCTTGAAACTCACATTCATTGAAACAGCATTGAAACCCACACCACAAAGAAATGCATCTGGCCAGTGGTGGATAAGATTACCTTTAGGCTGTTATCAAGTCATAGGCCCCTTGCACACAAAACAAGAAACATACAGCAGATTAATAAGATAATTAAATAGATAATTATCATCCACAAGTAGGGAGAGAGATTTTATTTTATTTTTTATATTCTGGCTAAGATCAAACTTTATAATGCTTTTATTCTGAGTTAGAGGTTCAACAGCTCAGCCAGTAGTAAATGAAATAACGGCAATCTGCATTGACTGCATATTTTCTTCAGTTTGTAAGAATCAGTATTTACAGCTGTATAAAGCTCATGATATATATCTTTTTGTTCAATATGTTCTAAACATTCAGTTCTATACTAACCACACGTATGTACAAAACTCTACACTAATATATCCCTTGCATATATTGCCACAAGTACATAAGAAGTTTCATATAAATGATGTAGCTACATGTAAATTACTGTCTTGTATGTGAAAAAAATGTGCATATTTATCTACTCTACAAAGAACTGTCTTCTGTATGTCTATTTCTTCTGTAACATTGCACTGCCTACTTCCAATTAAACTGATATATAGTAGTTGTGATTGTCAGAAATGAACAGTTATAGGTTCATAGGTGTGTACTAGGCTAATGGCCCTGGAGCCTTGACAAGCCCATAAATCTGAAACAGTCATAATGTAGAATGACACAGAGGAAAAGCATGAGTTTAAGCGTAGGTCTTGTTTTTTATATGTTGTGGCATTCTCTGAAAAAGTAACAGCAGCACTTGATGAAGGATTGACAGCGCTTGCTGCTTATCTTGATCTTGCTAACACTGTTAAGCATAATTAAATGACTGGCATATTAAAAGTCCGATCACACTGTGTAATGTAATGATGACTGACACTAGGTAAGGCAAGGTAAAAGTAATCCTATCCGCTGCTGAAACAGGCAGGCATTAGGGGAAATAATAAGGGGTCAGGTCTAGGTATCCTACTCCTCTGAACAGAGCAGTGACACTGCATTTGAAAACCATGAAGCTACCTGCGGCAGTTAACTGTTCCAAAATCCGAATCTTCCTCACATACACATTACCAACAAATTATTTTTCACACAACAGCTAGGAAGAAACAGCATTGAAGATGAGAAGACAAGTAACTTCTTCCTGTGTGATTCAGATCTCAAACAACTGACACAATGGGCCCGGGAGCCAGGCAGCAATATCTCATTTCAAGCAGCAGCAGCTGCAGACAGTAAATACATATATTTTACAAAACATACCTGTTGTTGCTGGTCATGTTCCTTCCTGCACTTGTGGTATGGTTATTATAATGGGATTGGAAGAAGAAGAGACTGACCTGACCAGACGTCAGTTCACCTACCTTTCTGAAAGCCCCCCTGGCCTTTGGCAATTTTATTTCTTTATTCTTTTACTTCTTTTAATCCTCCTGAAGGTTGATAGCAAGATAACGGTTACGGCTAAGTAATGACGCTTCATTGTCATTGGATTTTTTTCTTTTTTCCGAAATCCAGTGCTGGTTAAGCTGGTTTGTTTTGCTCTAATTAGAGGGGAAAAAATGAATTGGAAGAGGGAATGAATGTATCATTATGCACATGCAAAGTCACTGTGCTAGTGCCCACCACAGGCTGCTCATGGAGCTGACATCACTGTGCACTCCTCTGCTCGATGACATCAGCCCAGACAAAAAAAGGCGGAAAAAAAAAAAAAAAAAAGCTGGGAAAATTGGAAATTAGGGGTGCCACTTGGGAATTGTGGCACCCTATCATTTGGACCTCAAAAAACAGTAAAAACTGAATGATTCGGTTCAGTTGATAGGTATGGTCATGACACACAGGGACATGACCATTATTGCTACTATCTTGGTGATAGCCACACATGTATAGTGTTAATAGACTTCGGGGTATGACGTGTGAGGGAGTGCTGTATAGTGGAGCTCATTTTGGTTGTGCAGGGTCTGTATATAGTGGATGTCCACATATCTGGTCCTGTGATGAGTTCCTCTCTTGTTGTCTTTCAGGAGTGATGTCTCACAGGAGGCACCCAGCATTTACAGACTCAGAAAATAATGTTATCCTGGATGGCTGCAGACTGCATCACCATATTCTGCTGTCCAGGAGTCACCATAATTGTGACCAATGTGCAGGACTGTGGGCTGACCTCATCACAGCAGTGAACCAAATTGGCCAACAGGACAGGACCTACAAGCAGGTCCGACACTGGGCCACAGATATGGTCAATGTTGCATGGCAAAGGGCAGGGACTGTGCTGACACTGGTGGAGGTCCTGCAACAGTACAACCACTCTCAGCCACAGATGAATTCCTGGTGAACCTGGGACCAGCCACCAGCTCCCAGCCATCATCACCCCATACATCCTGGAGGTGGGTGCCACAGCGTCCACATCAGAGGAGCGTCCAAGCAACTTACTATGTTCATCAGTGTAATACTGTATCAGTCAATGTGTCAGGCTCTGCATACCAGTACATGGGTGTCAGGTCTATCTGCACTGGGGGGGGGGGGGTTGGTTTTAATTCACAGTTGTGCACACATACTCAGAATGTCAGCAAAGAAGGCAATAACACATTAGCTATTGCACATGTGGATACATGCATATATTACCTTCTAACAATGTAACATGTGGTATTACTGACAATACCTCTCCCTCACATTTTTATAGGTACATCAGGTGTGGCCAGAGTCCGAGGTCTTGTACCTGATAAGAGTGACACTGTTGTTTGACAGGCTGTATATACCCTAAGAATGTTAAGGGCTGCCATGTTGCTCTAGGCACAACTGTTATGCTTAGCCAGAGTAGAATAGTTGTATGTTCCATTTCGGAGCAGTTAACTGAAGTGCATAGAATGGGTAATCACAGCTGTGTATTTGCAGGAACATTAACACATTTGCACTTATTGTTAAGAAGGACTATGCTATACAGGATGCAATCACCCCAAGATACCTGTTCACACACAATAGGAAGATGGTACATATCTGAGATACTGATACTACAGCTGGCATATTATGCTCAAGAAAGATGCACTGGGTTTTAGGTGTAGGTCTATCAGATACACTGTCATATTGTTTATCTTACAGTGTGTATTGTACTGGCAACATTAACCAGATGTAGCTGCAGTGCATTTTATAAAGGTCCTGTCTTTTCTGCCTATGTTGTGTGTTTGTGTGTTGTGCATGGGATCAGAAATAGATGTGGGATGTGTAATGCAATTGTGGCTCCTCATGTGTATGTATCTGTGTGGATTACAATACATAATATTTCAGGTAGTAATGCACTGATTTTGTCTTCCTCCTCACAGGTGAATGTAGGGGTTGGCATCTATCTGTCTCAAAACCTGATGTCAGTGTCTCATCTGACTCTGATGATGACGATGATGACCATAGTTAGGCCCAGGTGGAGATGTTGAGGGCTGAATCTGTCCCAGGGTTTGACATCCCACTTCCTCCTCCATTGTCCATGGCACAGTCAGTATGACCACACATACCCAGTCCCCTGAGACTGCAGATATCAGACAATCAGAGAGTAGTGAGATTGAACAGGACAGTGTGGCAACTATGGCATCAGTGGGTTTAGACACTGGCCATAGCCAGAGAACTGGTGAGGTCCCACACAGGCAGATTGACAGGGGTGCTCAAAGGAGGACTGATGCCCATTCACCTGTCACAGGTGTCACATCACAAGTCACTCGCTGCATGTTTTGGTCCATGATGGAGGCACAGGCATGTTCCAATTGCAACACCAGATGGATGCTCAGGATTATAGATGCAGCACAGTCTGACATCTGTGACGTCCTCCACCACATTGGTGATGCCAAGGATCATTTCATTGATGTAGTGGACAGATGGTGGGCTGAGACAGTGTCAATCTTTCACTGGACATTGTCTGTGCTGGAACATCTGGGAGGAGTAGGGGATCAGACATGTGGACGTAGGTCAGCAACACCATCTGCTGAGTCTCCGTTTGGCTGTGCACACTCACAATCCCATAGTGGCAGTAACTCCAGAACTCTACAAAATGAAGTGTGCTGTCCACACAATGACATGGCAGGCCATGGGCATGTGGTCCTGGGCAGTCCCGTGGGGCACACTGGCCCAGCAGACAGCAGTCACCATCAGCTAATATCACTGCATCTGATGTTGGGCATGGTGGTGCCTGTGAACTCCTGGCAGAGCCAGTTAACATGTTCTTGGCCAGAGATGGTGAACTGTCCACTCTACCATGTATGGTCCACAGTTGTCCAACATACACATGTGTAAAGCTAGTACTGGGCTTGACTGTGTAAACACACACCCTCAAACATCAGTCACATGCAGGTCACCAACAGACAAACAAAGAACCTTTCCATGGCCCATTTAACCAGCAACCCTTCCTGACTCATAAACATACTGCCAACTGTTTGGCACAGCCTAGGCCTCTGGCACCCCCAAACCACAACCTGTGCATGTGATTATACCTGTGCCACATCCCTGCCATCCATGCCATTGATGCAGGGACATGCAAATATGTGCCTGATGCACAGGGTGACCATATTAATTTACATGTAGTTGTGTAGTGCAGTATTGTTATACCATGGCAGGTGCTGTGGGCCATGACAGGTGTTGTATGCTTGTATGTGTCATTACTACACATCAGACTTTGTGTATCTTTGTTGCAAGATGTTAGACTGGCAGTAGTGTTACAGAATGACAGGTGTCTCCCAGACCTTTGTATTTTTCTGTTTCAGGGGTCTGAGTGTCTAAGCTATGGAGACTTGCTGGCAAGACAGTGGCACGGGATGGCATGGCAACACAGCAGAAATATGACATCAATAAGGTTTGTCTGTATACGTGTGGGTTACCTAGTTGCTTATATATCAAACAGTGTGTCAGGGACAATGGAGGCAGTCAGCATAAGCATGCATGCATACCCTGTGACGAGGTCTGCTACCCTTGATATGTGTCACATGGGTGTTCCATACATACAAATATAGGTGGTGGTGGATAGCAGTTATGCCTAGGTAGATGTGAGCTGTTTAGCACCAGCAGTTAGTCATGGGGCAGTAAAATGGATGACATTGCACATAAACAGCCCATATGCATTCTTGTACACACATACACAATTGGCTTATGTGAGATTAGAACCCCTAACTATCTAGTAGTATACACTAAAGAACAAAGTATCATATGCACCACAGAGCTTATCTGTTATTAAATTGTCAGCCAGTACCACTAAGGTGGATGACATCAGCAGGCCTTGTAAAGGAGGACAATGGAGAGGCTGGCAAGTAGTCACAGGGCCATAAAATGTATAACCACTGCATAGAGATAGGCCATACAGGCATGTCCTTATTGCTGCAAGAGGATATATTTACACACACATACACAGTTGCCTCTTGTGAGATTAGAGTCCCTATCAACCTAGTAGTATACACTACAGCACAAAGTACTTATTGCATGCGGCATAGAGCTTATCTATAATGAGTTTGTCAGCCAGGGCTGTTAAGTGTTAAGGTGGATGACATCAGCAGGCCTTGTAAAGGAGGACAATGGAGAGGCTGGCAAGAAGTCACAGGGCCTTATAATATATAACCATTGCACAGAGATAGGCCATACAGGAATGTCCTCATTGCTACAAGGGGATATATTCACACACATACGGAGGGAGAGTTGCCTGTTGTGAGATTGGAACCCATACCTATTTAGGTAATATGCACTACAGTGCAAACTACTTACATGCCATGGAGGTTGTCTATTATTAGACTGTCATCCAGTGCTGTTAAGATGGATTACATCAGTAGGCCTTGTACAGGAGGACAATGGAGAGCCTGGCAAATAGCCACAAAGTCATAAAATGAATAATCATTGCACAGACATGGCCAGATGGGTATGTCTGTACTGCTGTAGGTGATGTATCTACTCACAGACACACACATAGTGGATGATGAGAGGTTAGAACCCCTACCTCCCTACTATTATACACTATAGCTCACAGTACTTATTCAACACACCACAGGCTATATCTGTTGTATATGTGGATGCAGCCACAGTACATGTGGACTATGCAAATTGGTCTTGTATCACTCAGTATGTTTGGCCAGCTGAGTGACCCTGTTTGATGTTATTGCTGTATCTAGTGTCCTAGCAGTGCAATACCTGTTAATACCCCTGCTGTGCATGTACAGTTACCAGTATTGCCATGTCTGGCCAGTTACAGTTTGGTAGTTGGACAATTGGCCATTGACAATATGGCCTGTCCAAGTCCTGCATTAAAAACATTGCACATTATACCACCTGTTCACTGTTGTCTGTCTACAGGGTGACATTCCACAGGCACAGGATTCTGTGGGTCATTGTATTCTGTCATTCATTGGTTTGTTACCAGCAGACAACTGTTGTGTGTGTAGGTGCAGATATCCCCAGCATTCTGGGTGTAAGTGGGGACATTTGTACATCCCCAAATCCCCACACATATACAGACATGTGTATCTATATATATATATATATATATATATATATATATATATATATATATAAAATATTTATATATATATATATATATATATATATGGTTCTACCTGACTTCGTCGACAGCGCAGAAGACCGACATCGGAATCCGGAGCTCCAGAAGATCGAAAGTGAAGAAGACCGACGCGAATCGCGAGTGGCAGAACATCGACAATGCAGAAGACCGACACGACGGATGACAACACCAACGCCGAGGATGCCGACATGGGGAAAGGCTGTGTGAGTATGCGGTAGTGACGGACGTTAGGGTGCGAGGCAGGTAAGTGTGGAGATTGACGGTCTGTGGGGATAGGGGTGGGTTAAGTGAGTTAGGGTTAGGGAGCGATAGGGGTGGGTTAAGTGAGTTAGGGTTAGGGAGCGATAGGGGTGGGTTAAGTGAGTTAGGGTTAGGGAGCGATAGGGGTGGGTTAAGTGAGTTAGGGTTAGGGAGCGATAGGGCCGGGTTAAGTGAGTTAGGGTTAGGGAGCGGGTAGGTAAGTGTGCGATAGTGACGGACCTTAGGGTTAGGGTAAGGTTTAGTGTGGGCTTGTAAGGATTTTGGTGTGCTTGTGTTGTGTGTGTGGTTTGTGGAATGGGGATGTGTTTTGTTTTTAATTGTTATTGTGGTGTGTGCAGTGTATGGGGTTTCGTGTTTGTGTACCGTCGGTTATTTCGTTGTCGGTTATGTGTGGTTTCGTGTTTATGGACTGTCGAATATGTGGTGTCGGTGATGTGGTTGTCGGTGTTGTGTGGTTTCGACTATGTCAGGTAGAACCATATATATATATATATATATATATATATATAAAATATTTATATATATATATATATATATATATATATATATATATATATATATATAGATAGATATAAAACAGGGATATGGATAAATATCTTAGGGTATCTAAGAATGAAATTAAAACATCATACAGAAAAATGGATGTGGAATTGAATGATATGTTATTAGAGGGACTAATAGATCAAAAAAACTTTAACTTTTTGAAAAAAATGGCAAACCAAGAATTCCTTTTATGTTTGGCATCCCGAAGATACATTAAAAATGAATTGAACCCACTGTTAAGACCAATAGTTACAAAAGGGGGGTCTAAGACAGCAAAATTAGCCAAATATGTGGATGTTAAACTTAAAAGTTTATGGATGAAAGAAAATAATATTTTGAAGGACTCATGGATGTTTTTAAGGGATATTAAATAAGACTTATATGATGATAGTATTATATTCATGACTATTAATGTGGTAGATTTGTTTCCTAGCATTCCACACAAAGAAGGAATGCAATTATTTGAGGAAGCTTTGTTTAATGATATGAATTTAAAACATAAAGAGCTATTGGTATGCATTTATTTAATGGACTTAGTTCTTAAAAACAATTATATTTACTTCAAAGGTGAATTTTTTAAAAATTCAGAGAGTGGCGATGGGTGCTGCTAATGCCCACATTTATGCTAATATTGTTCTAGGGGTATGGGAAGAGAAATATGTTCATTCAGGATATGCAGATTGGTGTATTTTTTATAAAAGATTTCTCAATAATATATGTATTTTTCGGAAAGCCTCTAATGAGAAATTAAAGGAATTTATTGCATTCTTGAAGGAAACCACTAGTTTTTTTTAAAGTTTATGTATAATTATTTCTGTGAGACATTATATACAGTACTTAGATGTAATGATTTATAAAAAGGGTACTGAATATAGTTCTAAGATACATAGGAAAGGCACTTTTTCTAATTCATATCTACCTTATGAAAGTGCACATCCTTTTCATTATAAAACGAACATTATAAAATGTCAATTTATTTGAGCTAGTAGAATGACCTCAGCGGACAAGGATTTTGAGGAGGAATGTAACTTTCTAGGGAGGTTATTTAAAGAAAGACTGTACCCTGTAAAACTTATTTATGAGTTTAAAGAAGAAATTATTGAAGGAAGGAAAGACAGGTTTAAACCAATTTTATGTGATGTGAATCTAAGGGAAAGTAAGGAGGACCCACAAAATTAGAAACAGGAAGAAAATTTTAGTAAGGGTTTTATTACAGAATTTAATGGATATAGTACCATGGTTAGAAATATAATTCAGAAAGAATGGGACACATTTATTCTTTTAACAGGCCTATCAAATATACCTAGGGAGCCTGCTAAGATCATCTATAAAAAAGTAAACAATTTAAAAGGTCTTTTAGAAAGAGAACATAATAGTATTTTAGATAGCAAGAATTCAAAAAAGAAAGGAATTTTTAAATGTGGAAGTTGCTCCCAATGTACATTTATTTTAAACAGAGAGAAGATATTTTAAAATAGTAGGAAAAGATGGATTTATAGTACTAATTATTTTAACTGGCACTCAATAGCTTTGGTTTACCTTGTGGTATTTGAGGAGTGTGAAGTTTTTTATGTCAGTAAAACTGAATGTAAGTTTAAAAAAAGAATTTATGACCATTTTTATGATATTCAAACAAAAAAGGAGAATAATGCATTGTTTAAACATTCTAAAGAATGTGAAAAGGCTCATTTTAAATTCTTTGTTCTTGAAAAAGTAAAGAATGATATAAGAGGGGGGCTATGGGAAGAAAGAAATGAGTACAGGGAATTATGGTGGCAGGTTACTCTTAGGGCAAACCAATTCCCTTGGTTGAATGAGAATATTTCCATAGCCTGCCTATTAAAATTGAGGGCAGCAAAATTGTGATATATGAATGACTGGGTTAATTACATTTTAATAGAATAGTAATTTATATGATTCCTTTTAGAACAATGCTTATTTTATTGAAGTACATTTTAGTTATTTATTATAGATAAATGGAATATAACATAGTTTTTATATAAAGGGAAAAATATTCACTTTGGTGAGTAGATGGTGATCTTGCATTACAAAACAGCTCCTAGGAATGTAGTAGGTGAACTTTTTTTAAATATAAGATTTTATAATCCGATTTATATAATAACTTTTCATAATTGTTTACAACTGTTTTTATATTGGTTTAGTAAGGGAGAAATTTCACTGCCTGGGTTGTTATTTAATGAATTATTTATTTTGTGTTAGAGGTCATTCCACGGTGGTGCAGCAGTAGCAATGTTGCCTCACAGCAAGAGGTTCTCCCGTTCGATTCTCGGCTGGAGTGCGGGGAGCGCCTTCTGTGTGGAGTCTGCATGTCCTCCCCATGGTTGGGTGGGCGTTCAAAAGACATGCGTAAATGGGCGTGCCTTTGTTGAAGGCTGAACATCGAGCTGGCACCTCGGCATTCGTGAAAATCTACTGCCAATCATTAGCGGATTGGAGTTCCGCTGTGGTGACCCCTAACCGGTAAAAGCTGAAAGACAAACAACATTTATTATGTGTTAGACATATTCATTTTTTTATTTTTTGCCTTTTGATGCATACTAGGGTGGCTAAATTAATTAATTGACTGATTAATGTTTAAATGGGTTTAATTAAATTTAATGTATAAAATTGATGGATATTGGTAGGTTCACTCTGTTGTATCTGATTAAGTCTTTATGTTAAAAAGACAAAAATTTGGTGAATTCAGTTAAGCGTTAATGTATGATGTATTTTTTATGTAAATTCCAATTAAAGTGGTTGATTATTGAATACAACTTCAAACATGGCACTTATTTGGATTGGTTCACAGTGCTTTCCTTGTATTTGGATTTATTAGTTTTCTTAAAGCACTGTCTCTACTCTGATTTTGGTAGATAACATGGATGTCAACCTAACTGTAGCTGTGTGTGTGCATTATGTAACTATGTTAGGCAGATATATCTGGAAAGTCAAAATCAGTCTGCACATGTATTTAGGTATACATATATATATATATATATATATATATATATATATATATATATATACGTGTGTGTGTGTGTGTGTGTGTGTGTGTGTGTATATATATATATATATATATATATATATATATATATATATATATATATATATATATATATACACATGTATATATATATGGGATCGACTGCATCTTTCACTGAATCCCAATTTGGTGAGCATACTTGCACGAAAGTGCTGTTCATCGAAGCAGCAGTTTCGTGTAAGTATGCTTGTTGTTCCGGTCACAATGTGGTGCAGTAAGGGAAAATTCCCTTTTCCCCACTGTAGTGCGACCTCGGAGTGAGAAAATTAAAGTAGGGAGGCTTGCCCCCCACATCGGGGCATGCAGGGGGCTTGCCCCCCTCCATTCAAGTAGATTTTGTGTTTTTTTTTTTTTAACATACTTTAATGAAAGCGCTTTTTCAAAGAAAAGCACTTTTGTTAAAGTGTGTTCGGTGGTATTGGATTCGGGCTTTTGATCTTTCGATCAAAAGTCCTAGATCCAAATATATATATATATATATATATATATATATATATATATATATATAATTTATATACAGGGATATAAGAAGTTTACACACCCCTGATAAAATGCCAGGTTTTTGTGATATAAAATAATGAGACCACAATAAATCATTTCAAAACTTTTCCCACCTTTATTGTTCATAGGTTTATAGGTAGGTACTAGACTATCGGCCCAAGGGCCTATGTAAGCCTAGCCAACAAGGTTCCCTGGCTTATGCCACCCAAGAAAGTTATTTTCCTGTGCCACTGTCGAGCAGATAAACAGAAGTGATCCCCGGGGTGTATTTCCTAGTTCCCATCCACTCATCAAGATTTTTCTTGAAGATTGCTAATGAAGAACTTTGCTTGACATGAATGGGTAGCCTGTTCCAGAGTATGGAAAGTCTCTGGGACAGGAATCTTTCCCTCCAGCATGTCCTGTTTATTGTGGTGACAAGATTTAGGTCCATAGAGTGTGTAGCTCGAGGGGATTGGGATTTCTTTAGGTGTAGCATGTCCAACAGCTCTGGGTTTGACATAGCTTTATATGTTAGGCAGAGATCACCTCGGAGTAGGCGATATGCCAAGGAGTAAAGCTGTAGTTTTTTGAGGCGGTTAGTGTAGGGCATTTGTTTGAGGCCAGTAATCCTCTTTGTGAGGTACTTCTGTGGCCTTTCCAGCTGCTGCAGATGCCTTGTGAGGTACATTCCAAAAGGGGCATTGTACTCTATAATGGTTCTAATAAGTGTCGAGTAGAGGGGAACAATGACCTCTTTTTTCCTGGATGAGAACCCTTTTATGATGAGATGTGCCACGTAGAAGGACTTCCTGACTACTTTGGCAATGTGACTATCAAAGGAGAGACTACTGTCCACCTGGGTCCAAAGGTCTCTTATCAAGCATTCGGTGTTAAGTAGATTGCTGCCTATGTGGTAGTTCATGGGTACAGTTTTTACCAAAGGGGATGACACTGCACTTTTTTGCATTGAGCTTGAGGCCATGGCTCTGACACCAGGCATCTGTCTCAGCGAGGCCCTTCTGTAGGATGTCCACATCATTTGGGGATTTCACTATGGCTCCTAGTTTGCAGCCATCTGCAAACTTCATTAGCCAGATGCCTTCTGTGTTAACCTGTACTTCAGAGAAGTAGATACCAAACAGGAGAGGTCCCAGGATGGAACCCTGTGGTACTCCACTTGTCACTGCTTTGAGGTCAGATTTGGAGTCTACAACTTTTACAGTGTGGGTTCTGTCAGTGAGCCAGTTGGCAACCCATCTTGTGATGTAGGGATTTATACCTAGTTTAGTGAGTTTAGCTATAATTCCAAAATGGGGGATGGTGTCGAAAGCCTTGGCAAGGTCAAGCTAGGCTGTGTGAACCACCTTACCCTCATCTATGGCTTTGGTGACTGCCTCAAAGAAGTCGATCAGGTACAGGAGGCATGATCTACCTTTCACCAACCCGAACTGGGTGGGATCCAGAGTTTGGAGGTTACCAATGTCTTTGTTTATGAGTTCCATGATGATACGTTCCATGGCGTTGCAGACTAGGCTCGTCAGGCTAATAGGTCGATAGTTCCCGGGATCAGTGGTGGCTCCCCCTTTGTGGAGTGTGATAACTGTTGCTGTGCGCCATTCAGTGGGCACAAAGCCTGATGCGGGGCTATTATTGAACATGATGCTTAAGTGGGGAGCCAGTTCATTCTGAAGTTCATGTAACACGCAGCCTGTGATGTTGTCCGGTCCCATGGATGCTGTGTTTTTGGCTTTAGAGAGTGCAGCTCTTACCTGTATTGTTGTGATTACAGAGACTCTGCTTTCTTCCTGTATAGATATGGGCCCTTTAGGAGGTGAGAGGGGGGTAAAGTTAGCACTGAACCTATCGGCCAGTATGTTGGCAATATCAGTTGGTTCTGTAATTTTCTTGCCTTTGTGCTGTAACTCAGAGCAGATCTGTGTCTTGCCATCAAGATTCTTGATATAGCTATAGAATGCTTTGTGGTTGTCCTTGGAATTAGTGGTGATTTTGTTTTCGTAGCTAACTTTGGAGCATCTTATAAGGGATCTCAGCTTCTTACTGAGGCTGACCAGGGAGCTCCTCCACTCATGGAATTTTACTCTCTTTTGTAACAGTTTCTTCCTTCAGTTGTACAGTTTGCTTATGGTAGGGGACCACCAGATTGGCTTCCTTTTTATGGAGGATAGCATCTAGGTTCTGTTTGGGATAGCATGATCCATGCACTTGTATAAGTGATTATAGAGTGCATTTGTGTAGGATTCAGCAGTTGTAAGTGTATTGTCCATCTGCATGGGTGTCATGAAGTTCACTGCTTCTGTCTTAAGAAGCATGAAGTTGGCTTTGCAAAAATTTTTACTGTGGTTTCCTTACTGGGGGTTTGGGGCAGGATGTGGATATCAAGGGTGATTAGCTTATTGTCAGATTGGACCAACGAGGAGTTGACTTCAGTGTGTGGAACACCGGTCACTCATGCTGGTAATGACTAGGTCTAGGATATTTTTGCCCATGGTGGGGGTGTGGATAAGTTGATCAAGGGCATTGGAGTTTATGAATTCCAGAAAGCGTTGAGCTAAGGAGTTGGTACATGAGTAGTTTTCCCAGTTAATGGTGGGGTAGTTGAAGTTGCCCATTATTAGGGTGCTTGCTTGAACCTTAATATTTTCCAGTACATCAAGAAAAGAGGAGTGGGAATCCTGGGGCATGGTGGGGGATCTGTAGCAAGCTACAATTTGGATTGCAGTTTTGCCCAGAGTTAGTTGCACTTGGATAACCTCGGATGCATTATACTGAGCAACTAGCCTGCAGTTGTGGATATCCTTTATGAATATGGACACACCTCTGCCTTTGGTGTTTCGGTCCAGGATACATGGCCAAAAAGTGTGGTATGAGTTATAGCCTGGTAGTGCAGGGGTGCTCTCTGGAGCCTTGAACCAGGTCTCAATCTCTGCACAGATATTGATGTTCTCCATTTTAAGGAGTGTCTTGAGTGAGTGCATTTGGAGATTTAGACTTCTAGCATTGAGTAGCATTACCCTCAGTTTTGTAACCTATAACCTGTACAGTTCAACTGAAAAACAAATCTACTAGGGGAAAAATATAAAAAATAAAAAAAACATACAATAAGCTGGTTGCATAGGTGCACACACCCTTAAACTAAAACTTTGTTGAAGCACCTTTTGATTTAATTACAGCATTCAGTCTTCTTGGGTACACACACCTCTCCTTTGACCACCACATTGCCACTGTGGTCAGAAAGTCCTTCTATGTGGCACATCTCATTAACAAGGGTTTTGCATCCCAGAAGAAAGAGGTCATCATCTCTCTCTATTCTTCCCTCATTAGGCCAGTCATTCAGTATAATGCCCCATTTGGCATGTACCTCAATAGATGCATGCAACAGCTGGAAATGCCACAAAAGTACCTCACAAAGAGGATCCTAGGCCTTAAACACGTCTTACATGGACATGCTCAATAAACTCCAGCTATTCTCTGTCTCATATCGTCTCTTAAGAGGTGATCTCTGCTTGACTTACAAAGCCATGTCTGACGAAGCTGTGTTAGAAATGCTACATCTAAAGAAATCCCAGTCCCTCCACACCACATGATCCAGAGACCTCAACCTCATTACCTCAATCAACAGAACATGCTGGAGGGACAGGTTCATAACCCAGAGACTGCTCATGCTCTGGAATAGACTTCCCATACATGTCAAGCAGAGCAACTCACTGGCCCTTTGCACAAGAAATCTTAATGAGTGGATGGGAAATAGAAAGTTCACCCCGGGGATCACTCCAGTGCCTCTACTTGATAGAAGTTCATGTAACACGCAGCCTGTGATGTTGTCCAGTCCCATGGATGCTGTGTTTTTGGCTTTAGAGAGTGCAGCTCTTACCTGTATTGTGATTACAGAGACTCTGCTTTCTTCCTGTATAGATATGGGCCCTTTAGGGGGTGAGAGGGGGGTAAAGTTAGCACTGAACCTATCGGCCAGGATGTTGGCAATATCAGTTGGTTCTGTAATTTTCTTGCCTTTGTGCTGTAACTCAGAGCAGATCTGTGTCTTGCCATCAAGATTCTTGACATAGCTATAGAATGCTTTGTGGTTGTCCTTGGAATTAGTGGTGATTTTGTTTTCGTAGCTAACTTTGGAGGATCTTATAAGGGATCTCAGCTTCTTATTGAGGCTGACCAGGGAGCTCCTCCACTCATGGAATTTTACTCTCTTTTGCAACAGTTTCTTCCTTCAGTTGTACAGTTTGCTTATGGTAGGGGACCACCAGATTGGCTTCCTTTTTTTGGAGGATAGCATCTAGGTTCTGTTTGGGATAGCACGATCCATGCACTTGTGTAAGTGCTTATAGAGTGCATTTGTGTAGGATTCAGCAGTTGTAAGTGTATTGTCCATCTGCATGGGTGTCATGAAGTTCACTGCTTCTGTCTTAAGAAGCATGAAGTTGGCTTTGCAAAAATTTTTACTGTGGTTTCCTTACTGGGGGTTTGGGGCAGGATGTGGATATCCAGGGTGATTAGCTTATTGTCAGATTGGACCAACGAGGAGTTGACTTCAGTGTGTGGAACACCGGTCACTCATGCTGGTAATGACTAGGTCTAGGATATTTTTGCCCCTGGTGGGGGTGAGGATAAGTTGATCAAGGGCATTGGAGTTTATGAATTCCAGAAAGCGTTGAGCTAAGGAGTTGGTACGAGTAGTTTTCCCAGTTAATGGTGGGGTAGTTGAAGTTGCCCATTATTAGGGTGTTTGGTTGAACCTTAATATTTTCCAGTACATCAAGAAAAGAGGAGTGGGAATCCTGGGGCATGGTGGGGGATCTGTAGCAAGCTACAATTTGGATTGCAGTTTTGCCCAGAGTTAGTTGCACTTGGATAACCTCGGATGCGTTATACTGAGCAACTAGCCTGGAGGTGTGGATATCCTTTATGAATATGGACACACCTCTGCCTTTGGTGTTTCGGTCCAGGATACATGGCCAAAAAGTGTGGTATGAGTTATAGCCTGGTAGTGCAGGGGTGCTCTCTGGAGCCTTGAACCAGGTCTCAGTCACTGCACAGATATTGATGTTCTCCATTTTAAGGAGTGTCTTGAGTGAGTGCATTTGGAGATTTAGACTTCTAGCATTGAGTAGCATTACCCTCAGTTTTGTAACCTATAACCTGTACAGTTCAACTGAAAAACAAATCTACTAGGGGAAAAATATAAAAAATAAAAAAAACATACAATAAGCTGGTTGCATAGGTGCGCACACCCTTAAACTAATACTTTGTTGAAGCACCTTTTGATTTAATTACAGCATTCAGTCTTCTTGGGTACACACACCTCTCCTTTGACCACCACATTGCCACTGTGGTCAGAAAGTCTTTCTATGTAGCACATCTCATTAACAAGGGTTTTGCATCCCAGAAGAAAGGTCATCATCTCTCTCTATTCTTCCCTCATTAGGCCAGTCATTCAGTATAATGTCCCATTTGGCATGCACCTTACTAGATGCATGCAACAGCTGGAAATGCCACAAAAGTACCTCACAAAGAGGATCCTAGGCCTTAAACACGTCTTACATGGACATGCTCAATAAACTCCAGCTATTCTCTGTCTCATATCGTCTCTTAAGAGGTGATCTCTGCTTGACTTACAAAGCCATGTCTGACGAAGCTCTGTTAGAAATGCTACATCTAAAGAAATCCCAGTCCCTCCGCACCACATGATCCAGAGACCTCAACCTCATTACCTCAATCAACAGAACATGCTGGAGGGACAGGTTCGTAACCCAGAGACTGCTAATGCTCTGGAATAGACTTCCCATACATGTCAAGCAGAGCAACTCACTGGCCCTCTGCACAAGAAATCTTGATGAGTGGATGGGAAATAGAAAGTTCACCCCGGGGATCACTCCAGTGCCTCTACTTGATAGAGGCACTGGGAACTACTGTTGAGCGGCATGATGCCACGGTACTTCTATTGGCTAGGCTTGTAAAGGCTCCAGGGCCATTAGCCTAGTACACACCTATGAACCTACGTTAATCTGCACATCAGATTTCTTTCTTATTGTCATTCAAAATAATTAAGACTTCAAAAATTGTCTTAATTTGTGCAGTGATGAGGATGGACTGGCAACTTTTAACTGTATATGGCAGGATGATTATTTCATTGTGTCATTTCTGAATGATGTAGTGGACCTGAAAATGTTTGCTTATTGCTATTGTGATTTATTATGTGATTATTGCGATTTATTATTACCAAACACACTGGTTATGGGGGATTTTAATTATCCCACCATCAACTGGAAAAGCTACGCTAGCCCTAACTCACTAGCACAAAAGTTCCTTGACTTTGTTAATTCAAATGCCCTGGAACAAACTGTCCATTCCCTGACAAGATGAACAAATATTCTAGATGGTCCACACCACCATGTCAAACAGAAGCACTACTGCAACTGTCAGACCCTCATTAGTTAAAACTGACCACAAATCAGTCACCTTCGAGTTCGCATGAACTCCAGAACCCACAAAGAGTGAAATCAGACTAAAAAAAATTCATGAAGGCAAGCTATACCCACTTAGGCGAAGGTATAAATGCATTGCAAGCCCCACCCCAAGCTGGAAGTAGTAACTATGCTGAAGCTTACACTAAAGCCCAGTATAATCACTTGCATAAGTGTATAAACTTGGCTGTACCAGAAAGAATCAAAGCCAGAGCCCCAAGTAAAATCAAGCTGCCATGGTGGGCATCCAGCATCAACAAACTTTACAATAAATGCAAAATGTTGCTGTCTAAGAAAACAAAGACAAGGCCCCAACAATGGAAAAACACCTCCTCAGCCTCAACAAACAAATAAGACAACTTGTCAAATCCTCCAAGGGCTCCTTTAAGAGAAACTTAGCAAATACAGCCAAGTAAAACCATAGGCCTTTTACAACTACATACTTAACCTAAAGGGTAGACCCAAGTATGTGCAGAACTAGTGGCCAGTGACATCACACACACTGACCTTTCAGAGATAGCAAACCTGCTAGCGGATAGGTTTGGTGAAAATTTCACTCCCTTATCCCTGCTTAACTTACAACAAACCTTCCCCCAGACGTCCTCCACCCTACAAGACCAGGTCTTTAAAGCCTTATTCAAGGCAAAAAACACAGCCTCTATAGGACCAGACAACATCCCAGGCTGTCTTCTAAACAGGCTAATACATGAACTAGCATCAAAATTAAGTACCCTTTTCAGTCATAGTCTACCCACAGGCTTTGTTCCTGTGGAATGGAGAACAACAGTTATTCCCTTCCGCAAAGGTGGCCTAGTGAATTACAGACCCATACGCTTGACCATTCACATCTGTAAGGCCATGGAATGTATCATTATGGATCTCATATATAAACACATAGGTGACCTCCAAATCCTGGATCCTACCCAATTTGATTTCATGAGGGGCAGATCCTGCCTGTTAAATCTGGTGGATTTCTTTGAAAATGCAACCAAGGCCTTTGACAAGGGCAAATTTGTGCACACAGTATACCTCAACTTGGCACAGGCTTTCAAAACAATCCCAAACATTCAGGCATTACTGATAAAATTAGCAAACTGAATGTAAACCCCTTCATTGTAAAATGGGTTGCCAACTGGCTCACAAACCAAACACACACTATCAAAGTGGGTGACTCCAAATCAACCAGTAGACCTGTTACCAGTGGGATGACACAGGGGACAGTGCTGGGTCCCCTACTGTTTGGCATATACTTCTCAGAAGTTTAGGTAAAACTAAGGGGTTGTGGCTGACCAAGTCTGCAGATGACTATAAACTAGGTGCAATCATTGAATCCCCAAATTATGTCAGTATACTCCAGCAGAGTCTCACTCAGACCAAAGACTGATTATAATTGACTGTATTAGTCACTGTCTCAAAATGAATGCAAAGAAATGCATCATCATCCCCTTTAGCACAAACAAGGCCCCTTCACACTATTAAATCAGTAACAATAACCTAAGTACCCATGAAGTGGTAAGGGACTTGGGATCACAAGTTGACTGCAACCTTAAATTCGACAACCATGTGTCTACTCTTGTAAGGAAAACTATATAACACACTTGATTAATAAAGGCATTGCCTCGAGAGCAAAAGAAGTTATAACCCTGCTATAGTTGGCACTTATCCAGCCCATAATTGAGTATAATGCCCCATGTGGTATGTACAGTACTAAGCACCTGCAGCAATTAGAGAGACCTCAGAGGTTTTTAACAAAAAAGATTAAGGGGGTCCAGCATGTGCCTTACACAGACAGACTAAAGTTCCTGTCACTATACTCTGTATCATATAGACTTCTTAGGGGAGACTTATGCCTGGCCTACAGAGCAATCCAAGACCCAAATCCAATGAACTTGCTGCATATCCATAAATCAAATGGGACTAGGGTTACCCATTCCAGGGACATAAATATGGCCTGTGACTTAAGTAAGATGTGCAGGAGGGACAGATTTATCTCGCAGTGACTGCTGTGTCTTTGGAACTGGCTACCAGTGCATGTGAAATGGAGCCCCTCTACGGGGGAAACTGGACGAGTGGATGAGGCATCATAAATTCTTATCAGGGATAGTGGCCACAGCCCTCCTGGACATGTGCAGACATCATTAAATGCAATCTTCAGAAAAAAAAACAGCGTAAACTACTAAAAAAGTTGAAAATGGCGTATTAACACGCTGAACGCCAATGAGTCAGGAAGTCAACCTGCGAACACCGCCAATGATAGGAACTGCCAAAGCATCTCGAATACAAGTACAATAATGTGCAAATCTGTAATCACGGACTCCACGACCAGACAAAATCAAAATTTATTCCATATAACAATCCAGGTTAAGCGCTTTCACACACTAATCGTGTGCTTCCTCAGAACAATGCTTTCCAATACATACACAGCTTAAATAGCTAAATTGGCGCTAAAATTAATTAAAGCTGTAGTGCCATTTATGTGCAAAAGTCAGAAACCTGTTAAAATATATATACGAATATGTGACTTTAACATAATATACATAAATTACATAAATTTAATAAAATATGCATAAAATGTGTGCTCCTAAAATACATATCAAATACATTATATACAACAATACCAATGTTTATCATACTATATGCAAAATTATATGCAAAATTAATTGCAAAATTAATTTGAGCCAAGTAATGCATGCATACTTTAAATACTATATGCCATCTTGAAAAAAATTACTCACTCTAACCCCATTAAAAATTATGTTACTTAGTATAAATACATTAAAAACCTTCCATTTAAAAATGTTTCATTGGAATAATACCTATGTGTTATAAATAAATAAATAAATAAATGAATATATGCATTAAAACACTAAGTATAGATTCCTCATAATACTAATAATAAAAGATGAATGGAACTATACTAAGACTAAGTACATATAATACTCATAATTCTAATATAGGTTTGACTGATATATATTCATTTATTCCTGGGTATGTAGTTGCATCAGTGATAATTTGCCAATAGCATTCCCTAAATGCTAGATGCCCCTTGATGTTACCCCCCCCAGGATTAATCTTAATTACTTCTAAAATACAAAACCTAAACTCATGCTCAACTCCTTTGTTCATTATGTGCTTTGCTAAGGCATTTTTCTCATCTTTTTTTCTAATAGAATATGTATGAGCATATATCCTTTTCTTAAACTGCTGTTCAGTTTTTCCTATATAATAGGATGGACAGGCAATACATTTGGCCAAATATACTAAATATTTTGTGTTACAATTTCCCTTCTTTGTAATCAATCTAGTCTTGTTATAATTTCCTAATACTATCTCTTTTTCCTCTGTAATATATTGGCACTGATTGCATACACCACATTTCTTAGTACTGCCCGTGCTACTAGTCACATTTCGTTTTGAATTATTCTCCAAAAGAGATTTCAAGTTCTGTCCCATTCTGTAAACAAACCTTGGTTTTATTCCTAATATTTCCATCATCTCATCATTAGTTAGTAATATATGCCAATGATTTTTAATAATTTCTTCTATCTTATTACTGTATGGACCGTATTCTATAACACAGGACCTACCATATGTATTTGCATTCACTCTTTTCACTAATTCCTCTTTGTTAATTGTAACATTCTTGTACTTGGTTCCCAACAACGGTACGTATTTTTTCCCCCATTCACTAATAACCTCATCATTGACCTTTTCCATCATCATACTTTTGTATCCCCTATCAGTAAATAGTGAGGTAATAAATTGAATCTCTTTCAGCATATCCCCAAATTCAGAGGTCATTCTGAGTGCCCTTATACATTGTCCTTTGTATATATTTTTCTTTGTCTTATTAGGATGACAACTTCTATAATCTAGATATGAATTGGTAAATGTATCTTTTCTATGTATATTAGATTTGTACACTCCATCACGTCTGGATATCAATGTGTCCAAATAGGGGACCCCCACATTGTTACAAGTTGATGTCAACTTTAAAAAGTTACTACTGTTGTTCAAGTAAGTAAAAAAATGCATAAAAAGATTCCAGGTCACCTTCCCACATAATATATATGTCATCCAGAAAACGTGAATAATATTTTATTCTGTCCATATATTCACTAGAGAAAATTGTTTTCTGCTCCCAACTTAACATGACAAGGTTGGCAAATATAGGGGCACAAGCCGACCCCATTGCCACACCTTTAACCTGTCTAAATATTTCTCCTTCATAAAAAATGTGATTGTTATCAAGGACAATGGACATTAACTCATTTATAAGTTGCACTCTGTCCCAATCCATCTCACCATATCGGTAAATACTCTCACTAAACGCTTCCAAACCCTCTGTTTTGGGGATACACGTGAAAAGGTCTACTACATCAATGGAGGCAAAAAGTATGTTGTTGCTACTTATATAGGTAGGGAAACTTGCTAAAAATTCCCATGAGTCTTTAACCAAGTGTTCGACCTTGTTGTAAATATGCTTTAACATAGTGTCGATAGCAACCCCTATTGGAAATGTTTTTGACTTGCTACCTGATATGACCTCTGAATTTGGGGATATGCTGAAAGAGATTCAATTTATTACCTCACTATTTACTGATAGGGGATACAAAAGTATGATGATGGAAAAGGTCAATGATGAGGTTATTAGTGAATGGGGGAAAAAATACGTACCATTGTTGGGAACCAAGTACAAGAATGTTACAATTAACAAAGAGGAATTAGTGAAAAGAGTGAATGCAAATACATATGGTAGGTCCTGTGTTATAGAATACGGTCCATACAGTAATAAGATAGAAGAAATTATTAAAAATCATTGGCATATATTACTAACTAATGATGAGATGATGGAAATATTAGGAATAAAACCAAGGTTTGTTTACAGAATGGGACAGAACTTGAAATCTCTTTTGGAGAATAATTCAAAACGAAATGTGACTAGTAGCACGGGCAGTACTAAGAAATGTGGTGTATGCAATCAGTGCCAATATATTACAGAGGAAAAAGAGATAGTATTAGGAAATTATAACAAGACTAGATTGATTACAAAGAAGGGAAATTGTAACACAAAATATTTAGTATATTTGGCCAAATGTATTGCCTGTCCATCCTATTATATAGGAAAAACTGAACAGCAGTTTAAGAAAAGGATATATGCTCATACATATTCTATTAGAAAAAGATGAGAAAATGCCTTAGCAAAGCACATAATGAACAAAGGAGTTGAGCATGAGTTTAGGTTTTGTATTTTAGAAGTAATTAAGATTAATCCTAGGGGGGGTAACATCAAGGGGCATCTAGCATTTAGGGAATGCTATTGGCAAATTATCACTGATGCAACTACATACCCAGGAATAAATGAATATATATCAGTCAAACCTATATTAGAATTATGAGTATTATATGTACTTAGTCTTAGTATAGTTCCATTCATCTTTTATTATTAGTATTATGAAGAATCTATACTTAGTGTTTTAATGCATATATTCATTTATTTATTTATTTATAACACATAGGTATTATTCCAATGAAACATTTTTAAATGGAAGGTTTTTAATGTATTTATACTAAGTAACATAATTTTTAATGGGGTTAGAGTGAGTAATTTTTTCAAGATGGCATATAGTATTTAAAGTATGCATGCATTACTTGGCTCAAATTAATTTTGCAATTAATTTTGCATATAATTTTGCATATAGTATGATAAACATTGGTATTGTATATAATGTATTTGATATGTATTTTAGGAGCACACATTTTTTGCATATTTTATTAAATTTATGTAATTTATGTATATTATGTTAAAGTCACATATTCGTATATATATTTTAACAGGTTTCTGACTTTTGCACATAAATGGCACTACAGCTTTAATTAATTTTAGCGCCAATTTAGCTATTTAAGCTGTGTATGTATTGGAAAGCATTGTTCTGCGGAAGCACACGATTAGTGTGTGAAAGCGCTTAACCTGGATTGTTATATGGAATAAATTTTGATTTTGTCTGGTCGTGGAGTCCGTGATTACAGATTTGCACATTATTGTACTTGTATTCGAGACGCTTTGGCAGTTCCTATCATTGGCGGTGTTCGCAGGTTGACTTCCTGACTCATTGGCGTTCAGCGTGTTAATACGCCATTTTCAACTTTTTTAAATGCAATCTTGGGTGTTGACTAGCATTTCTATGGTATTACATTGGGATGAAATGGATAGGCTTAAAATAATCTATGGGTCGATAGCCTGGTAATCTCCTATGATCCCATGAACCTATGTAAGCGTATGGAATGGTAATGCATGTAACATTGTATTTTGCCCCACTGTTCATTTGCGAACTAAATAGATGTACATACACTTCCCTACTCCCCACAATCCAAAGGCAATAACTTCACAGGTGTGCCACCCCCCCAACAAAACCTTATTTCAAATACATAGTCATATTTATCAACAAATGTAATTCCCAGCATCTCCAGATCAAATGAATCATACACATCTACAACTGTAGGGTTAGTGTGATGTTGTAATCTAGAGGAAGAAGGTGACCCTGCTGTCAGTTACCTGAGACTGCTACATGACCTTGACTTTGACTTAGAATGTGAGGTTCTCCTAGGTGTAGATGACACTGACATGGCCTGTGAGAAATGTGAGAAATGAGTCTGTGGCTAAAGAGGGTTTATAATGGCACTGACATATTCTGTTTTATACTGTTTAAGAAGCATCCTGGAATGATGTTTGGACCTGTGGTTTTGGCTTTAGTGAGTGCAGTAAGGACCTGTTCCCTCACAATTAACTGTAGGGGGATGACTGTTGGCATTTCTTTGGGTGTAGCAGTAGTAGTTGATGGGGGGAGAAGTTTGAAATGAACTTATCAGTTGGCAGGTTTGCTATAGTTTCAGGCCGGGTATAAATGTTGCTGTTTAGGATTAACTCAGCACATTGCTGAACGTTTCCCCTGAGGTTATGAACATAATTTAAAAAAATCATCTTTCATCTGGGAGGCTATCTTTGCCTCATAGTTTTCTTTGGCAGATTTAACCAGCTCCCTAATTTGTTCATTTAGACTGGTGAGTGTCTTTTTGCACTATTTTGTCTGTTCCTTCTTTGCTTTGGAGAGGATTTTTTCCTTTTGTTTACTAGCCTAGTTATGATACAGGTTCACCAGAGTGGTTTGCTTTTGCCAGTAATCATAGATTTGTCTTGGACAGGTACTGCCTGTTCTATGCAGCTATGAATGTGGTTGCACAATGCTGTTATGTACAACTTAGTGTAGGCTTCAGTATCATCTGGGTTTGGAAGGGCTTGGAAATTTAGCAAGTTGTCACTTAGTTTGAAGTAATTGGCCTTAGCAAAGTTCTTAACAGGTTTGGAGTTTGATGCAGGTTCTAGATTAGTTTTAATACTAAAGAAAATAATTTTGTGGTCAGATCATACAAGGGAGGAGTTAATACATGGGAGGTAGCAGCATCCCCCCTTGTTTGTGAGTACCAGGTCTAGGATATTTGTACATCTAATTGGACAGCTAATTAGTTGCTCCAGATTGTTTGCATTGACAAAGTCCAAAAACCTCTGAGCAATTGAATTATGGGTCATATAAGTCTCCTAGTTTATGAAGGGGAAGTTGAAGTCATCCATAAGTATGGTGTTAGGCAGAATGTTAAAAGATCCCAGTAGGTTTAGTTAAGAGGTGTGGTTTTCCAGGGTAATATTAGGGTATCTGCTGCTAGCAAGGATATGATAGGGGGGTTGCAAATATGGTTAGTTGGGCATGGAGCAGCTCAAGAGAGTCATGCCGTTGGACCAATCTAGCAGTGTATTTGTCTTTTATAAACATTAAGACACTGAGGGGGATTGAAATGTATGAAAGATATTGTAGTCTTTGATAGCTGGGGTGTTTCCATGGTTTTCTCCATGGTGAGCAGTGCTTCCAGGGAGTTCATTTTCATTTAAACTCCTGGCACTGAGAAGCAGTTCCTTTAGACAGTTGTTATGTTGGAGGGTTTAACAACTTGGCATGGTCAAAAATATGGGGATAGATACAGTTTTTGCAAGTATCCGGAAGCCAATTGGAGACAATTAAAAACTGTCTCTGGCAAAACATTGTGGTTTGTCGATCATGTCTCTCCAGGCTGACAATTATTGGATCCCCTTGTTGTGACACCAGAAACTAAGCCATTTGTTGAAGTCAATCATTTTTTGCTGGTACTGTGGTATCCTCATTGGTGAAGGTAGGATGCTACTCAAGGCTAGATTCATACCCACCTGGGATACATATTCCCAGAGCTCCATCATATCTCTCTTCATATAGTCCAGTGAGGTATGTCTTAAGTCATTTATGCCCACGTGGACTATGATCACGTCATACTGGTACTTGTGGTTTAAAGACGTGCGTAATCTGGCAGATCCTGGCTCCAGACAGACAGTGCTCTGTGATCTTCTCTTTGTTTAGTCTTGTAAGGGGGACATCAGTACGTCTTACAATGAAATCCCCAATAACTAGAATGTTTAGCTGTGTGGTGTGTTGCTTTACTGGCTTGAAAGCTGAGCTGCAATGATTTTCAGAATTATGTGTTGTGTGAGGTGCTGTCTATTTTGAGTGTGTGCAAGTCCACTGAGAGATGATTTTAGAAGGTCTTGGGGGTTTGGGTAGATTACATATGAGTACTTCTGCATATGCGGATCTATTGTTTGTTCCTTAGTGTTGACAGTGAGTGTTTTGGGTGTAATATTGATATAACCTGGTTTGCATTTTGCATTTATATATGTAAGAGCTTTGACTCCAGTGACATTATGCATCTACATCTCTCACACACTGTGTTTGTTTGTCTGTGCTATAATTAAATGGTTGTCACTGAGCATGAGGCAATTACTGCACTGCCTCAGGATGCCTATCCACCAGGCTAAAAAGAGATGACAGGGGAAACACCTATCCATTATACCAAAACCAAAATAAACCTAAAATAAAAATAACAAATCAAAACCAGGGTAAACTATATTCCTAAATGTGATCAAGTACCTTTTCATTCCTCATACCTTCTTTCTCTCCTCCCTTCTTCACTTCCTTACTGATATCAAATTCTCTTCCCTGACTTTTTCTCTAAATATTTCATAAGCCTGTTTTTCCTCACTTCATATTGCAATTCTTATTTCTGTTAGAGTGACTTGCCTTTAATTTCCCTAGAAACTCCCTAAAATTTCTCTGTTTATTAAATAATTGTCCTTGTAAAGATTCTTAACCAGTGTTTTTATATTATGTGTAATTTGTTATAATTATTTAAACTGCAGATGCTTTTTGTTTAGTTTTGAAGATTGTAAAATTATTGTTCTTAAAATGTTTTATAATAATTTGGACCTTTTCTCTCCAGGCCTGCACTTAAAATGGGCTTCTGCTCAGTCTGACTTTCCCTGTAATCAAATGTCATTAAATAAATAAATAAATACTAGATCCTTAGTAGATGGGAAGCAGTAGAGGAGAGTCACTTAAAGGTGTAAGCAAGACTATTTAGTTGTATCCTGTAAGCTGACCTGCAGTGGGGCTACCCTCTGTGCAAGCTGGCAGCTTTTCTAGTAGTTATGAACAGAGGAAGGCTATGGAGAGCATTTCCTATAGTGGATTTTAAACTGGAGAGGTTTCCTTATATACAAGGCATAGGTAACCACGTTTACATGATGCACAAATGTGAGGCTTTTATACCAGCAGGATGAAAGACTTACACAGTTAAGCCCTCAGGCCAAACAGATAAACACAGAGTAAGCCATTCACTAGCAGTTCCCAACTCAGGTGAGTTGAATCACCCCTCTTCTTCCACTAGAGTGCAGCATAATGCCTTCTTAATGAAAAATGAACTAGTTTTGAGCTCAAATGCAGTAACAAATGCTTGCAGTATCAGAAATCCTTGGAAATAAGTTCATACATTTCTACAAACACAGAATAACCTTGCAAACCTTAGAAATATTTTGACAATCTCAGAACAGCTTTCCCAGTATCAGAGGAGGTTAAGAAGTATCAGCATACTGTTAAAATGACTTAAAAGCAGTACAGTAACAAGCATTTCTTTAACATGTGCAGGATGGAAAAGTCTTTCGGCTTTTCCCGGTTAGGGGTCTCCACAGCGGATCTCCGGTCCGCTTATGATTGGCAGTGATTTTTACAGTGTTGAGTTGCCAGCCCAGCACCCAACCTTTAGAGAAGGCACACCGACACATGCATCCACCTAGCTGCACTTATTTTAAATTTCAGTCGATCACGGAGAGGAAATGCAAACTCCACATAGAAGGCACTCCAGCTGAGAACTGAACTGGAGAGCCTCTTGTTGTGAGGCAACAATGCTAACCACTGCACCAGGATGGAAAACAGTGATCAATACAGCCAGACCAATAAAAAGAGCACAAATCTGTTAAATAGCACTGAGATAGTTTCAGCAAGTGCAAAAAAAAAAAAAAACAAAAGAAAAACAAATCAGCTTTGTAGGTCCACTGATGGTTTTAAGTATAAACCAAGGTATTGCAGTCAAAGGTGTCCAAGCCATCTACATGTTGTGAGGTGAGAGCACCTGCCATTAAAGTAGGAGACTGCCTGCCACTTCCCCCATGTTGCCTTATAAATACAACTAAATTATCATCAGCAGCAGCATCAGCACCCATTCTACTGATGACTTCATCCATACTTACTGGTATAGTTGAACGTTTTGTTTCTGATGCTGAGTCTATAAAATAAATTATTATAATACATTAACAACAATGTAATAGCATACAGTATAGCATGCTTGCAAGGGAAGAGTGGGACACTGAGTCTAGCTTCATTTCCATTAGCTGCTGATGTACAAGGCTGACCTAATAATAATGGTGATGTGTTTGATTACAGCACTGTTTGTCGGCATTCAGTTTGAAATATTTAAAAGGTGTATATTTTAAGCCAACCTTCAGGAGCTGATGAATGCAAATGCTGCTGCAGACTTTGGTTTGGTGGAATAAGTTCCACAACCCCTGTAATTATTCTAGTTGCACAATCTTCTGTGTCATAGTCATCCCCACAGATGGACACCCCTATCATCATCAATGGTGCCACAATGGAGAGAGTTAATAGCACCAAATTCCTAGGGATACACATCTCGCAAGACCTCAGTTGGGCCACAAACACTTCCTACCTTATAAAGAGAGCCCAACAACATCTCCACTTCCTTAGGAGACTTTGTAGAGCTAACCTCCCCCCACAGGTCGTACTTACCTTCTACAGAGCCACAACTAAGAGTGTACTGACTAACATCATCGTCTGGTATGGAAATCGCTCTCAAGCTGATTGGAAGGCACTGGATAAGATCATTAAACAAGCCACAAAAATCATTGGCTCCAGCCTTCAGTCCCTACAGGGCATATATTCAAACAGATGCTATGGCAGAGTCTGAAAACTACTGAGGGATATACATCATCCGGCCTATGGACTGTTCAAACTCCTGCCAACAAGAAAGTGCTACAGAACCATTAGATGCAGGATATCCAGGTTCCATATCAGTTTCTTCCCATGTGCAATCAGACTGCTGAACAACAAACCCATAGCCTAACCTGCTAAATGGGTAAACAAACATTATTTATGTGCAATATGTCATTGTTATCTACATAGCTCACTTTACACTTTATACTTTATTGTGTTTATTTTTAGTATCTTATTTTTGATTTCTGTTTCAGTAGTTTTAAATTATTATTAATCTTCCTTCTGTAAACTATAATTCTTATGGTACGAGCCCGAATATCGAAATTCGTGCAGTGACACGCACATTTTCCTTTGTGTTGATCTATATGACAATAAAGTTTACTTTGACTTTGAATGTATTGGAGTTAACTTAATAATATTTGGACCCCCCCCCCCTCCGTAGTGCTCCTGGAAAATGTATTCTGCCTAGCCTTGCTTCTTGCACATCCTACCATATCATTTGCTTTTTTCTTGTATTGTGCCACTGATCTGTTTCTGCCTCCAACAGCATTGATTTAAACTACTACTTGGCTCCTTGCTTTGCTCCACTCAGCTTTTCTGAGTTCCCTTTTACCAAAAAGAAGTTTGCCTTATGTCGTAAGTGCTTCTATGATTACACAATTTTCTTCATGGATAAAGTTATAATGTCTATGGTTGGATGTCTTATTTTTCATTGAAAGATGCAACCATTCAGAAAGAAAAAAATCTATTGCCATTTCAATTAATCACAAGTATGCATAAGCATTCTTTCCAGTTATATAAGCACTTCCCCAGTCGCTACCCTCAACTGTACACATAAACACTTCCCATACACAATTCATACTCTCAGTGTTACCAAGACTGCATGAACTAAAAGGCAATTTATTTAAACTGGTAAGAAAAATGCATATTATTGAATATTTTCAAAATGCTAATAATTTGCCTAGTTTAATAGAAAATCATGAAACTATTTCCTCTAGTGAAGATAGTTACTATTCTTGTAACTCAGCTACAGAAATTAATGCTTACTGTAAGTTAGATACATCAAAGGTAAAGGCAAAAAGTGTGTTTATGCCGCCATTTAGAAATGATAGTATTAATAATTTTTATCAAGCATTTCTTTTTGTATTGGAAAAAGGAGTTGAAGAATTTTATCAAAATGATATCATATATAATTTGTCGAAAGAAGAATGGCTGAATTTACAGCAACTAAGAAATAATGACAATATTGTATTTAAACCTTCAGACAAAGGTGAAAAATTGGTGGTCATGAAATCAAATGATTATTTTAAAATGTGTATGAGTCATTTAAACAATCACCAAGTATATGAAAGAGTTGAGTTGACAGTATATTTACAAGCTAAAAGTCAGTATGATAGTTTGTTACATAAAGGTGTTTGTTTGAATTATTTTACTGCATCTGATGCTACTAACAAATTTTTGAGTAAAAATACTACTATGGCCAGATTCTACTGTGTTCCTAAAATACATAACAGTTTGTCTAATTCACCAGGCCAACCCATTGTGGCAGCCTGTGGGTATTTTACTCATAAGCTAGGGTATTTTTTGCATCATATTTTATTACATGAAGTAATTAAATTACCCTCCTGTGTCAAGGATTCACTTCATTTTATCGACAAACTAAAGGATGTAAAATGGAATAAAAATATGTATTTTTTGGTACTGGATGTTGCCAGTTTGTATACTAGCATAAATCATGAATTTGGCATGCAAGCAATAGAGTATTTTTTGAAAGATAGTCCTAGAACACAATATATCAAGGAACTGATAAGTTTTTGTTTAACTAATAACATCTTCGAATTTGATGGTCAATTATATAGACAATTGCAGGGAACAGCAATGGGAGCAGCATTTGCCCCCGTGCATGCAAATTTGTTTATGGGCTTGGTTGAAAACACTCACATTTATAGAAGTTATTTTTATCAAGAATTTGTTATAAAATATTTTAGGTTTATAGATGACCTTATATTTGTTTGTCAAGGAGGACATAATGACATACAATCATTTCTTAATTATATGATTAAAAATAGATATCAAATAAAGTATGATGGTTTACAAGAGGGTACAAAAGTAAATTACTTGGATATCACTTTGGAAGGTCAAGAAAATGGTATGATAAAAAATAGACTTTTTAGAAAATTTAACTAAGTGAATCATATGTTGCATGCCCAAAGCTGTCATCCTAGACACACACTAAATAATGTTCCTTATGGAGAAATTTTAAGAACAAGTAGATTATGTAACAATGTGAGTGAAGCCAAGGAAGAAGCTAATAAAGTGGTTAATATGTTTGTTAATAGAGGGTATGGAGAAGATATGGTTATCCATAGTTATAATAAAGTGTTTAATAATAAGGTAAATAAAGAAAATACTTATAAAGGTAGTATAATAAAGAGAAAGGAGTTATTTAAACATGCTTCTGAAAAAAATGTATACTATGTCTCTAAATAAACTCTATTTTCAGATAAGCAAGCTCAATTGTTACAAAATTATTGGAAAATAGTTAAAAGAGAAGTTTCTTCCTTGAAAGAAGTTACATTATTATTTTCATACCAATGTGGTCGTAGTCATAATGATGTTTTAGTTCATAGTACTTACAGAAGACCACAGGAGTTGGTTACCATAGGAATTAAATGGGGGAATCGGTCCCTTGTGGGAAGTGTATGATATGCAAATATATAGTGCCACCTTTTAACACTATTAATGGAATTAAGTTCCATACACAAGGGAATTTTTCTTGCAAGAGTACAGGCATTATTTATGCCATTAAATGTTCTTGTCATAGTTTCTACATAGGTGAAAGTAAAATAAGTCTTGGAGAGAGGGTTAAAGAACATATAAGAGATATCAGGAATAATAAATCTACTAGCTCTTTAGCAGAACATTTTAATCAATTACATCAGGGAGCCTTTAGTAAACTAGAAGTAACAATACTTGAGCAAGTAAAAACAGATTATTTGAGTGAAGATACAATTAAATATGTATTAAGGAAAAAGGAATCTGTTTTTATATTAAAGTACAATACTTTACATCCTAAGGGCATGAGTAAGGAATGTAACTGGAAAAGTTTCATTGAATAAGCCCTAGTGGACATTTTTTTTAAATATAACAAGTCTAATTGATTAATTGTTTTACTGCTTGATTGGTAATGAATTTAATTATTGGTGAATGATTTCATATAAAAGCAATTGTTTTTTAAAAAGTATTTACTCTGTAAAGGTTGTTTTAAGCCGAGGCGCTAAGAGAGATTTAATTCTTGTGCTTTCAAAGTTTTATATGCTGTTTTTACATTTGCTGGAGAGAAAATGAATTACTCTGGATGTATATAATTCCTGGTCGTCTGTGGTAAAATACAAGTTTTTTGGTTCCAGTGGAGTTCATTCACTTCCCATACACAAGTTTACTTCAATAAAGATAATTTTCTGCAGTGGGTTTATTGAGTTGCTACCTTGCATTAAAACAGTGCTGAGTCGACTTATTGTGCTTTTTCAGTTTTGACTCATCTCACTTTTTTTAATTATTTTGCTTAAGCATTTCTTTCTCCTTTGCTGTTTTCTTTCTCTCCCAATTGTTTTCCTTTATACAGGTTCAAATCTCTCAGGGGCAGACCAGGCATCTACCTCGCAGGCTTGAGACAGGTTGTTTATGTTAAATATACAAACTTGAATATACCCTCAGTAAAATGTTTGTCTTCAGTCAGCATCACTGACCTTATGTGCAATATCAAAGTTTAGAAACTTGACTTATATGTCATTTGAAATGCATTTTACTGCTTTTATTATTAAGTTTTTACATAAAGTATTTTAATATTTAGTCATTGGTTAGACAGATTAATTTAGCTACATGTAGCCATTGGAAGGTTCTAACTGATAGCCAATATATTTCATCCTAGAATTATATTTATTTTGATGGTTTATTGGCCATACACATATTAACTTTTGGTCAATATCATGTATATTTATTCTTATTGCATGGACCTTTCAAACATTTTTTTCATCAATGAATATTAATGAATTAGTTTTAATTGTTTAATAATGTATGATGTCAAGAGCTGTCGCAACCAATCAGGTGTTATGTTGCACTATTTGGATGCTTGGATTTTTTTATGATTTTATAAGTCTGATGAAGCCTTTGTGGTGAAAGCGCTAACTTTTTAATAAACCAGTTTATATTTCTTTTTATGCCTTGTGGACATTCAGTGTTATCATCAAATTGTGGATTATACCTGCCATGTTTAGTCGCTGTGGATGCGTTTTACTTCTCAATTGGTTTACATAGCAGTTGAAGCCACAGCAACTTTTACCCTTTGCTGGTGTTTTTGTTTTTTGTCTTGAAAATATATTGACAGTAAGTACACTTTAAGCATATATGCATTCCTTTCCTGTCAATCTTTGAATTTTCCACAGACTGTAGATTACAACAACGTTGTCTCTTCATGTTCAGTTTATTTTAAAGACAAACCTTTGTACAAAACTTACCATTTTTAATGTCTCCAGAGGTAGTTAGACTCATCAATATTCCAGTTTAAGACATTAATCACTGACTTTTAATTAGTACCATATGACAGTATATAGGGAACAACAGTATCCATTTTAAGGCCATTATTATTATCGCATGTTATAGCTCTTTTAAAATAAGGACACACACTATTCCTGTACAGCTTCTTAACCTCTTATAGAGCATTATTTATATTATTTAAACAACCATATTCATGTTGCAGACAATCATTAGACATCTCATATCACCCAGAATGATACCACAGTACAAGGACAAAATGATTGACTTCAACAATTGGCTAAGCTTCTGGTGTCATTCTAAGGGGATCCAGTATCTGTCTGCCTGGGATGACATGATTGACAAGCCATGATGCTTTGCCAGAGATGGCCTGCACCTGTCGCCCCTGGGATTCCAGATACTGGCTAAAGCTCTAACCACCCCTATAGTGCCTTTTTTAGGCAAGGTTCAAATGACAAATTCACCACCCTAACAGGTACAGGCAAGAAGAATCTGAGGGTATTGCTACTCAATGCTAGAAGTCTAAACCTCGAAATGCACTCACTCGAGGCACTCCTTAAAATGGAGAACATCGACATCTGTGCAGTGACAGAGACCTGGTTCAAGGCTCCAGAGAGTACCCCTGCATTACCAGGCTATAATTCATACCACACCTTTCGGCCACCTAACCTGGACCGAAACACTAAAGGCGGAGGCATGTCCATATTCATTAAGGATATCCACACCTCCAGGCTAGTTGCTCAGCATAATGCATCCGAGATTATTCAAGTGCAACTAACTCTGGGCAAGACCGCAATCCAAATTGTAGCTTGCTACAGATCCCCCACCATGCCCATGGATTCTCACTCCTCATTTCTTAATACACTGGAAAATATTAGGGTACAACCTAACGCCCTAATAATGGGCAATTTCAACTACCCTACCATTAACTGGGAAAACTACTCATGTACCAACTCTTGTGCTCAACGTTTTCTGGAATTCATAAATTTTAATGCCATGGATCAACTTATCCACACCCCCACCAGGGGCAGCAATATCCTAGACCTGGTTATTACCAACATGGGCAACCGGTGCTCCACACCAGAAGTCAATTCCTCATTGGTCAGATCCGACCAAAAGCTAATCACCTTAGACATCCACATCCCTCCCCCACCACCCATTATGGAAACCACAGTAAAAAATTTCTCCAAAGCCAACTTCACGCTTCTTAAGACAGAAGTGTCAAACTTCACGCCACCCATGCTGACGGACAATAGAGGTATGACTGCTGAGTCCTACATAAAAGCACTTTATAAGCACTTACATGAGTGCATGGATCATGCAATCCCAAACAGAACCAAGATGCTATCCTCCAAAAAAAGGAAGCCAATCTGGTGGTCCCCTGACATAAACAAACTCTACAACAGAATAAAGAAACTGTTGCAAAAAAGAGTAAAATCCCATGATTGGAGAAACTCCCTGGTCAGCTTCAGTAAGAAGCTGAGATCCCTCATAAAATCCTCCAAAGCTAGTTATGAAAACAAAATCGCCACTGACTCTAAAGACAACCACAAAGCATTCTATAGCTATGCCAAGAATCTCAATGGCAACACTCAGATCTGCTCTGAGTTACAGCGCAATGGCACTAAATATACAGAACCAATGGATATTGCCAACATCCTGGCAGATAGGTTCAGTGCTAACTTTACTCCTCTGACATCCTCTAAAGGGCCCATCTCTATACCAGAAGAATGCAAAGTTCCTGTAATCACGGCTGCACAGGTAAAAAACACACTATCCAAAGCCAAGAACACAGCATCCATGGGACCTGACGACATCCCAGGCTGTGTTCTACATGAACTACAGAACGAACTGGCACCCCACCTAAGTACCATGTTCAATCATAGCCTCACCTCAGGCTATGTGCCTACTGAATGGCGCACAGCAACAGTTATCCCACTCCACAAAAGGGGAGCCACCACAGACCCTGGAAACTACTGCACCATTAGCCTAATGAGCCTGGTCTGCAAGGCTATGGAGCGTATCATCATGGAACTTATAAACAATGACATTGGTAATCTCCAAACTCAGGACCCCACCCAGTTTGGGTTTGTAAAAGGCAGATCATGTCTCCTAAACCTGACAGACTTCTTTGAAGCAGTCACCAAAGCCGTAGATGAGGGTAAGGTGGTTCACACAGCCTATCTAGATCTCACCAAGGCTTTTGACACTATCTCCCACTCTGGAATTATAGATAAACTCACTAAACTAGGTATAAATCCCTATGTCACAAGATGGGTTGCCAACTGGCTCACTGACAGAACCTACACTGTGAAAGTAGCAGACTCCAAATCCAGCTTCAGACCAGTGACAAGTGGAGTACCACAGGGTTCAGTCGTGGGTCCCCTCCTGTTTGGTATCTACTTCTCGGAAGTACAGGCCAACACAGAAGGTCTTTGGCTAATGAAGTTCACAGATGACTGCAAACTAGGAGCCATAATCAAAACTCCAAAAGATGTGGGCATCCTACAAAAGAGCCTTGCTGAGACAGATGCCTGGTGTCAAAGCCATGGCCTCAAGCTCAATACCAAAAAGTGCATTGTCATTCCTTTTGGTAAAAACTCAGTACCGATGAACTACCACATAGGTGGTAGTCTACTTAACACCGAAAGTGTGATAAGAGACCTTGGGACACAAGTGGACAGTAGTCTCTCCTTTGATAATCACATCGCCACAGTAGTCAGGAAATCCTTCTATGTGGCACACCTCATCACAAAAGGTTTCTCATCCAGGAAAAAAAGAGGTCATTGTTCCCCTACTGCCACTCATTAGACCCATTATAGAGTACAATGCCCCTTTTGGTATGTACCTCACAAGACATCTACAACAACTGGAAAGGCCACAGAAATATCTCACAAAGAGGATTACCGGCCTCAATGAGATGCTCTATGCAGACCGTCTCAAACTACTGCAGCTTTGCTCCATTGCATATCGCCTACTCAGAGGTGATCTCTGCCTAACACACAAAGCTATGTCAAACCCAGAGCTTTTAGACATGCGCCACTTAAAGAAATCCCAATCCCTACGAGCTACACGCTCTAGGGACCTAAACCTCATCACCACAATAAACAGAACATGCTGGAGGGATAGATTCCTGTCCCAGAGACTTCCCATACTCTGGAACAAACTACCTATCTATATCAAACAAAGCTCCTCATTAGCACTGTTCAAGAAAAATCTTGATGATTGGATGGGAGATTGGAAATTCACCCCGGGGATCACTTCTGTGGCTCTGCTCGACAGTGGCACAGGAAAATAATTTTCTTGGGTGGTGAAAGCCAGGGTACCTTGGCTAGGCTTATATAGGCCCTAGGGCCAATAGCCTAGTACCTACCTATGAACCTATAAGCCCTCTTATCTAATACAGCATCATCAGTGGGGAGCCTCGAGAATCTACAAAATTGTACTTTTAGTATATTCTTCTATACATGGCCCAAATGCATGCTGCTATGATGAAAAGAACAATATTTCTTAACATCTTTCTTATAAGTCTTTGTACTAAAATTTCTGAAGACATTTGATTCAAATTTAAAAACTGAGCACAAGAACTGAGGCAGATAATACATTAATCAAGTTCATTTAAATCTGAATCACATAAAAGTAAGATATTGTTAATGAATCTGACATAAAATAAAATGTGATTCTTTAGAACATTTTTACTAAAAGTATATCTATGTTCTTAATCACACATCACAAGATATAGCAATAGGTGTGCCCATGGCAACACCTGTTATTTGATGATGTATTTTATTATTATAAGAAAAAAATATTATTTTCTAAAACAGTCTCAACTAATGAATAAATAATATTAATAATAGCTCTTTGCATTAGACAAAGCTTCACTTAAGATATGTTTAATGGACTCAATACCTTCCTCATTAGGAATGGAAGTAAAAAGCAATTTTACATCTAATGTGTCAAAATAAAAAGTAGAAAGACTCAATTAATTATCAGTAAACCAGCATCTAATTTGTTTAAAAAAAATCATGTGTATCTGTCAATAGATGTTCATCTATTCTCCTCTCTCTCTCTCTCTCTATATATATATATATATATATATATATATATATGTATATATATAGATATATAGATTGAGATAGGTTCCATTAGCCAACCACAACTGGATACAAAATGACACACTGGTGGATTTGATAGATCCTTATGCATTTTTTGGTAAGCCATAAATGACAGAAATTAATGGTTCTAAAACTGAGAAATACTCAAATAATTCAGATGTAATGCTGCAGTTTAATAACAATTTATATAAGGCTACTTTTACTGTAGGTATCATTTTATCAATGTTTTTCTGAGATAATATATTGTAAGTTGAATCATCACTCAACATATTATTCATATATTCAATGTATATAGATCTATCCATAACAACAGTTGCACCACTTTTATATGATTTTAAAATTCAGTTTAAGTGGTTTCAGGCATAAGACCTCAGAATAAGTTGAATTAAAATATCTAAAATGTTTAGTATTACCCGGATATGCTGTGTGAAAGATACTTAAGTTATTGATCATATGATTCATTTTATTTAAACTATTCTGTCCATGGATATGTATTAATGGATAATGTGTTTGAACTATTACTTAATGAAAATGATGCAGAAAAATAAGGAAATTGTCCACTGAGCTGAGTCATAAAACACACCAGATTAGCTTTGCGACCTTTTATTATATAACAGTCAAGGACAACCAATAGAGTTGCCATAAATAATTCCTATGCAACATAGCAACAAATAGCATCATACCAATACCTCAAGCTGGTTGGCATAAACCCTCCTGTTCCAGCTGCCACTTCAAAGAAAAATGGGTTGCATATTCCTAGCTACCTCGG
Organism: Protopterus annectens; assembly: GCF_019279795.1. Lineage (NCBI taxonomy): Eukaryota > Metazoa > Chordata > Ceratodontiformes > Protopteridae > Protopterus > Protopterus annectens. Next base: position 1,536,428,530 of record NC_056731.1, read on the forward strand.
ACCTGGTGGCAAACCCATTGATTTCATACTTACAAGCCACATACTCCTTGATGTGGCCCTGGTAGAATCTGGGTCCAACATGAGGAGAGCCGAGGCCACTGAACAGGAACAGGGGGGAACGCAAGGGGATGAAGCAGTTAGGCTGCCGCCAACCTGGCATGACATGCCGTTCCCCCCAAATCAATGGCCTTGCAAGTAAATTCTGGGATATGCAAGAAAACAAGTTAAACTTTGAAAAAGTTTTGAATAACAACAACCATATACAAATTAAACAAATCAAAACCCATGTTATTCAAATGAACATTGAATGAATCATATAAATTGGGCACCAGTCTGTCAGTATCACTGTGCTCAATCACCTGGAAACCAATCTGGGTTCAACACACTTGAGTCTGTGGTTGATAGAACACCTGGCTCTCTCAATGGCACTAGACCTTCTAGTGTTCTTCCAGTACAGTCTAGGTATAATGGCAAACCAGAAGAAAACTATAGTTACTGCAAGTTGTTCATATCAGATAAGATTCTGGCCAACAGTATCTTCTTAGGGGCTTGACCCCAATCATTTCTCCTGAGGTGAATCATCACAATGCTGGGCAAGGCTTCTTCCATGATAATCTTATGCCAGATTTCCCAAAATTGAAACCAACTAAGTTCAGGGAAACCAAAAGAATGAACTGTCCACTGGTTACTATCAAAATAATTTGAGTGTCCAGCTGTGTGGGCGAAGACTCAGATTAAAGCTTTCTGAATAAAAGAATGGCGCAAGAGCCAAATGACCTCCTTCCCTGAAAGAGAAAAAAAAAAAGCCTGATGTATGATAAAAAAGAATTATAGAGCCACATTCCCATTCTTTGAATAAATTGCACAGAGTGCCCTTCCAAGGCCATGTTCAAGGTATGACCTATCCAAAAGGAATGTGAGGAGTAATCTTGTGGGTAAATTCCTTTCCCTGCCATGGCCTGCCTAAAAAATGTGTTAATTTCTGATAGGTTAAAAGGCCTGCCTGAGGCCTGCATGAAAACCAAGCCTGAACCTTTCTCTGAGAGAGTAATAATAAATAGCAAACTGACCCAATGCATGGGGTATGTGACTAGTCCACTGGTCTTCTTCAGCCACACCTGCTGTCCTTTATCAACTTGATCAGTCTTGGATTTCTTTAAGCAAGTCATAATAAACTCCCTATGGATGACAAGATCTTACCAACAAACATAACAGAGAAGTCCATTGGCAAAGAAAGCACCCACATACAAAGATGTGATCAAAGCACTATAGAGACAAACAAGTGAAAATCCCCCATGGTCCTATAAAGACAGTGAATAACAAGGGGATGGAGATGAGTCCCAATAGGTTTTCTGGAATACTGGCAAGATCCCCGTAAGGTCAATAGACCCTTAAGTATCCTCCCAATAACCCAACGTCCTGTCACAGCCTGAAGGCCAAAAAAAAAAAAAAAAACTCTCTAACCATCCCAAAGCTGAAAGGAGTATTCTGACTGTTTTAGGTGAATCACCTATGGCAGACTTGACCACTAAAAATCGCAGCAACAACTGTACTCCCCATGGCCTAGAACCAGGTATCAAAGACCTGTGGAAAGCCTTGGAAGCCTGTAGAGATGATGAATAAGCTTTCTTATTGTTGCTGGCCCAAGAACTTGCCAGAACCAATAATGCAAGTCTTCTTCAATTAGCCAGTCTTCCACAGGAACTGGGGTACCCTTTGGATCTGAATGCTTAGCCAAGAAGTGAAACCTGGCAAACTGAAACTGGAAGAGACTGTCAGCTATAGAATTAAGATGACCAGGGACATGAAAACACAAAATGACAAATTAATCTCTAGACTCAGCAAAACTAAACGCCTGATGACCAAGAGGACCCACATGGACCTGGAAGAATGTTTTTTTGAGAGTGTGAATGACTGAGATATTATCTGAGTAAAAATTATCCTCTTGTCATGTAATCTATCTGTCCATACTAAAACTTCCACTCAGATGGGATAAATTTCCAAAAACCTAATGTCCTGCTGCCTCTCCCCACACCAGCTTTCCAGCTACCATTCATCAAACCAACTGCACATGAAATAATTCCCATACCAGACCCCCCAGCTGCATCAGCAAAAAGCTCAAAGTTAGTGGCAGTGGTTCATGGTGACTGCCAAAAGGAAACTCCATTGAACTGGCTCAAAACTGTGAACCATAATCAAAGGTCATCCTTGACCTGTCTAGTCAGCTGGACCAGGTGGTGCTTGGGGCTGTTACTTTTCAACATTTCAGATAACAACTGTAGAAAAGTTCTGCCTGGAGAAACTGCCCTGCAGGCAAAGTTCAGCAAGCCATGTAATTGCATGATGTCTCTTGCTTGAACCGAAGAATGTCCATAGTAACTGATGAACTTGTTGAAGTCTGGGCAGAGGAAGCTTGAAGGACTTATCAGTGGTGTCAACTTCTAAACCCAAAAAAGTAAGGACATGACTTGGTCCTTCTGACTTGCCTGGCAAAGAATTTATAAAGTCATCTAAACAATTATCAGCAGACTGATCCCTACCACTAATATTAAGCCCCATAGAACCAAAAAGACATTTCCTTGTGCTTCTGTTGATGTGTTGGACAAGCAGGAAGGGTTAACCCTTTTGCCGGAAGCATCTCTGACCTTCTCTTATCAAGCCTTTTTAGTTTGAGCTGGTCCTTTACCGGTGCCCTCCTTTGAATTCAGCAAAGGTCTCCACTTCGAATTCAGGCTCTGCTCAGCAATCCCCACCACTTCTAAATCAATCAACAAGCCTTGCACTTCTTGTGATAAGCACAACCATCTCTTTTTAATGGACAGTACTTTGGCTGAAACTAAAAGAAAGAATTAGAATAGGGAAAAATGCCACAAAACCCACACAAAAAAAAAAAGAAGTACAAGAAAAAGGGGGGAGATATGACAAACTAAAACTACACTGAGATCCAGTTAGTACTGAAAACAATGGATGCTGAGATGCTGTGCTGCTACGAGGTTCTGAAATGTATAGCCCTCAGGGAGTTTTCCTGATCATTCTTTCTTTGAAAAATGTCACTGTGACTAAAACCAGCAGAGCTGCTGCAGGGGTTGCAGAAAAACATGTCATATCCTACACAACCACACTGTCAAAAACAAGGACGTGTACAACTTAACAATCAATTGCTGCGGTAATCATTATATACAACAGGTTATCCAAAATGCCATGCCCAAAGCTTACCAAAATGACACCAGCATTAGAAGTTCCATATAAAACCATTGTACCCAAGATACTAGCATATATGTAATTATATAATACCACTTAACTTACACACAATCTCCACTAAACCATAACAACAAAATTAGAGCAGATTCCCCATAGTCAAACTCCAATCTGTAACCCCCCCCCATAAAACTCAACATTTCCAAAAAGCAAGATGCAGCAACTGATCATGAAAAGCACCCCCTACAACTGATACATCAATCCAAAACGTTAAAGCAAACATGATAGAATACATGCCCCACACTACTCAGGCTCCAGCAGCCAACTTGCACTAATTAAAGAAAGCATATTTCAGCTGCATAAGATACTGCACTAAGAAACCCCACTGTAATAAAGGAGCGAACCATATGCACCACAATCATACAGATACCAACAGTCATAAAATATGACCTAACACAATAGTTTAACTGAGCCACCCCTGTTCTATTAGTTCAGCATGTTGTTATCAGGTATTTATGTAAATAAAAAATAAAACTCTTTATACAAGAAGTGTACAGGAGTTTGCCCCAAAGGACCTTTAAAACAGATTATTATTCTGTGCCCATATTATAACAGGGTTCTTCTATATTTGATATTATTTATTTATTTAATTGTGTATATATGTATATATATATATATATATATATATATATATATATATATATATATATATATATATATATATATTATACTGGATTCACTTTATATCCTCGAAATACTGAAATATTGAAATTCAGTATTTCAAAGATAGAAAGTCGAAATTTTAAAACCTCGAAAACTCAGAACCGTGAAATTCAAAATCTCGCACACCGGAGATTTTGAATTTTGTGCTTCTACTCCACACACACACATACACACACACACACACACCCACACACACACCATCCTGCCCACACACAAACATAAGCTCCATACTACATAAAAGCAGGGGGGGCAAGCCACCCTGCGCCTCCCACACCGCCCCACATAATTATTCTCACTCCGAGGTCGCACTGCATACAAACACACACAAAATACCACCACACAATTCACATTCTCCTTGCACACACACATCACAGCAAAAAAACACACTGACACACACCATAGCCTCTACCCAAAACCCTTAACACACACACACTCTTACCTGAATCCATAACCACAGTGAAACCTCAGAAGTGCGAAATTCAAAACCTCTGATATTCGAGGTTTCGAATTTCACGCTTTTGACCTTTCACTCTTCTCAGGATTCTACTTTAAGGACTCGAAATACTGAATTAAGATATTTCAGTATTTCGAGCTTCTAAAGTGAATCCATATAAAACTATATAGATAGATTATTTGCATGTGTGTATATATATGTATATATATATATATATATATACATACATATATATATATATATATATATACATATATATATATATATATATATATATATATATATATATATATATATATATATATATATATATATATATATATTATTTTTTTTTACGTGGAATGAAAGCAGTCACCCTCCGAATTTGTAATGTAACAGCTTAACTGCATAAAACACCCCATGCCTAATATTTCCTAGTAAGCAATGTATGTGTGTTTTCCTTTTTTATATGTAATTGTACTGTATATATTACTGCATTAGAACTTTATTTTTATATATATATATATATATATATATATATATATATATATATATATATATATATAAATTATTTTTTGCTAAATAACTTAAAATTTAAAATAACCTCCCCGCCCACCCTGCACAACTTGCAATGAGTTTTGTTCTTTCAATTTTTTTTTGTTAAATATATTAAAAAATACATAAAATGGTGAAGAGGAATACCAGCATTTTAACAGGTGACTAAAAAGCCACCTTACAGCTAATAAGCCCTCACTCTAACCTATGACCTTCCATCTGTGCAGCCGCTGCCATCTGGCTCCATCTTCATCCATTTGTCGTGCCTGCTGTTGGATTCTGGCAGGCATGAACAGAAGTACTCCCTTAAATAGGGAGTGCACACCTGCACCCACCCACGATGAAGACTTGAGCTCACTGACAATAAGCCGTTACTACGGTAAGTCATTAACAAAAATACAGCTTGTGCTTTAATTGGAGGGGAAGGGGCTACAGCCCAATAACAAAAACCACAAGCTATGTTGACCAACAGCACAGTGGAAATCATTGGAAGAGAAAGCAGCTGGCAGTCAATAGAAAATCTCAGTGCTAAGACAATTTGATCAAATAATAGCTGAGAACACTGTAAATTCCAATTTTCTCACAAGTGAAAACTAGTTAAATAATTCTAAACAATAAACTTACTGGCAAGCTACGTTTCCATATTACATGTAAGGAATGCACTTCGTTGGTGTTAGAAGAACTGAATCTATATTATACCATGATCCCCCCAAAACGTGCACGCTGATTGGCCAGCGTGCCCGTTGTAAATCGAGTTATACTAATGGAAAAAGGTCCGGTCGCCCGGACTTTTTGCCATTAGTATAACTCGTTTTTTTTAAACACTGTCTCGCTATGTTAAATGGGTTTAACATAGCGAGACAGCTTTAAAATAAGCAACGGAGATCTCCGTTGCTTATTTTAAAGCTGTCTCGCCATGTTAAACCCATTTAACATAGCGAGGCAGTTTAAAACAACGGAGAAAGCAAGATCTCCGTTGCTTTTAGTCTCGCTATGTTAAATGAGTTTAACATAGCGAGACAGTTTTAAAATAAGCAACGGAGATGTCCGTTGCTTATTTTAACTGTCTCGCTATGTTAAACTCATTTAACATAGCGAGACACTAAAAAGCAACGGAGATCTTGCTTTCTCCGTTGCTTTTGCTCACAGCTCTGATGTACTGCGCAGGCGCAGTACATCAGAACTGCCGCGGATGCCAGACATCTGTGGAAGGGCAGTAAACAGGCATTATACTATGCCATTATTTAAGAAAAGTAACAGTTTCTTTTCTTAAATAATGTCATGTATAATAGCATAACGCCTGGGTGTGGGTAATGCTAAATTACCCACGGTTGGCTTTGTTTGGTCCCTCGGGCTTCGCCCTCGGGACCAAACCACGCCAACCGTGGGTAAATTTAGCATTACCCACACCCAGGCGTGGGTTATTGCTATAATAACTTCCAGTGAAGCAATCTCTAAGATGGGCATTATCATTTACCTCTTCTCAAATATAAATACATTGTTATGCTGTTGTTGCTAATGCTGGTCTTCTATAATCTTAAATGAAACTGCAATGTTCCTTGACAAAAGCATACAAATGAAATTTGATTTGACTTGATCTGATTAAACTTTTCCTATATATTACAAAGTGATTTTTTTCGATGTAATGTACTGATCTGTCATGATGTCTTGATAAAGCATAAAGATTTGCAAATGTCTATAAAATAATTAATGCAATGGCAAAAAAATCATGTGCCTTTGTCAGTAACATCTGATTTGCCATGCTACATTCTAAATGTTTATATACATATGAGTACATGTTGGCATTCCAGTGTTTTCTGCTTGCTGCTTGCAGAAGGCAATACATTCATTCAGTTCAGGAAGCAAGTTCACACAAGCAAGACAAAATAAAATGATGCCTTCCTCATGTAGAGAGAAAATGCTGACACTTATTTGAATATTGAGCATGCAATGCTAGCAGTAAAAAAAATGAATGTCTTTATTGAAGGTGGCAAGCTCTGCAGTGGATCAGTAATAATCCTCCTCATTGGCAGCTGTATATGGACATGGCTATTATGAATCATACTTATTTAAAGGAGTCAAAGGTGTTAATAGCACTAGATATGGCATATGACTGTTCCATCTACCCAGAGAAAAGTATTCTTGTGGTTACTATTTTACCAGGCAGGCTGAGGATTTTATGCAGGCAAATAAATATTCCTATAAAGTGCAAAAAAAAATAGCATAAGGCATTCAGAAATACACTTGTTTTGTTTGTGTTGGCAATTATATTAGTCATTTCTCGTAGCAAGCAGTGAGAATAAGATGACAAAAACAAGAATAATTTGCATTATTTTATTTCCACTAACTATAATGTACCATTAATAAAGGCCTAAAGGCCATACTTGAAGTCTGGCAAGTCCCTTCAACCAGCCAGACCCTAAAAGTTTGTTACAACGACATGTTTATGTGTGTGTGTGTGTGTGTGTGTGTGTGTATACGTTTTAGCGTGGGTGGGGGATGGGGAGTTCCTGGGCCTGTTCAAATGTAGTGAAAAACATTAAGGATGGGTCATTGAGGTTATAGGGTTTTGTTACATTTTAAACTGATGCATATAGAACCTGACTCAAAATATGATTGCTAGCAATGCCAAGTAACATAAAAAATCAGCATATGAAATAATGAAATGAAAATGCCTGCAGTTAAAGCAATTTTGTTTCCATCTATGACCTGCATTATCTTGTTTAACAAGACAGAATCTTCATTAACATATTTAAATTGATAAGTTACTTTAATATTAATTATACTACATGCTCTGCAACTGTTTATGGCTCTAAGGAATGATCAACAGCTTATGACACTGAAAATAAAATTTTCACAGAAAACACAATGTGCCAGTAAGACATAACCCATTACACATAATTACATTACATTACACAGCCAGTAAGGCATAAGCCCAGAATTTCATAAACACCATGCAAAATAATACAAAGGAAGGGGTTCCTGATTTATAACAGATCGCTTCTCAGTAGTGCAGCATGAATCTACTGAGCAGTGAAATTGTCTTTATGTATGATCGATACTAAGGATGTTGTCGTCCTGGAGATTTGTCAGGATTCTTGCATTGTACAGACATCTGTACTACACAAAATCTATGCAAAATAAAGTACAAAGTTAATAAAATGCATACATATTATGTAGTACTTTAGTTATGTACATGTACGACTTCATTTAGGACAGTTTAAGCAGGATGGAGCAGAACAACTCTGCCTATCTCAGACTGTTGATCAAGGTAAGTAGTGCAGTGCACTATACACACACACACACACATATATATATATATATATATATATATATATATATATATACACACACACACACACACACACACACACACACACACACACACACACACACACACACACACACACACATTGTTTTTGTGTGTATGTATGTGTGGTCAGTGGAACAGTTTGTGTGTGTGTTTGTGTAAACAAATTTAGAGTGACTGCATGTGCTTGAGTGGTCTCTGCCATTAATTTGAGTTCTACTCTGCTGCCTCTCACTCAGAATTGTTTGCACTGGTGATTAGCAGTAGGTAACAAATTGTGACTCCCCAACATGAAAGCACTGCCCCTACACCTCTGATTTCTGCTCATTACAACTTGAGGTCACAACAAGTCTGAGAATGTATATTTACAAATCAAGTCTGTGTATTCAAGTGTCTCACTTTTTAATGTTGCGACTAACATTAAGCTGTGAGCATTTGCTCCATGAGCAGCTGGGATACAATAAAGTGAACTGCCTGAGTGCTTATTATGAGTGGTGTGTCCGTACATGTTTGATGACTGTTGCATGAAGTAATCTGTGGCTGGTATGTACTGGGAGACTGTGGGTGCAGAATGTACTGACAATACATGGATGTCTTTTTATTTGTGTACGTGTTAGCATGTGTGTGTTTATATGCCTTTCTGCATCTGTCTGTTCGAGTCTATGTCTATGTGTATCTGAGTGTGCAACGAGTTTGTGTATATGTGTGTGTGCGCACTTCCCTACACCTGCTCAAGGTGAAATTACCCAAGTGTCAGTTGCCTGCAGAAAAAAAGGATAAATTACATAATAGAATCCTTTTCCCCATAGGAAATCACTGTTGAATCAGTTTCAAATGGCACGCCAGAATAACTAACTTCTTTATAAAGATTTAGATTGAGTTGATATATATAAGTTTGGATGGTGTGGGTGGGGCTTGACCCTCACATTGGGCGATAGAGATGGGCTGCCCCCCCCCCCATAAAAATACAAGAAAAAGGGAGTTTTTTGTCTTTTGAAATAAATGAACACAAGTCATGGTTAATGAACTTGGTGATATTTTACTTGCAATATGCTGCCTGATGATGTAGTCATCCTTTCAGACAGATAAATAAGAGGCAGGCTTGACTGTAAATGCTAAGAAATAAAAAAAATAAAAAAAAACATTGACATGGTGGAAGCCAAGTATCTAGGATAATTTATAGGAAGAAGGTGATACAACCATAACTAGAAAAAAATAGAGATCTAAAAGAATTGGCTTATACTTTCCACTGAAAGACAGATGAAGGCATATTTTGGACTAGCTGTGTTCTACAGAAAATATGTATTGAATTTTACAACTATTGCTAGTCCTTTAACAGATCTCACAAAAAAAAAATCTCTTATCAAAGTTCAATGGTGCCTTGTGGCACTTAAAAAGCATTTAAGGGGGTAAAAAGAATATGATGTTCTGAACCTGTATTAATAATGCCTGATTTTGCTATGGAATTTATTCTGAAAAGATGCATCAGAGAACGGACAGGGAGCAGTGTTGTCTATCATTAGAAAATTAAGTATGAAAAAATATATTCAGTGACGGAGTGAGAGTGTTTGGCAGTGACGTAGGCAACCTATTCCTTTTAATGTTATTAATTAGGTGGGCATTTCAACCTGGTAATTGAGCATGCCCCATAAAAATGGATGCATAAACAGAAATATGGCAATACAAAGTTGTATCAATGAGACTATCCTTTAAATTTTTTGTACTACTAAACCTGTACTAGCTAATAGGAATACTTTATAAGTCCAGAACTGATGTCTTGGTGTTGGAAGGGAGTTTGTTTTAACATGTTCATTGTGAAAAATATGGAGAATACATATGGGAAAATGCAGCTATTTCTCTTAAACATTAGAGGCAACTAAATGTATCAGACAGACTAATAGGTTAGTACTGACTCCATACAAAAGTTATGCCTAAACAAGAGGAATCAAGGAAGCAGTTCCTCATTTGAAGGTTTGCCACGGAATAAAGCAACAGGGCCTTACCTAGAGATCTAAGATTCTTTGGAGTTTATCAGCCTAGTTTGGACTTCTTGCGGATGTGGCTTCAGATAAACTCAGCTTAAGATTTTTGCTATTTGTTAAAACTGAGGAGAAGACCTGGCAGGGCCTGCAGCTGTGACTTAAGTAGCTGGTTTCTTGGTATGGCTGTAAGAGAGTGAACTTGTATGGTAGTAATAATCTCAAGGTACTGTTTATTATACATGCAGAAAAGACAAACAGGCTTCATTTTTGTCCTTTAAAGAGACCTTTCATCTGTTGTCCGCTCATTATGTGTTAGTTTCAGTCTTTAGATGACTCTCTTAGGAGTAGCTGCAGAACAAGCACACTAAAACCAATGGCATAGTTTATTTTATTTTTCTTGGGGAACTCAGTATGTGCTCCTCAAATGGCATATCAGTAACCTTGATAACATAATAACTTTTTGAACTATATAGTGGTTCACATATGTCTTTCATCTCTTGACTTCTGTCTTCTTGATGTAAGATATCCTTAGCAGTAAAATCACTTTTAATTTCAGGCATGCATAGCAACATTCTTTGTAAAAGCAATTTTAGTTAAAGGTATATGTATCTCTTTTAAGTATACCCTGTAAATGTTTGCCCCTGCATCACCCCAGCCCACCAGTTCGCTATAAGCCTTTTAAAATGTCTCTCAATTAATACTTCTGGCTTTCAAGTGAAAAACTACTATATCACACTTGAGGCAACTAACAGGCTGTACACTTACTTATTATGTTTCACACATTTTTACCTAATCTCTGCATTTCAAGCTCCTTTTATTCTACTTCTTCCACATATCAAGTCATGTTCGTATCAGCTTCAGATTTCCCTATTCCTGCAGTGCATAGCTTCTTGTAGCCATTTCTCACAAGTTTAATTAAGAATACTTGGGCATAGTATATGGAAATCTCAGACTTTAGCTATAATATCTTTTACCTATTCCTTTATCACATTTTGCTTGCCAATTACCCCCTACGTTAATGTTAAGCATAGGAAACACAGCTTGGATAGGGTGGCAGGGAGAATGTATAAGCAGCAATGGCAGTAACAAAAGGTCAGGTTCAAACACTGGTTAAGTGAGAAATAGCTTAACCATTTCACCCCCATACTTAGTAACTACTGGAAAATGCCTTTTATTACTTCCTCTAGACTGAAGATTAAAAAGCCCTTGTTTGAGTTCCTTTTGCATGTCACTAAATAAATCTAAACTAAAAGAGAATTTTAACATAGAAAAAGCACTTGGCATCAATCTCACTCTTATTTTACAACCTTCTTGTACTGAACTAATCACCAAATCAATGTTTACTGAAACACTGGATTCCTCTTAGGCTTATTAACTTCAACTTCATACTGCCTGCACCTTCAACAGCCAAAGAAGGACTTAAAACAATCTTAAATAACCACACAATAATTGCTTAGCATTGAAGGGAACATGTTTACAATACTTACTTGGCTAACAATAAAGCCGTATATTTAATGTAAACTCTTTGTTATGTTATCTTTAACATGAAATTACTACTATAAATATTCCAGAAATGCTCCTTACAGTTTCTAGACAACTATCTCACCTGATTGCATTTAAGCCAACACCATTTGCAATAATGATAAAAATAATTTCTCATTTTAATAAACAGCTGGTTGTTGACTTTTCTGTTCCCATGACCCGCATAGGTGCTTCAAAATCAGTAATAGCTTTTCATTTTTATACATACCTTTGTGCCATATAGAAAAATTAAAATGCTTGATATATTTTAAATTACTAATGGAGGTCACTATAAATATATGTTTATGCATATTTATATATGCATGTTTACCTATATATTTTATATATATATATATATATATATATATATATATATATATATAGATATATATATTAACATTTGGTGTAGGTGTGTATCTGTCTCTCTCTCTCCCATTTTATATATATATATATATATATATATATATATATATATATATATATATATATAAAACATAGATATACGTATGTGTGTGCTTGTGTATGAGCACACATGCACATACAGATGTACACATGCATAAACACCTTTAAATGTTTTAATGTTTTATGTTTATAGTTATATTCACAACTGTAAGATTTGATGCAGAAGTTATGACAATTAAAAATACAGTTATGTAGTTAAGCCTACCTTTTCTTGTTTTACTTCAAGTCTTTCCACTGGGATGCATTCATTATGTTGACATGTATATTCATGGAGATTAGGAGCTACAGTTAAAGCTTGATCTGCACAGAAAATAAATAAATAAGGGCATACATATACAAAGAAGAGATATTTAAGTAAGTAGCAACTGCACATTATGAAGTTTCAGGTTTTAATGCTTTAAGTTAAATGATGACTTGATGTGGTGCCAATCCATTCAAAGTAAATATCATCAAAAAGAAGCAAAATACATTACATTACAGTAAATATAATCAACAATAAAAGTAATCTAGCAATATTAATATAAGAAGAAGAAAAAAGAGAGTACAGTAGCAGTTAGTAAACACAGGTTGCTGAGCTCATCTGAAAGTAGAACAATTGTAGAGAGACTTTTGATAAAAAAGCTTTGTTAAAGAAAACCTGCCCTGTCTCTGAAAGGCTTGATGCACCCAAAAACAGGTGGATAAATACATCAAACAACACTCAGACAAACTACATTATACCATAGCCACCTGCACGTTATGGTTTTGTTCAAAGGAAGGTTTGCATGTTATCAATGCTTTAATTAGATATACAACAAGATCACCAGACATAAGAGATACTACATGTTTTTGTGTGCTAAAATGATCAACAATCCATTATCTGCACCAAGCTGTTTGCACAGAACCATGCCATGTAGATCATCACATCTCACATATTTTTTAAGGAATCATAATGAACTATGAAAATAACTGCTATATCTTCATAGAAAAAGAGAACAATGTTTCTTAAATTTAGAAATTATACATCTCACTGCAGTGCTATATTTATCTGTGATATTACATTTTATTTTGTGAACTACTAACCATAGAAACTGTGAAAGGATATTGAACTTACCTCACCCCATTTCTGGAAGAGTTGTAAGAAAATTTCCTTTTGTAAATTTACCTTGGGTTGCGACACAAAAAGATATATTAAGCCAAGTAAGTGCTTTGAAGTAAGCCTTAAATAGACAAGTGTAATGCCAGTTCTGAAAGAACAAAGCATGCATTATTTATTTTTTTATTTACTAAGTCAGTGTCAGGAAGCATATATACGTGTGTGTGTGTGTGTGTGTGTGTGTGTGTGTGTGTGTGTGTGTGTGTGTGTGTGTGTGTGTGTGTGTGTGTATGTATATATATATATATATATATATATATATATATACACACACAGTGGATCTACTGAAAATTATGTCAACTCATTAATATCCCTTTTTCATAGCTATCATTTAATTTTCACATTCAACTAAACTGTCACCATCTTTTACATGTACCTAATCTGCCACCATTTCAGACAGATGATACTTCAGGTTAGTGTGCATATAGAGATGGCACATAAGGAGTAAATCACTCATGCCATACTGTTGTGTCACTACTGGGACAAGGATCCAAATGCTTGGGCTGTGGATAAAACCAACTGCCTACTCATCATTTTGTTATGAAAGAAAAATGTACAACCTACGAAATGACTGACAGAGCTGCTCTGCAGGGGTGAGCAAAGAGAAACTTAGTTCATAGGTTCATACTAGGCTATCTGCCCTAGGGCATTTATAAGCCTAGCCAGAGTGTGTTTGGCTTTCGCCACCCATTTTAAATTAATTTTGCTATGCCCTTTTTCGAGGTTAGTATACTGTGCCTCTGTCTAACAGTGACACAGAAGTGACACCCTGGGTAAACCTACTATCTCCCATCCACTCATCAAGATTCCTCTTGAAGAGAGTCAATGAGGAACTCTGCCTAACCTGGACTGGCATTTTATTCCAGAGTGAAGGGAGCCTCTGGGTTATGAATCTGTCCCTCCAGCATGTCCTATTTATTTCAGTGCTGAGGTTCAAGTCTCTCGAGCACGTAGCTCGGTGGGATTTGGATTTTCTGAGGTGCAGCATGTCCATTAATTCCGGGTTGGACATGGCTTTCTACGTCAGGCACAGATCACCTCTGAGCAGGCGGTATGCCACTGAGTAGAGCTGGAGTTTCTTTAACTGGGCAGCATATGGCATCTGTTTGAGCCCTTTGATCCTCTTGGTGAGGTACTTTTGGGGTCTTTCCAGTTGCTGCAGGTGTCTGGTAAGGTACATCCCAAAAGGGGCATTGTACTCAATTATGGGCCTGATGAGGGATGAGTAAAGAGGCACAATGACCTCTCCTGATCTAGATGTGAATTCCATCATGATTAGGTGGGCTATATAAAATGTTTTTCTAACCACTTTGGCCACGTGGTTGTCAAATGAGACATTGCTATCAACTTGGGTCCCCAGGTCCCTAATTACTTCTTCCGTACTTAATGGATTACCACCTATGTGGTAATTTGTGGGCACTTTGTTTTTGCCAAAGGGGATGACTATACACTTTATGGCATTTAGTTTGAGGCCATGGCTCTAGCACAAGTTGTCTGTTTCTATGAGGCCCTTTAGTAGGATGCTTGTGTCGGCTGGAGAGTCGATTATGGTGCCCAGTTTGCAGTCATCTGCGAACTTGGTCAGCCACATTCCTTCCATGTTAGCCTGTACCTCCAACAAATATATACCGAACAAGAGAGGTCCCAGGACTAAGCCTTGTGGGACGCCACTTGTAACTGGTTTGGAGTCTGACATGGCTCCACCAATTCTAACCATGTGGGTTCTGTCCTTGAGCCAGTTTGCAACCCATCTAGTGACATAGGGGTTTACATTTAAGCTGGTGAGCTTATCTATAATGCCCAAGTGGGGTATTGTATCGAAGGCTTTTGCAAGGTCCAGGTAGGCTGTGTGGACCACCTTCCCCTCGTCAATGGTCTTGGTGACTGTTTCAAAGAAATCAACCAGGTTTAAGAGGCAGGATCTGCCCGACTGAAAGAACTCCAGCTCTATTCAGTCGCTTACCGCTTGCTCAGAGGTGACCTTTGCCTAACATACAAGGCCATGTCAAACCCAGATTTGATGAATATGCTTCACCTCAAAAAATCTAGATCTGTCAGAGTCACAAGGGCGGGAGACTTAAACCTCGACACGGCTATTAATAGGACGTGCTGGAGGGATAGATTCATCACCCAAAGACTCCCTATGCTGTGGAATAAAATCCCGGTATATGTGAGGCAGAGCACCTCGCTGGCCTTGTTCAAGATAAATCTTGACCAATGGATGGGAGATCGCAGATATACCCCAGGGATTACCTCAGTGTCACTGCTCAACAGAGGCACAGCAAAATAATGGGTATAATTCCCCATACTAAAGGGGTGGCGTAAGCCACAAAACTATGGGCTAGGCTTGTAAATGCCCTCGGGCAGATAGCCTAGTATGAACCTATGAACCTATGAACCTATGACTGAATGGAGATCTCCGTACAGTGTGGAACAGGAAGATTTCCCTTTTCCACAATGTAGTGCGATCTCGAACTTGGTCTATTTAAGTAAGGGAGGTGTAGGGGGTGTAGGGGGGTGTATCCCCCCTGCTAGAGACATTTAATTTTGTTTTTTGTTGTTTTTTTCTCTTTTTACTTCAGTGTTCGAACTATTACAAGTTCGAACATATGGTCACGGCCATATGTGGTTCGAACTTGTAATATGTTCGATCTACTGAAGTACAGCCATATCTATATATATATATATATATATATATATATATATATATATATATATATATATATATATACATACACACATACACACACACACACACACACATATATATATATATATATATATATATAGGTGTGTGTGTGTGTGTGTCCCCTTCAGTAGATCGAACACATAACAAGTTTGAACCTCATATGGCCGAGACCATATGTTAGAACTTTTAATATTCGATCGGACTGAATGGAGATCTCCGTACAGTGTGGAACAGGAAGATTTCCCTTTTCCACAATGTAGTGCGATCTCGGACTTGGTCTATTTAAGTAAGGGAGGTGTGGGGGGTGTAGGGGGGTGTATCCCCCCTGCTAGAGACATTTAATTTTGTTTTTTGTTGTTTTTTTCTCTTTTTACTTCAGTGTTCGAACTATTACAAGTTCGAACATATGGTCTCGGCCATATGTGGTTCGAACTTGCAATATGTTCGATCTACTGAAGTAGAGCCATATCTTTGGGGGCCTGAAAAATTGATGACATAGATAGCGGCCTCAGCACAGATTGCTAGGGGGAACCTTTGTCCATTCTATCTCTGTCTAAGGAGGCATCATCCACTTAGGTGCTGTGTATTCATTCTTTAAGTTAGTTGTTTATCCATCTTACCACATAGGGATTTATGTTTATGGCCTACAGCTTATAAATAATTTCATCATGTGGATTTGTTTCAAATGGTCAGATTAAGATAGGAAGCATGGATGGTTTAACACACCTGAGTGACCTTCTTAAAAAATCCGGCATGATTCAAGTAGGAAGTACTTGCCATTTACGAAGCTGAACTGCAGCAAGTCTAGCTTAATTATGTTTATGATATCATGATTTATGAGAGTGATGATGATGTACTCCATGGTTTTACAGATAAGACTTGTAATGCCGATAGGTCTATAGATCCTTGGTTCCATTGCGGATTCATCCTTATGCAAGGGCATTACTACCTCAGAGCTCCAAGATTCAGGGAAATAGCCTGTAGCAAGGCTTAGGATAAACAGTTTGAGGAAGGGATCAAAGAGTACATGTTTAACACTGTTTATTAGAAAGCCAGGTACGTAGTTTGGATCCATGGTGGAAGTGCTCCTGGTCTTTGAGAGCTCTTTAAGAACATGTTCCTTTATAATAATGGGGGGGGGGTGACTCAGGGAAGTTGTGAAAGTGGATGATAGTGCTACACGCTTCTAGCCAGTATATGTTCACTGTCTTTTGGATTTGAGTGTGAGGATCCATTATTGAGACACTTGGATCAGAACTAACAGTGTTTCATAGTTTCTGACATAACTAAAGAAGGACTTCTACTTATGTTTTATTTCTGCTGCTAATATTAATTTGTGGGATGATTTACTAGTGCTTATAGTTGCTTTAAATTTCTTAATACGGTTTTTAATACTATTTTAATACAATTGGGTTCTAGTCCTATGTGGCAATGTAAGGAGTTTTCTTCTTTCTGTTATACAGTTTGTTCATAATGGTAGACCATCAGGATGGTTTATTTTTGAATTTAACATTATATATGGTTTTGGAAGGACTGCTTGGTTAATGCATTTATCTATATAGGTGTTATACACACACACACACACACACACACACACACACACACACACACACACACACACACATACATATATATATATATACATATATATATATATATATATATATATATATATATATATATATATACTCTCATTACATTTTACATTTTTGTTAATTATATTTGGACATTTACTGGAAATGTATGCCCTTAGCTTTAAGACCAGATGCATCTTGAATTTCAGTGATACATTTAAGCTTTGACACTCAAGGGAAAGGTCTCACTGTTTTTCAGAAATATATTTTGCCTTTGAATGGCTGATCTTCTAATGATGAATATTTACATTTTTTTTCAGAGCATTGTTTTATTGTCAAACTGGGTCGCCATCTATTGTAGGTCTTCAAAAATTAGTACAAACAGTACCATCCTCATTCATGGTGCACAGCAGAATATTCACTGGTATTTGGTCTGTTTACTCAATTGAAGCATATATATATATGTACACACATACACACACACACACACACACACACACACACACACACATATATATATATATATATATATATATATATATATATATATATATATATACATACACATACAGATTTACTATCATTTTGTCGAGTTCACTGTAGGCAAATTATCATTTCTACGACATGTAAAACCAAAATTCACTACAGAGAACAACAAAAATCTCGAAACTGGAAGTGGTGAATGTTCGAATTTGAGATAATTTGAATATCCACCACACTTCTGGGAACAGCATTAGTGTGCATTGCACAGTAAAGAACATGTTTGCAGGGAGACAAGCCCTCCTGCACCCCACATGTGGGTGGCTGTGGGCCCCCACCCCCTGCTACTTAGATATATAAGCTCCAGGATCGTACTATAGTGAGGGAAAGGGTACATTTCCCGATCCCCAATATAGTGCGATCTGGATTAAAATGTAGAAATTCACAACAGTGAATGCTGTACTGCATTTGCTGTTGTAAATTTCTACATTTTGGCATTTATTTTTCAGATTCTACCAAATCGGAAAACATATATGTTTGTGTGTGTGTGTGTGTGTGTGTGTGTGTGTGTGTGTGTGTGTGTGTGTGTGTGTGTGTATATATATAGATATATATATATATATATATATATATATATATATATATATATATATATATATACATTTAGATAGACAGATAGATAACATTTGTACTTGTGCCATAAACAGAACAATTACATTAATTTTTGTTTTAAAAAGAACTTAAACCATTGGACAGGAAATCAAACATTCCTGATCTGGTGTCCCTATCACTGATGGACAAAGGCAGTCAGTAAGTCATGTCATAATCAACAATCACCCCTATAAACATATACTTGTGGGACACATTTGGGTTGTATGGCTAGGCTTATAAAGGTCCTAGTGGTGGTTACTCTGGTCTATACCTTTGAACTTATAAGAATGTGTTGAAAGGATGCAGCTTGTCAATTTCTCCTGACCTTCTGGCCTTAACATTTACATTCCACTAAAAATACCATATCTCTGTAATACTTTTATATTGTTCTATACCATTTTTCAGAACCCGATATTAAGATGCTCATCTACTTACTACACATTGTGTGAGCTAGTAGATCTAAAGCCAAAGGGCATAAGTCACAGAGCTCAGTGTATGATGTTGGTATACTAGCAAAGCCACCAGTTAATGTGGTGCATAATGTAGAGACAGGCTAATAAAGTGGCCTTTCCCTTCATATTCATACCTAAACAGAATGTAATCACACAATATGTCATGCATTTTAAATAATGCACAACCATAGAAATACAAAGGGGAAAATGTAGGAAAGCCAACAACTTACATTGTGAAGGTGTCAAAAATGCCAAAATTATTTCATACATACTTGGTGCCCACAGGTTTCACCAGCACTACAGTAGTGCTATTCATATCTGTGGCACTGCAGTCTGTGGCTGCTATGCAGCACACTGCCTCAGCAATGGAGCTGGGTTAGTACAGAATGGATTGCCATCAGCTTCTCACAGATATGTGGAATGTGCTGCGGCATGTAGGTGCATGTTGATCAGGAATGATCAATCCCCTGCAGGCTGAACTTCAGTCTCACACTTTGCAACTGGCATGTTCCAGTGACCACCTGAGTGTGTCTCAGACATATCGTAAACATGTGCTAGCTGAGTACTCCTTGACTTTCTCAGCATTATGACTGGGCATATTTATTTATTTTATTTTTATTTTATTTAACATTTGTTGACCGGGAATGTCCGACTAGGTTCCACAGAGCCTGTTTTCAGC
The DNA here is from genome assembly GCF_019279795.1 of Protopterus annectens. Lineage (NCBI taxonomy): Eukaryota > Metazoa > Chordata > Ceratodontiformes > Protopteridae > Protopterus > Protopterus annectens. The sequence continues at coordinate 1,536,448,374 of NC_056731.1, forward strand.
GGAGGCCCGGGGAGAAATGCTCCAGATGCATGTCTTTGGAATGTGGGAGGAAACCGGAGTACCCGGAGGAAACCCACGCGAACACAGGGAGAACATGCAAACTCCACACAGAAGGCACCCCAGCTGAGAATCGAACCGGAGAACCTCTTGCTGTGAGGCGACAATGTTAACCACTGCACCAGGATGGGTGCCAGTAATGGGGGGGGGGGGTTCTGTTCTGTGGCAGAACTCATCATGAACACAGTCACCATAGGCTGTTCACACATGATGCTTATAGATTGAAAATACTCATGCATATATCAATAGGTATGGATATGATTTCATAACCAGCTATTTGCTGTGGAGAAACAGTAGCAGGGGATATCAGTGGGTGTGCCAAATATCTCAGTATGTGCCATGCTTCCCCACATATCACAACCCTTAATGCTATACAACTTCCCTACCACAAATGAGCTATATGCTGGTGCTATGGAGAACCTGCTGGTATCCTGTCTCCTAACATCCATGCAATGCCCAACCAGCTATACAAAGAAGGTGAGTAATCAAGCATAAAGATACACTGGGACACCAAAACACTTTTTGTCTCAATTTGTGATGAGATATATTTGAAAAAATGAGTCAGGATAGGCAATTCACTGCAACCCTATGGAAGTATGCAGTACCTTCATTTTTCCTTCGCAGTATAATCTTACACACTCACTGAGCATCTGAGAAAGGAGAACCATTCAGATTAAGCTAATCTGAGATAGTTATGTCATTAGCATATCAATGTGACCTAGGTTAGCATCAAAAAAGGACAGTAACATGTGAGAATGGCTCATATAACATCAGTTTTCAAAATGGCAGGTGTTCAGACCAACACCAATAATTTACAAAACACTGGCACTTAGGCAGAAAAGTGGCGAGCACAGATAAACTCTCGAATGCAAGCAATTCTAAGGCTCAGAAGAGGTATCGGCACTTCCAAGGAAAGGCAACAGGACTCAGCTATAACTCACATTACATACACTGTCATTATTAAGCATTACATCAAAAAACATTCCACATTTACAGCAACCCCTACTGCAGTGCCAAATATGTATGCTAGTTTTCTCACAACAGAAGCACCTGAGCATTTACAGGGTAAAACACCTTGGCCATGCTGACCGATAGCCTTCCCACATGGTATGTGCACAAAACTGAACTGCACTCTAATCACATCAGCTTGTCTGCATGAGGGTGATAAATGTAGTCTGTTGTGAAGTCCTTAATGTTAGACACTTAGTGCACCTGCAATGATGGTACAGGCCAGACAGATTCACTAGCATTTTACAGCATGCTGAAGATGAACACAGCACCAAGCACTGACTGGATTGCTTCTTACAGACATAAGTTTGCTAGAACACTTCTGAGAATATGCATCTCATAAAACAGATGTGAGGTGTTGGCTGGCTGACTCTTTGTTTGTGTCTTTCGGCTTTTCCCGGTTAGGGGTCACCCCTGCGGAACTCCGGTCCGCTAATGATTGGCAGTTGATTTTTACATACCGGCTTGCCACGCCTGATGCACAATCTTCAACAAAGGTGCACCCATTCATGCATGTCTCCACGCAGAAGACGCTCTAGCTGAGACTCTAACCAGACAACATCTTACTGTGAATCGACAACGCTACCGCAGCACCACCGCCGGGAATGTTGGCTGACTGACTCTACATTTACAATATCATAATCACTTGAATCTGCAAGATATGTTGTCCATCATAACACGCTCAGCATTACAGCATCAAACATGTGGCACATGCATTTCTTATTACCCCCACGGGGCAGACACAATCCAGTCCTATATCTCAGCACCTATCTGCAGAATGACTGAATATTACTCAACATCATCTTACTCAGCAATAACTGGTGCCACAACAGCATCAATTACATGGTCTTCTTGGTACAACAAAGCAACATTACAACAAACAACGGTGAATGCTTTGGCCTCTAAATATGCTCCTGAGGTGGATACATCATTAAAAACCACTTGCCATATTCAAGTAACATGCATATGCATCAGAAGGTCTTATAGCATTTCAGTGAGTGTTACAAGCTACTGAATGATTTGCTTCCATTCCCACAGTAGACAGCAGCATGTCATGTTATACATTGGCAGTGACATCATCAGAGCAACACAGAGCAGTCTGGCTCATATTCACACTGGCATGTACTTTTGCAGTGGCACATAGCACTAATTTTGCAGGATCACTTAAACACTGGCATCATATGCTCAACAGCTGTCTCCCTGTGGTATACTTCACATGGCTGTGACAGTATCCATTTGCATATCACAAACTGATTCATTGCAGGTTTATAGTGCACATATGAATGAAATACATGGTTTACTGAGGAAGGCATCTAAAATCTGCTAAATATTTTGTAATAATTATACTCACCTTGGCAAGGTATACCATCATTCTTAAAGCCATGCCTCTGCACCTCTGTGGTAGATAACAGATAGGATTGTTCTTGTCAGCAGCCTGAAGCCTGTCTCCCTGTTTGTTTGTGTCTTTTGGCTTTTCCCAGTTAGGGGTCGCCACAGCGGAACTCCGGTCCGCTAATGATTGGCAGCTGATTTTTACGTACTGGCTTGCCAGGCCTGATGCACAATCTTCAACGAAAGTACGCCCATTCACGCATGTCTTCACGCAGAAGACGCTCTAGCTGAGAATCGTACCATACAGCGTCTTACTGTGAGGCGACAACGCTACCGCAGCACCACCACCACAGTATGTCTCCCTGTATTTCTGAAATATGACCACAGGGCCATGTGCCTGCAGAATCATGCCGTGAGCCCATTAAAAGTAGCACCACCAACCTTCAATACACAGTTCAATCAAATGCAATGCAATATGGTCTCCATGGAGAGATAATTCTGGCATCACAGACAGCAGGTACTGCTTGTCTGTTGTCAATGTGGATGCAGTAGATATTATCACCTATGTGTGCGCAGGTAGGCACAGCCTGCAATTACATACTGGACACCTTCCCTGCCTAGCCTTTCATAGCAACAATGTACCACTAAACAGTGAGTAAGTTTTCTATGGCCACTATTTAGTTGGTTTATTTATTTATGTATCCTTTGTTGACCAGGTTAATTCAATTAGGCTAGTAGCCTCTTTTTAGGGGAAACCCAAGATCTTTTTTATACTACTAGGGGAAATTTGACCACAATATTGATAAACTTCTCTTATTCTTTTTGATAGGTGCTATGGGAGCTTTTACATCCACCTAAGCTACCATTAACTCAGGCAAATGGGGCTTTGGTTTAGCATCTCATCCAAAGGACAAAACTCTCAGGAGAGCAGTACCCCCCAACCCATGCTGCACTACAGTATCAGCAATCCATCTACCTAGTGTGGGAGTAGAACCCACAGCTTTCTGCACCAAAGGCAAGTGTACTACCTCTTCCACCATTGGCAGTGCATGTGTCACACCCCCACACTAATCAAATGCCTTATACCACACCAATAAATAAATATAACGATTACAAGATTATGCAATACTGGAGAAAGGGTGTATTCTCCAACTCCAGTATTACAAAGATCGAACACAAATGTTAACAGTTTTCATGTCAACCAAATTAAGTAGAAAAAAGCTGACTAACTCATCAGTTGATCATACTTGGGACTGTGTGTGTGTGTGTGTGTGTGTGTGTGTGTGTGTGTGTGTGTGTGTGTGTGTGTGTGTGTGTGTGTGTGTGTGTGTAAGTAAATACAGATATAAATATACAGTATATAAATATATATATATATATATATATATATATATATATATATATATATATATATAGATACAGATATACACACACAGAAAGACAGAGAGAGAGGCATAAATTTGTATGATCATAGGTAAGTACAAGGTTAGCTGTCCGTGTGGGCCATTTTAAGTCTAGCCAATGTCCCTTGCTTGTGCTCAAAGTAACCACATTTGGTTATAGGTTATAGACTGGCATTACCAATCCCATGGTTGATAAATACATACTACCCAATGAGAATAACTGGGATCATACCATAGATAATTTGAGGGGGGCCCATGCATGGGATAAATCATTTAGGAGCTCCATCTGTCCATTAGCAATACCGGGGCAGTCCTGAGGTAAATGTTCTGTTTGTCATCCATAGATCTAGTTGCACCTGAAAATGGACAGGGATATACTTTGTTTAATGTAGATGGGGAGTCTGTTCATCAGCAGTAGTATCCTCTGTGAAGGTATACCTGTCCCTCGAAACCATGCTATTGATGTTGTAGAAAAGGTTAGGTCCCTAGACTAAGCATTTCTGATGTCATTTGATTTGCTGATGTACAGGAAATCCATCAGTAATGGGTTGAAGGATGCCTTGTATGCCAGATACAGGTCACTTCTTAGGCCTTGCATCATTTTAGTAAGGTATCCCTGTGGGCATTCCAGTTGCTGCATGTGTCTGGACATATATTGCTAATAATTGTTTCTACTACAAACCAATGCATACTTGACTGCAGCTTATAATATTTAGTGCATTTGATTGGTGCCCTTTCAAAGGTAAAGTAAAGTCAGCAATATTTTGTAAACGCTTGTTACATTGTGCAGTATGAAACCTTCAGCCTCCAGAACTAATTACTATTTAGTATACTGACATCCCCAAGGCAATGGAAGGCATTTCAGAATGTAAGAACGGGCACATCTTAATTACAAGTAATTTAAACATGTATGTTCCCCCCTTTGCTTAAAACGCATCTTTTCTCCTGATTAGAAATATCTGTTTAAACTTTGCAAATGTGATTTACAAATGAAAAGATGAATTACAGGAAGCTCATTTAGAAATGTATTACTTGCCTGAGCAGCTGTGCAGGACTCCCTTTTTTTCACACTGTAGCAGTTATAAAGATCTGTCATGAAAGACACTTTGCTCTTCTATGATGTTTTGTATACAACACCACTAGATTCCTAAATTACAGATGTCACCTTCATAAACCACTAGGTAAAAAACAAGATAGGATGCACACTACACCATGATATCAACATGTTGAAGTTTGCCTACTTTGCATAAATAATGCTAATTATGAAAAACTGATAATAATAATAGTAGTAGTAGTAGTAATAATAATAATAATAATAATTAAACTTAATTAAACTTACAAGTTAAAAAAATAATGGAATGAAAATATCCAGATTTGGAAAAAATGCAGAGGATACACTGCACTACCACTGAAAAGACAGATCCAAGAAGTGACTAATTTGTTTTAATTCTGCACATACATGGAGTGAGTCTAAGAACTGGGTTGTGGTTTGATCTGGTGGAATGAAGTTTAATGCTGTGCAATAGTATTAATTGGGAAACTACTAGTTGATAAACTAGTAGAAAGGGTTGACGGCTATGAAGCAATGACAATGCAACCACACTAAAGGTGAAGACTAATGGTGGAATCAGTTAGGTTAACAGAAGCAGGCCAATTTTGTGCATAGAGTATAGCAGAAACTGTCAGTGGGCTACGCTAGCAGGTGGTATTGCTGAAGAAAAGCGTAAAATTAATATATTAATGAATGCGGCAAAGAGACAGAGAGATGGGGAGAAAAGTCTGGTAAGGGATACAACACAGAAGATTATACTGTGGGTTAAAAAAATGATTTGAGGGGGCAATAAGAGAATGCAACAGAGAAAGTGGCAATGAAAAATGAGAGTGACAATGCTTTGTTAGAAGAATGCGAGGAGTCTATAAGGAGGAGAATGGAAGATGAAAACGGAAGGGGTAGAACCTGTGACATGAAAGATTAAGGTGAGGAGCAGTGCTGCTGGGATGGCAGATTAATGCTGTTAGCAAAAGACATGTGTCTCAGCAGCAAATGAAGAGACCAGTAACTGCGTTTAGTACAAAGCATTCATGCAGTAGCAGTAAAAGACAAGGTGGACATCCATGCTTAAGAATGCCGAAGTAGAAAAGAGGAGAAAGTACAGGATGTGAGATTTTGACCATCAGTGATGCAGTTATTCAAAGAAACAGAAACCACTTTGCAGTCAGGATGCATTACCATCTACTGCTTCTAGGAAGGTGCTAGCAGAGTAACAATGCTCAGGTGATCTTGGTAAAAAAGGGGTGCAGTGTAAGGAATCTCAAAATAGATGGTACAGGTGTGTGGGCTGGTCAAATCCTGATACATCTCATCCTAGTGAGCAGGTTTTGATTATTGCTATGCTGAAAGGGGATTTGGAGCAGAGGGTGTTGTTTCATGTTGCAGGGCTAATGTTTTCAGTTCGGTGTTAAAATTGAAATAATTAAGAAGGAAGACAGATGACATACAAAGACAGACAGGTCAGCAAATGAGATTCTCTGATTCAAGAGTAAATGATTGTGGTTTGTGATAGAAACACATGAACCAAAGTTGCAGAGGTAGAATTTAAATGAGAATTATGTCGAGGCAGCCACTTAAAAGAGTAGTAGAAGTAAAGATTGCAAAAGAGACAAAACAGATGGAATATAAGGGGATTCTTAATAAAGGATGCAGTGCATATTAGGGGATATGAGTTGCCAGTCTGAAAAAGTAAGAAAACACTCCACCAAATGGATACCCATAAGAAGCCAGAACTTAGTACAGGTGCTCTGGTTAGGGAGAATACCTCTCAACTGTTCAGATTTTCACAGAATATCCAGATTTTTGCCTCATATTTTTGGTCTGTTCCTCATAAAATTTGTGATTTTTCTGGATTTTTGTGGTCAAGACAGTGAGAAGTGAATTTACTAAATGCTGACAAGCATTTCAGTTTCAGAATTCATATCATTCAGCAAATGCATGGTAACAAAAAACCTTTTATTATAGCAAATTTATAAGTTTAAATGACCAATATTTAAACATTGCCCCTATTTTTGGGGCTTTTCTGCCCATTATTTCTGGCTTAGGGAGGTTGCATATATACAAATAAGAAGGTTATCAATTTTACTAAGGAATGTTAACTTGTAGAAGGACTTAAGAATTAGGACCATTTTTTCTAAGGACATTAGTAAATGAAATTAGTATAGGTTCATAGATAAATACTATACTAATTGCCCTTGCAGGCCATTTTAAGTCTAGCCAAATTCCCTTTCAAAGGTACGAATCAAACCCTGAACTGTGTTACTGTAAAAATAAACACTTTAACCATTATGACAACCCCCAGCCAAAGTATAAGTGTTAAATGTAAGTGGTCCTTCTAGAAGTTTTTACATGGCTGTTTAATATAGTTAAAGGTGTAAACTGCTAAAAAATTTGACCTTGCAATCTAAGTCTGGATTTTGTCTGTATCAGTTTACAGATATTGTGACTCTAAATTAAAATATTCAACCAGGTGATTCTGTAGCCCTTGACAAGAAGCATTCTAAAGTAATTTATGATGTTAACAAATGACTACACAAAAAAGAAAAGAAAAAAAAAAGCGTGGGTAGCTAAGTGAGTCAGATGTCATAAAACAAAATAGATACATTAATGATTAACTATGCTCACTGCTTATGATGTAGAACATAATATTAAAGCTGAATAGCAATCATTCAACAAAAGTGACAGTTGCATTATCCCCTTATTATCCAAGTTTATAAAACTGGTTTGTCCAAACAATCAGAACAAGTGATTGTTCATTTCCTTCAAAAATTATATATATATATATATATATATATATATATATATATATACACACATACACACACACACACGGGATCACTACTAAATCTCGAATTATGGAATCTCGAGACTCTAAATCCTGAAGACCAGAATCTCGAGATTCCGTAATATCGAAAATAAAAAAAACAAACTTTTTTAAAGCATATGCAGGGGGGTAAGCCCCCATGCACCCCCCACACCCCCCTGCAACTTAAATATACCATCTCCGAGATCACACCATAGTGGAGTGAACAGCAAAATAGTGCCATGCAGAGCAAAACGGAAATTTTACTGACACATGTCAAGCAGAGCGCCTCTTTGGCCCTCTTCAAAAGGAACCTTGATTATTGGATGGGAGAAAGGAAATTCACTCCGGGAATGACGTCAGTCACCCTTCTAAACAGGGGTTCAGGGAAGTAAATAGTGTGGGAAGAAATAGCCAGGGAATTGTTATAAGTAGGCTTGTATAGGCCCTAGGGCCAATAACCTAGTACTAACCTATGAATCTATGAACCTATGAACTCCACAGTAGTGTAATCTTGGAGATGGTATATTTAAGTGCAGGGGGGGTGCAGGGGGAATTGCCCCCCTGCATATACATTTTTAAATGTTTTGTGTCTTTTTTTTTATTTTTTATTTTTTTATTTTGGCATTACGGAATCTCGAGATTCTGGTCTTTGAGATTCAGAGTCTCGAGATTCCGTAATTCGGGATTTAGTAGTGATCCCAACACACACGCACACACACACACACACACACACACACACACACACACACACACACACACACACACACACACACACACACACAAATAGCATTAATTTGTTCCTCCAAAAACTCTTATGGAAGTCTAAAGATAATACTATGCAAAAGTAAATTTTAGAAAGCAAATAGCACATGGGTAGACATCTTTAGGGTGAAAGAAATATTGGATGCATGGATTGATGTTTTATAAGGTAATTAGAGGATGAAAATGAGTCAGCAATATTTTTACTGATGAGCATGGAGACCCTATTGACTCTCTGACAAGAGAAGCAGTGTCATAATCACTGGTATTGTGGTTTGGACCCTGCTGAGATACTGACAGAAGGGAAAATGTTAAGAAGGGTAAAAGGTAAGGAAACTACTTGGATATGGCATTATTAATTCAGTCTGTTTCCTGCAATGGGCCGTGTAACTGCAAATTAAAAAAAAACTAAAATGAGTAACCCTTGGGGAACTGAAGGGTAAGCCTCCCAACCCCATGTGGGTGCCTTTATCTGAGTACCTCACTACTTAATATAACATAGGAACATAGCAATGCTAGGCAAGTGATTACTGGGACCATAAGATGCTAGACTCCCTTCCTGAAACAAATTCCTGTTAACTTAAGTTACTAGTTAAACTGATATTTGTTTTGTTCTTCTTCTGGCATGACATATGTTTATATCTCCATATTGAGGAGTACTGGGGATATGGACAGAACATGGTAAATGCGCATTTGATTAGTCAATATGTTGGAGTAATGTTTAGGATGCATATTACAGTGCAAGGCATAGTAATATGATAACATGACCTTACAGAAATACTGAAAAATGTACTATTGTAGGCATGCTTTAATACGATATAGTACTTACATTCCAGTAGCAGCTTACTGTTCATACATATAGGAACCCAGGGAAGTAAATAGTGTGGTAAGAAATAGCCAGGATATTGTTATGGCTAGGCTTGTATAGGCCCTAGGGCTGATAGCCTAGTACCAACCTATGAACCCAAACTACAGCTTTGTTGAACTGTGAGTAGAAGTTCAAAACTGTGAAGCAACATGTTATATTAGAAGGAATGAAAAAGTAATTACAAGCCAAACAATGCACATATAGTCAGGGATAGGAATTAAGTACAGAGGCCTGCAGAAAGTCAAAGGTCACAGTGCACACAGCTGGAACTTGAGCTCCAAGGTGAAGTGATAAACTAAAAAAAAAAAACATTGCATGAAAAGAAAAAAAAACAAGGATGTCTGCAGTAGAACATACCAGGAAAATACATGAGATATGCTACGATAAAAACTGCACTTCAGATGTATGCTAGGAGGAAATTATTGTGAAAGGCAACTGCACAGTAGGAACCACTTTCTACCTGAGCAATTTTTTTACTTGCACTTACTGCTTAATGTTTTTACTTTTTCTAGTTTTAGTAGCCGATGATTGCACGTACTATGTAATTATCATCTTCTATATGACATGTAAAACAAAATATGTCAATCATATGTTGGAGAGACAGCCCAAAGCAAGCATTAGTTCATTACTTCCTATCTCAGGCACAGTAAATATATGACATATCTTAAGGTCCCGTTTGTTACTATGAAATTTGGACTTTGGAATGCTTGTCCTTTGCTCTCAATGTATCACTACTCCATCACTATGTGTCGATCACCTTGTAACTTCTCTACCATTACCTGTCTCCCACAAAATGCTTACAGCAGTGCACATTTCCTGACCATTGACGCTATCGGACTCAAATATCAGAGTATTTATTTAATATACCTCAAATATGCCGAGGTGCCAGCTCGACGCCCATCCTTCAACGAAGGCACACCCATTCTACGTAAACTTTCTACTAAAGCTAAATGAAACACTTCACCTACCAGTTTATGTTATCGGACTCAAATATCACCGCACTGAACTTTTGCACTTATTAAACATGAACTACTGGTGAAGCATAGTACAAAACCTTAGTTGCCTATTCACTTTCTCTTTGTCCAAGACTCAGTTCAGGCTTCCATAATGGACTCTGGGGTCTTACAGTCCACTATCCACAAAGTTAACTTGTTCCATTTACCTATATTTTTCCACAAAACAGTAACTTCTAATATATAGGTCATAACATTCTTCTTCTTGAAAATAAAAAGAATGAGGGACAAAAGCTCAAAATCAGGAACACTTTTTATATAGTACTATAATAGAACAACATATTTTGCATCAATGTGCATTTAATAAAAATAAGAAGTCAGATAAAAAAATAAGAAACTCCAGTAATTAGCATTACTGACTGTAATCATCAGTGACTTATCAGAAAATTAAAAAAAATGCATGAAGGAAAGGGCAAAAACAGGAAAAAAATGAGGCAAAATCGGGGATGTTCTGCAAAATCAGGGAAAGGTGGGAGCTATGGTCTAGGTTGAACTTTGCTGCCTTAATCTCTTACATAACTTCTTTGTTCTGGAAGTCTATGGGCAGGATTCACGATGGCTTGCATGGAGTCTAAGAGTAGTGTAAGACTCCATGCAGCCATAGCGATCCAGGAACAGCCTGTATTTGCGTGTAAGAGAGCACCTAAAACGGCTCTTACATGGACAGGGTGTGGATATGCTAATTACCTCACTTGCAGCCAAAAGGCATGCAAATGAGGTAAGTTAGCAATCCAGGAAGCAGAAACCTGCCCGTGTAAGAGCCGTGTTATCTGCAGAAATGTACTCAGTTGACAACTGAGTACCATTCTGCAAATAATACAATGGAGCCTTGTCAGCTCTAAATAAAGGATGCATATGTTCCAGGCAGCATGCCAATGGCCAAATATGTGGCCACTGGCAACATACCTCGATGCAAAAATGAAATACAAATGTTTTTTTTTTGGCAATCGCCGATGTTTAAATGTAGCGCAGCGCCGCGCAAACGGGCTGCGCTATAAAAAACAGAAAAGTAAAAATTTATTTATAGGGTTTTATGCAAAGCATGAATTTATAATGTAAGGGAATAGCAGGCTGAAAACAACATGGCCACCGAGTAGGGGTTGCTAAGGGAGGAAGCTGAGTTTAAGACATGTAACTAAGCATTAGTAGGCAATCCTATGTAAATGAGTGGTAGGATAGTGAATAGCACTGTAACATAGCAAATGAGCACATTCCCTGGAGTGTAGGAGTAGGATAAGGGGGAGTAACAGAGTAGGAGATAGGTGACATCACAGGGGGGTATGTATGAAAGAAATGAAGCTCATTGGAGCACAGTGGCATGTGAAAGATGTCAGTCACACATCATGGAAAGAGGAGTGTCAACAAGTAGGAATGGGAAAGCCAAGAAATGGAAGGTGTACACTATGGATAACACCAAAGTTTCTTGCTGGGCGTGCAAGTGCATGTGTGTGTGCTGGGAGGCATGAGTAAGATAGAGTGCGCGTGTGTAAGCGTGAGTGCGCTCGTGTAAGCTGGAGTAAGCATGTATGGGCCTGTTTAAAGACATGTAAGCTTGTTTGCACTGGTGTACGCACATTTTAACCCGAATAAGCAGATTTTAGTCTGTCTAAGCATGTGTGCAGGCATGCTAGCTGCTGTGAGCATGTTTCTGCTTGTATGCTCGTCGCTCCCCCCTGAAGAAACAGAAAGGAAAAAGGAAGCAGCAGAAATAGTAGGAAGCTATCAGGGAATACTGGCAGAGCTAGCAGGTGAAAACAATCAGAAGCAGGCAATTACACAGGCAGAACAGTAGCCCAACCCAGCACTTAAAACTCTGCAAACAACAGTGCAGCATGTTTCTCTCAAGAGACACTGCAACAGCGGAGTAAGTTATTAGAAGTGAAAATTGAAAAAGCTTCACTCAGACCAAAAATGCTAGGGGCTGCCATAGCTGTTATAAGGAGACATATGCAACATGCTGAGGGTGGTGACTATGCAAATGCTTCTGGACAACCCACAGTGAGGAGACAGAGAAGAGTGTACAGGCCCAGGGTCACCTACCAGGGGTTACATGAGCTGGAGATAGTGGAGCGCTATAGAGTGGACAGAGACCTCCTACAGCAAATTGTTGAGCTGTGCAGGCCACGCCTCACACACAGAACCAACGGAGGGGAACCCATCCCAGTGGAAACCAAGGTATGTGTTGGCCTAAGAATACTAGCAACTGGTACCTTCCAGAGACCAACTGGTGATATGATGGGGATATCACAGGAATCAGCATCCAGGGTACTGTACCAGTTCCTGGATGCCATGTCAGCACATGTCGGTGATCATGCATATTTCCCCAATTCCCGTGAGGTATTGGCCAGCAATATGCATCTCTTCCAGCAAATAGCAGAATACCCTGAGGTAGTGGGTGCAATAGACTGCATGCATATACGCATCAAAGCACCAGCTAGTGAGTGGGGTAGGGCCTACATTAACCACAAGGGCTTACCCTCCATCAACTGCCAGGTCGTGTGTGATGCCCAGGGCATAATAATGAATGTGTGTGCTGGCTGCCCTGGAAGCTACCATGATTCCCATATCTGGCATTTGACGCAGCTGTACCAGACATTTACCAATGGGGACATCCCACATGGTCACTTAGTGGGGGATGCTGGCTACGCACTGGAGCCATGGCTGATGACACCCATCAGAAATGCACACACACCTGAACAAGAATGCCATAATGAGGCACATGCACAAACACGAAATGTAATTGAGCATGTGTTTGGGTTGCTCAAGTCATGGTTCCGGTGCCTGGACACATCTGGTGGAGACTTGCAGTACTGATCAACTACATGTACCCAAATTGTCATGGTATATGCTACATAATATGATTCTGTGAAAACAGCTGCAGCAGGACCAGCATAGGGCTGGGCCAAACAGCCCCCCACCATTGCCAAGGCCATCACAGGCAGAGCGTGACTCAGAGGAGGAACAACCTGAGCCTGCCCCAGTAGGCAGAAGGAGGCGTGCCCAGTATGTCTTGGCCTTGGCAAAGAGGCAACGCATAGCACATACACTGGCTCAGTAGGAACCCTGGAAATGATACCTCTCTCTGACTCACACATAACGTAAAAGGGATGCCTAAGTTAACACAACCTGCTTTCAAACATGTACAGGGAGTGTAGTAGGTGCATCCAACATAGACAGCCCTGCAGCACCTCCTGAGGCATGATTGCCATGTGTTAAGCAATGTAACACCATGTAGTATATGCAAACCTGATGACCCTGACTAACATCCTACCCTCACCAAGCATGATGCCACAATTTGAAGACAAGATGATCAATTACAATAATTGGCTTAAGTATTGCTTTTAGTCAAAGGGGATCCAATGCCTGTCAGCTTGGGATGATATGCTGAGCAAGACACGATGCTCCACCTTCTACGGATGGCTTGCACCTATCACCCCTGGCCTTTTGGATACTGGCAAAGGCTGTTGTCACCCCCACCATGCCTTGAATAGGTAAGGCTCAAAACACAAATCCACCTCCATAGGTATCACAAGGGATAAGAACCTACAAGTAATGCTACCCAATGCCAGAAGTCTAAACTGCAAGATACATGCAGTCCAAACTCTCCTCAGCATGGAGAATGTTGATATCTGTTTTTTAACAGAAACCTGGGTCAAGGCTCACAAGAGCACCCTAACACTACCAGGTTACACCTCATACCATGCTTTACAGCCCCAAAACATGGAACAAACTACAAAAGGAGGGTGACTATCAATAATTGTCAAGGATAACCACACCCCCAGGTTGGTGCCACAGCAAGAAGCAGCATGGACTATCCACAGGCAAGTAACAGTGGCTAAAACTGCCTCCCAGTTAGTAGCCTGCTACAGACCACCCTCCTAACTCCAGGAACCACACTTGGCCTACTTCAGAACACATGAAAATATCAAGGTCTCTCCAAACAACATTATATTGGGCGACTGAAAATACTCAAACATAGACGGGAGCATTATTCTAGCTCCAACACCCTAAGCTAAAGGTTTTTAGAATTCATAAACCAAAATGCTATGGAACAACTTACCACTCTCACAAGAGGGGTAAGCATACTAGATGTGATAATCAGCAACATGGGTACTCTATGCCCAAGATGAGAAGTGTATCCCTCACTGGTAAGATCAGACCATAGAGTAATCCCACTGGATATTCACATCCTGACCCCAGTCCCTGGGCAGAAAACCACAGTGAAAAACATGTGTAAAGCAAATGTTGCACTCCTCCAAACTGAGGTGGAATCCATTAAAGGCCTTGTGCCTGTGGAAAATATGGGCCAGACCTCAGAACCCTTTATAAATGCATTCTATGAACACATTCAGGAATGCATGGATTATGCAATCCCAAATAAAACCAAGACCCAATCCCATACATGCAGGCATCTGGCCTGGTGGACCCCAGCCATTACCAAACCATGCAAGAGAAGGAGGAAGCTACTACATGATAGAGTAAAACCCAAAAAGGGAAGTAATCACTGACCAGTATTATGGCAAAAAAATATGGCCACACATAAAATCCTCTAAGGCCAGCTACAACATGTTGAATCTGGGAATCTTGAGGCAATGTTACACCTGCCTCATGTACACAGACAACCCCCTCCTCCCCCCAACAAATACAAATATATGTGAGAGATGCAAATATTTAGCCAAACTGGAGGCTGAGCTCTCTGAACTCAGTACTGGCAAAAAGAGTCAGGAGGAGAAGGCAACCACACACACCACAAACCCAGTCTCACATAGACCTATCACAACTGCAAACCAAACACATAAACCCACAAAAATATTCCCGTAGGCTCTAATTAAAAATCTACCAAAACAACAGAGGCCTCCAAAGCAGACACCCAAGCAACCACTACCTCAAAACATAGCACATGCAACACATAGTTCACAAAATCAGTGTGCCAAAAAGTCACAGCCCTTAAGGCCAAACAACATGCCTGATACACTTGTAATAGGTGACTCCATAGTCACACACACTGATGTCCTGCTCACCAGACTGAACTAGGAAAAGGTTACAGTAAGCTGCCTGTCGGGCGCTAGAATCCACCATATAACACAAGCACTCAGGTCACTCCAAAGCAAGTACAAATATGACTCAATCATTATCCATGCCAGTGTGAATGACCTGAGACGTACCTCCCTGGACTACATGAAAAGAGACATAGAGCAGCTCTGTGATTATGTAGCCCAGGCTGGTATGACCCTGACCCTGAGCAGCATCTTACCCTCACCAAGAATGATGCCACAGTACAAACACAGAATGATCATCTTTAACAATTGGCTCAATTACTGGTGTCATTCTAAGGGGATCCAATGTCTGTCTGCTCGGGATGACATGCTTGACAAGCCACGCTGCTTCACAAGGGATGGCTTGCACCTGTCACCCGTGGGCTTCCGGATATTGGCCAAGGCTCTTGCCACCTCCATAGTGCCTTTTTTAGGCAGGGCTCAAAAGACAAACCCACCTCCCTAGAAAACACAAGTGGAAAAAAACTAAGGGTAATGCTGCTCAACGCCACAAGTCTAAACCTCAAGATGCATGCTCTTGAGGCCCACCTCAGTATGGAGAACATCGATGTCTGTGCAGTGACGGAAACTTGGTTCAAGGCTCCTGAGAGCACCCCAGCACTACCAGGTTATACCTCATATCATGCTTTTCTGACCCAAAACTTGGACCGAACCACAAAAGGAGGGGGAGTAGCCATATTCATCAAAGATACCCACACCTCCAGGTTACTGGCAATGCACGAAGCATCGGAGACCATCCATGTGCAACTAACCATAGGCAAAACTGCCGTACAGTTTGTAGCATGCTACAGACCACCGTCTCAAACTCAGGAACCCCACTCAGCCTTCCTGAAGACACTGGAGAGTATAAATGTCTCTCCAAATACCATCATATTGGGAGATGTCAACTACCCAAACATAGACTGGGAGCATTACTCAAGCCCCAACATCCTAGCCCAAAGGTTCCTAGAATTCATAAACTCAAATGCAATGGAACAACTAGTCACCACTCCCACAAGAGGAAATAATATACTAGACCTGATCATCACAAACATGGGGACACAATGCTCCACACCGGAAGTATACCCGTCATTGCTGAGATCAGACCATAAATTAATCTCACTGGAAATCCACATCCCGCCCCCACCCCCTGCACAAAAGACAACAGTGAAGAATTTCTCAAAAGCCAACTTCACACTTCTTAAGACTGAAGTGGTATCCTTCAAGGCCCCTGGGCCACTGGAAACCACAGACCACACCACTGAATCCTTTATAAACACTTTCTATGGACACCTTCAAGAATGCATGGATCATGCAATCCCAAATAAAACTAAGACCCATTTCCCCAAAGGCAGTCATCCTGTCTGGTGGACCCCAGCCGTTAACAAACTTTACAACAGGAGGAGGAAGCTACTACATGACAGAGCAAAATCACTAAAAGGGAAGGCATCTCTGATCAGTACTAGCAAAAAAACACAATCACTCATAAAATCATCCAAGGCCAACTTTGACAGAAAAATCGCAAAGGACACAAAAGACAATCATAAGGCCTTCTTTACTTATGTTAGAAACCGGGGTGGAAACTCCCAGATATGCTCAGAGTTAGTCCAAAACAACACAAAATACACTGAACCCACAGACATTGCCAGCATTCTGGCAGACAGGTTCAGTGCAAATCCACCCCCCTCCCCCCAAAAAGAGAAATATCTATCCCAGCAGAGTGTAGCCTCCCTAACATCTCAGATGCCCAGGTGAGAGACACCCTCTCCAAAGCTAAAAACACAGCATTAATGGGACCAGACGGTGTCCCAGGTTGCGTGCTACATGAACTCCAAGAGGAACTAAACCCGCACATAAGGCTGCTGTTTAATCTCAGCCTTACTACAGGATACATACCCAAAGAATGGTGTACAGCAACAGTGGTCCCACTCCACAAAGGAGGTGCTTCTACAGACCCTGGAAATTAACGCCCCATAAGCTTGACGAGCCTGGTCTGCAAAGCTATGGAGAGGATCATTATGGAACTCATAAACAAAGACATTTGGGACCTACAGACATTGTATCCTACCCAATTTGGCTTTGTCAAGGGCAGATCCTGCTTTTTGAACCTGGTCAACTTTTTTGAAACAGTCACTAAGGCCATTGATGAGGGTAAGGCAGTTGACACTGCCTACCTTGACCTTGCAAAAGCTTTCGACACAATACCCCACTCGGGCATCATAGACAAGCTCACCAGCTCAAATGTAAACCCATATGTCATAAGATGGGTTGCAAACTGGCTCAAGGACAGAACGCACAAGGTCAGAATTGCTGGAGCCATGTCAGACTCCAAGCCAGTCACAAGCAGTGTCCCACAGGGCTCTGTCCTGGGACCCCTCTTGTTCGGCATTTATTTTTCCGAGGTGCAAGCAAACATAGGAGGATTGTTGCAGAAAAAGTTTGCAGATGACTGCAAACTGGGCGCCATAATTGATACTCCAGTGGACACAAGCATCCTTCAGAAAGGCCTCATAGAAACGGATAACCGGTGCCAGAGCCATGGCCTTAAACTGAACGGCAAAAAATGTATAGTCATACCCTTTGGGAAAAACAAGGTACCCACAAATTACCACATAGGTGGTAATCCATTAAGTATGGAAGAAGGAATCAGGGACCTAGGGACACAAGTTGACAGTAACCTCTCATTTGACACTCACATTGCCAAGGTGGCTAGGAAGACCTTCTATATTGGCCACCTTATCATGAAAACATTCACATCTAGATCAAGAGAGGTCATTGCGCCCCTATACTCTTCTCTTATCAGGCCCATAATTGAGTACAATGCCCCATTTGGGATGTACCTTACCCGACACCTGCAGCAGTTAGAAAGATCCTAAAAGTACCTCACCGAGAGGATAAAGGGTCTCAAACATTTGTCATATGCTGCCCGGCTGAAGAAACTCCAGCTCTATTCAGTCGCATACCGCTTACTCAGAGGTGATCTATGCCTGACGTACAAGGCCATGTCCAATCTGGAATTAATGGACATGCTCCACCTCAGAAAATCCAAATCCATCAGAGCCACGAGAGCGAGAGATTTGAACCTCAACACAGAAATAAATAGGATGTGCTGGAGGGACAGATTCATAACCCAGAGGCTCCCTACACTCTGGAACAGAATCCCAGTCCATGTTAGGCAGAGGCCCTCACTGACTCTCTTCAAGAGAAATCTTGGCGAGTGGATGGGAGATCGTAGGTTTACACCGGGGGTCATCTCTGTGTCACTACTAGACAGAGGCACAGTAAACTAAACCCTAAATAGGCATAATATTCACATTCCAAGGGGTGGTGAAAGCCACACACACTCTGGCTAGGCTTATAAATGCCCTAGGGCAGATAGCCTAGTATGAACCTATGAACCTATGAAGATACAAATTGTACAGGACACTAAGGATAATCAGAAGGCTTTCTTAACTGATGGTAGGAACCTTGGTAGAAATTCACAGATATGCTCAGAATTCCTCCAAAATTACAAATAATACACCAAACCCACACACATTGCCAACATCCAACCTGACAGATTCAGTGCAAACCCCCCCCCCCCTACCAAAATGCCAAATATCTATCCCAGCAGAGTGCTGGCCCCCTGACATTGCAGATGCTGAGGTAACAGCCAGCATCTCCAAAGCAAAACACACAGCATCAATGGTACCAGATGGTGTCCTGGGCTGCATCCAACATGAACTCCAAGAAGAATGGAACACCAAATAAAACTACTGCTCAATCTCAGCCTTACCACAGGATATGTACCCAAAGAGCAGTGTACAGCAACAGTGGTCCCTCTCCACAAAAGTGGTGCCTGAATGGATACTGCAAACTATTACCCCAGAATCCTGACTAGCTTGGTCTGCAAAGCTATGGAAAGGATCATCATGGACCTCAGAAATAAAGACACTGGGGACCTACAGACACTGGACCCTACCCAGTGTGACTTTCTTAAGGGCAGATCCTGCCCCTTAAACATGTTTGACTCATTTGAAACAGTCACCAAGGCCAATGATGAGGGGACTGTGGTCCGCACAGCCTATCTGGACCTTGCAAAAGCCTTCCATACAATACCCCACTTGTTCATTATAGATAAGCTCACCAGCTTAAATATAAACCCCTATTCAAGTAGATGGGTTGCAAACCAGCTCAAGGACAGAAATGACATGGTCAGAAATGCTGCAGCCATGTCAGACTACAAACCAGCTACAACTGGCATCCCACAAGGCTCAGTCCTGGGACCTCCGTTGTTTGGTATATATTTCCCAGAGGTACAGGCCAACATGGAAGGACTGTGAACAAGTTTGCAGATGACTACAAATTGGGCACCATATCTGACCCTCCAGCTGACACAACCATCCTACAAAACGGCCTCATAGAAACAGACAACTGGTGCCAGAGTCATGTCATCAAGCTAAATGCAGAAAAGTGTATAGTCATCCCTTTTGGAAAAACAGTATATGCCCACCAATTACCACATAGGTGTTAACCCATTAAGTACTTTCGAAGTAATGAGACCTGGGGACACAAGTTGATAGAAATCTTGCATTTGACAACCATGTGGCCGTAGTGGTTAGAGAAACATATCATATACCCACATAATCATGAAGGTATTCACATCTAGATCAGGGAAGGTCACCGTGCCTCTTCAGTCATCCTTCATCAGCCTCACAATTGAGTACAATGGCCCCTGTGGGATGTACCTTAGCAGACACCTCCAGCAACTGGAAAGACCCCAAAAGTACCTTACCAGGAGGATCAAAGGGCTCTAACAGATGCCATGTGTTGCCTGATTAAACAAACTGCAGCTCCACACAGTGCCATACTGCCTGCCCAGAGGCGATCTGTGCCTGATGTATAAAGCCATGTCCAAGCTGGAATCAATGCACATGCTGCACCTTGTAAAATCTGAATGCCAGTGAGCTATGCACATGAGAGACCTGAACCTCAGCACTGACATAAATAGGACATGCTGTAGTGATTGATCCATAACCCAGATGCTCCCTCCACTCTTGAGTAAACTCCCAGTCCAGTTAGCCAGAGAGTCCCTCATTGACTCTCTTCAAGAGGAATCTTGATGAGTGGATGGGAGATGGTAGGTTTACCCTGGGTATCACTTTTATGTCACGGGTAGACAGAGGCACAGTATACTAACCTTGAAAAATGTCATGGCAAACTCCAGTTAAAATGCGTGTTGAAGGACAAACACACTGACTAGCATTAGAAATGGCCTAGGGCACATAGCTAGTGTTTGTCATTGTCCACCCAAGTTGCGGAATACACTACTAATGTTGGACAAGCCTGGTTTAAGTAGTCCATAGCTGAACAAAATGCAATATGGTCATATTTGCACAACTGGCTCTTAACCAGTCTGGTGTGCTCAGTATGAATATTTAAAGCAGTGATAGGACTGAAACCCAGGATACTGTCCACCACAGTGAAAGTACTGAACCAGTACACTATACGATATTACAGTGTTTGGTCAGTATGAAAGAATATTGACAACTGTATGCAAACTATCCCATGGAAACCCTGCAGGCACAGCATAATCCCTGTCGGGTTCAGACACAAAGCAGTTGGGCAGTAAGAACACAACATGACTTCCAACACACAACTATAAATGTGAAATATTGTTGAAGTTCACACACAACCACAAATGTGGTGGACCTCAGATCTCAACATATGGAAAGCTCACACTGGGCATGCTCGCACACTTTGATAAATGAGACATATGTCAGGCAACAAGCCATGGAAACAAAAGAACCACTAACAAAAGAAGCAAAAGTAATCCAAAAACAACGACAACGGATCCAGTATCAGTAGTTTATTGCACACAAGTCTCAGTCCCTAGCGCCTCGGCCTTCGCCTTCCAGGGGAATACAATCAACTGATATTCAAACATCTTTTATACATCTATCAATAAAACAATTAGATTATACAATTATCAATAATATAATTATACAATTAATCATAAAAAAACTTTCCAGTTGCATTCCAAATTCATGCCTCTAGGTGTCATAGTATCATACTTCAATATAAAAATTGTCTCCTTATACAATAACATAGATTTTACTTTTTCTTCACTTATATTCATACTTAAACTTTCTAAAACTGTAGCTAACAGACCTTTAGAATCACTATTATGAAACTCTTTAAAATGTACAGCAATAGGACTATCCATTTTTTTATGTTTTATATCTCTTAAATGTTCCTGAAGCCGAGTTTTAAAAGCCCTTTTACTTTCCCCTATATAAAACATATTACAAGGGCATTTTAGTGCATATACAATTCTTTCAGTATTACATGAAAATTGTCCCTTAGAATATAATTTCTTATTATTAATACAATCAAATGTTCTACCAATATATTTGCAGGAAATACATTTATTACATGGATATGTACCACATGAGTTAACATCAATATGTGCATTCAAATACATCTCTGGAGTAAAAAAATTTGCATGAACTAACATATCTTTTAAATTTCTCCCTCTCTTATAGGAGAAAGTTACTTTCCTTGGAAAAATTGACACTAAATTCTTATATTTAAATAATGAAGTCCAATAATATTTCATCATATTACTAATTTCTGAGGACAATAAATCATAGGTCATAACCATATATATTTTTGTTAATTCATCCTCACATGTATCTACAAATATTTTATTATTATACCTCTTTTGTATTTTATTTCCTACTTGATTTATTTCCTTCATTCTTTTTAACATTAACTCTATCTCTTGGGCATCATAACCTCTTTCAATATATAAGCATGCCATTTTTTCTAATTCATTATTAATTTAATCATTACCATTATTCAACCTCTTAATTCTCATAAATTCACCATATGGTAATGCACTTATTAAATGTGGTGGGTGACAACTACTTCCATCCAATAAATGTAGTTCATTTTCAAATTTCCGAAAAATTTTAGTTATAATATTTCCATTTGGTCCACCCTCTAAAGTTATATCCAAAAAGTTCACTTTTTTACCAACTTGGAAACCATAAAATTTTAAACCAAATTCATTTTTTTGTATATCATTCTTAAATTCATGAACTTCTTGTTCTGCACCCTTACAAATAAATGCAATATGGTCATATTTGCACAACTGGCTCTTAACCAGTCTGGTGTGCTCAGTATGAATATTTAAAGCAGTGATAGGACTGAAACC
Organism: Protopterus annectens; assembly: GCF_019279795.1. NCBI lineage: Eukaryota > Metazoa > Chordata > Ceratodontiformes > Protopteridae > Protopterus > Protopterus annectens. The sequence continues at coordinate 1,536,470,905 of NC_056731.1, forward strand.
CAGGATACTGTCCACCACAGTGAAAGTACTGAACCAGTACACTATACGATATTACAGTGTTTGGTCAGTATGAAAGAATATTGACAACTGTATGCAAACTATCCCATGGAAACCCTGCAGGCACAGCATAATCCCTGTTGGGTTCAGACACAAAGCAGTTGGGCAGTAAGAACAAAACATGACTTCCAACACACAACTATAAATGTGAAATATTGTTGAAGTTCACACACAACCACAAATGTGGTGGACCTCAGATCTCAACATATGGAAAGCTCACACTGGGCATGCTCGCACACTTTGATAAATGAGACATATGTCAGGCAACAAGCCATGGAAAGCCTGAACTGGGCATGCTCACACACTTAGGCCATGTCTCAGTATAGCAGTTGGCCACACATATCTGACATTTGTATGTTTTAAGCCAGGAAACTCCCACAATACAGCAATCTGCCCAGTGCACACAATTAAATGACAACAGAGACATAAGTAATATAGTGGATCCCTCTCATATTCAAACATCTTCCACAGATACACAAGTTGTTCATAGAAACAGGGAAAGCTATGGCAATAAAGACCTGAAAACAGTTTATCAGCAACAAATATTGTGCATCTGAAACTTAAACATGGGTGTAGAGGTCAATACTAGGCTGTTTGCCCTAGGGAATACATAAGCTTAGCCAGAGTGTATTTGGTGAGTACCTCCCCAGTACAGTAGGCTACTGTGCCTCTGTAAAGTAGGTCAAAGAAGGCACCGTTTAAGGCTAGTGTGCTGTGCCTCCATCAAGCAGGGACACAGTAGAGATCCCAGGGCTTGAATTTGCAAAACACATCCATGTGGCTGGAGTTTGCTGGAAGAGGGCTGGCGAGGAGTTATAACATTAATTGGGATTCAATTCCCAGACTGAGGGGAGCCTTATCTGCAGTGTCTGGCCAATTTCACTGTCAACACTTGCAAGTGATGATTTTGAGGGATTGAAGTGTCTTGCCAATACTGTTCAGAGATGTCCTCCCTCTGTGGGATATTGCTCTGTAATGTATTAGCTCACTCCTTCTGTTGTACAGCTTATATATGGCTGGTGTAAACCAGACAGGTCTCCTGTTGTGGAGGAGTCTTGGTTTTATTTGGAATAACATGATCAATGCAAACCTTCTGGATGCTCATCGAATGCATTTGTCAAGGATTCTGCAGATTGGCCTGTATAATCCTCCAGCATGGGTCCTTTGAAGTATTCCACCCCAGTCTTCACAAGTGCAAGTCTGCTTTTGATAAATACTTTGTTTGCAGTGATTTCCTTGCCTGGGGGTGGGGCAGGGTGTGTGCAATTCTCTTTGAAAGAAATGGCCCTTTTGCCAACTGGAAGAACACACTACATGATGTACATTCCTCTTTCGAAAGACTGATGATGTCAGCACCCTATAAGTATAGCAGGAGAAGAGAAAAGTCCCAGTAATGCGAATAGCATGCTCCGCTAATGCGTCTCTCTCAAATATCATAACATAGGTGGGTACGGGTTTGAATCCTATAAATATTCTGTGTGTATTTGGGAGGGCAGGGTGTGTGCAATTCTCTTTGAAAGAAATGGCCCTTTTGCCAACTGGAAGAACACACTACATGATGTACATTCCTCTTTTGAAAGACTGATGATGTCAGCACCCTATAAGTATAGCAGGAGAAGGGAAACCTCCCAGTAATGCAAATAGCACACTCAGCTAATGTGGCTTTCTCAAATGTCATAACATAGTTAGGTAGGGGTTTGAATCCTACAAATGCCATGTGTGTTTTTGTCACACAGTTTGTCATTGTGTGATGGGTGTTGCTTTTATTATTGTATGACATATATTATAGCAGTATTTCAATGCACACATGAGGTATGTGTGTGCCACACAGAGATATGTACTTGTGACCTTAAATAGTTCCTATGTGTGAAGCCTGCCTCATGTGAATACATGGAATTTGTATTACACAACTTTTTCACTGTGGTTTTCTGTGCAGGGGCTGGGGTTGGTATGTGAATATAGTGAGATTACACTATGGTGTCATCTTACCAGTGAGGGATACACTTCTGGTCTGGAGCATAGAGTCCACATGTTGGTGATGATCAGGTGCAGTATGTTTTCCCCTCTTGTGGGAGTGGTAACAAGTTGTTCCATAGCATTTGAGTGTATGGATTCTAGGAACCTTTCGCCTAGGGTGTTGGAGCTACAGTAATGCTCCCAGTCTATGTGTGGGTAGATGCAGCTGTCCAATATAATGTTGTCTGGAGACACCTTCATATATTCATGTGTTCTTAAGTAGGCCAAGTGGGTTACCTGTGTTTAGGAGGGTGGTTTGTAGCAGGCTATGAACTGGAAGTCAGTTTAACCCACTGTTAGTTGCACATGGATAGTCTGTGATGCTTCATGCTGTGGCAACTACCTGGAGGTGTGGGTATCCTTGGCATTTATTGAGACTCACCCTCCTTTCATAGTTAGTTCCGTGTTTTGGGGCTGTCAAGCATGGTATGAGGTGTAACCTGGTAGTGCTAGGGTGCTCTTGGGAGCCTTGAACCTGTTTTCTATTACTGCACAGATATCAACATTCTCCATGCTAAGTAGACTTTGGACTGCATGCATCTTGCGGTTTACATGTCTGGCATTGAGTATCATTACTTCCATTTTCTTATCCCCTGTGCTACCTATGTCAGTGGGTTTGTGTTTTCAGCCTTACCACCAGAATGCAAAGATGTGCAGACATTACACTTTTGTAATTAATAGTGGTGTATAAAAAAATACAATGACAATCATACTGTTAATGCATCAGGCATGCTGGGATATACCCACAATGATATAATTACACTGTACTGTTAACAACATAGGTTCATAGGTTCATACTAGGCTATCTGCCCTAGGGCATTTATAAGCCTAGCCAGAGTGTGTTTGGCTTTCGCCACCCATTTTAAATTAATTTTGCTATGCCCTTTTTTGAGGTTAGTATACTGTGCCTCTGTCTAACAGTGACACAGAAGTGATACCCGGGGTAAACCTACAATCTCCCATCCACTCATCAAGATTCCCCTTGAAGAGAGTCAATGAAGGACTCTGCCTAAGCCGGACTGGGATTTCATTCCAGAGTGAAGGGAGGCTCTGGGTTATGATTCTGTGCCTCCAGCATGTCCTATTTATTTCAGTGCTGAGGTTCAAGTCTCTCGAGTGTGTAGCTCAAAGGGATTTGGATTTTCTGAGGTGCAGCATGCCCATTAATTCGGGCTGGACATGGCTTCATACATCAGGCACAGATCGCCTCTGAGCAGGCGGTATGCCACTGAGTAGAGCTGGAGTTTCTTTAACAGGGCAGCATACGGCATCTGTTTGTGCCCTTTGATCCTCTTGATGAGGTACTTTTGGGATCTTTCCAGTTGCTGCAGGTGTCTGGTAAGGTACATCCCAAAAGGGGCATTGTACTCAATTATGGGCCTGATGAGGGATGAGTAAAGAGGCACGATGACCTCCCCTGTTCTAGATGTGAATCCCTTCATGATTAGGTGGGCTATATAAAATGTTTTTCTAACCACTTTGGCCACGTGGTTGTCAAATGAGAGATTGCTATCAACTTGGGTCTCCAGGTCTCTAATTACTTCTTCTATACTTAATGGATTACCACCTATGTGGTAATTTGTGGGCACTTTGTTTTAGCCAAAGGGGATGACTATACACTTTTTTGCATTTAGCTTGAGGCCATGGCTCTGGCACCAGTTGTCTGTTTCTATGAGCCCCTTTTGGAGGATGCTTGTGTCGGCTGGAGAGTCGATTATGGCACCCAGTTTGCAGCCATCTGGGAACTTGGTCAGCCACAGTCCTTCCGTGTTGGCCTGTACCTCAGAGAAATATATACCGAACAAGAGAGGTCCCAGGACTGAGCCTTGTGGGATGCCACTTGTAACTAGTTTGGAGTCTGACATGGCTCCAGCAATTATAACCATGTGGGTTCTATCCTTGAGCCAGTTTGCAACCCATCTAGTGACATAGGGGTTTATATTTAAGCTGGTGAGCTTATCTATAATGCCCTAGTGGGGTATTGTATCGAAGGCTTTTGCGAGGTCCAGGTAGGCTGTGTGGACCACTTTCCCCTCATCAATGGCCTTGGTGACTGTTTCAAAGAAATCGACCAGGTTTAAGAGCCAGGAACTGCCATTAACAAAGCCGAACTGGGTAGGATCCAGTGTCTGTAGGTCCCCAATATCTTTATTTATGAGGTCCATGATGATCCTTTCCATAGCATTGCAGACTAAGCTAGTCAGGCTTATGGGTGATAGTTTCCAGGATCCGTTGCTAATACTGATCAGAGATGCCTTCCCTTTTTGGGATTTTGCTCTATTATGTAGTAGCTTTCACCTTCTATTGTATAGTTTGTTTATGGCTGGGGTCCACCAGACAGGACGTCTGCCTTTGGAGGATTGGGTCTTGGTTTTATTTGGGATTGCATGATCCATACATTCCTGAAGGTGTTCATAGAATGCATTTATAAAGGATTCTGCGGTCTGGGCTGTATTTTCCACAGGCCTGGGGGCTTTGAATGATTACACCTCGGTTTTGAGGAGTGTGAAATTTGCTTTAGAGAAGTTTTTCACTGTGGTTTTCAGGGCAGGGGGTGGAGTTGGGATGTGAATATCCAGTGAGATTAGTTTATGGTCTGATCTTATCAGTGAGGGATACACTTCTGGTCTGGAGCATAGAGTCCCCATGTTGGTGATGATCAGGTCCAGTGTGTTTCCCCTCTTGTGGGAGTGGTAACAAGTTGTTCCATAGCATTTGAGTTTATAAATTCTAGGAACCTTTGGGCTAGGGTGTTGGAGCTAGAATAATGCTCCCAGTCTATGTTTGGGTAGTTGAAGTCACCCAATATAATGGTGGTTGGAGAGACCTTCATATTTCCCAGTGTTCTCAGGAAGGCCGAGTGGGGTTCCTGGGTTTGGGAAGGTGGTCTGTAGCAGGCTATAAACTGGAAGGCAGTTTAACCCACTGTTAGTTGCACATGGATAGTCTCTGATGCTTCGTGCTGTGCCACCAACCTGGAGGTGTGGGTATCTTTGTGAATATTGATACTCCCCTCCTTTTGTGGTTCGTCCAAGTTTTGGGGCCAAAAGCATGGTATGAGGTATAACCTGGTAGTACTGGGGTGCTCTCGAGCCTTGAACCAGGTTTCTGTTACTGCACAGATATCGATGTTCTCCATGCTAAGGAGAGTTTCGGTCGTGCATCTTGAGGTTTAGACTTCTGGCATTGAGTAGCATTACTCTTAGTTTCTTATCCCTTGTGATACCTATGGAGGTGGGTTTGTCTTTTGAGCCTTGCCTAAAAAAAAGGCACTATGGGGGTAGCAAGAGCCTTTGCCAATATCCGAAAGCCCAGGGGTGACAGGTGCAAGCCGTCCCTAGCGAAGCATCGTGGCTTGTCGAGCATGTCATCCCAGACTGACAGGCATTGGATCCCCATTGAATGACACCAATAATTAAGCCAATTGTTGAAATTGATCATCTTGTCTTCATATTGTGGCATCATTCTTGGTGAGGGTAAGATGCTACTCAAGGTCAGGGTCATACCGGCCTGGGCTACATGCTCAGAGAGCTCCTCTATGTCTCTTCATGTAGTTCAGGGAGGTACGTCTCAGGTCATTCACACCAGCATGGACAATGACTGAGTCATATTTGTACTTGCCTTGGAGTGACCTGAGTGCTTGTGTTATGTGGCGGATCCTAGCGCCCAACAGGCAGCTCACCGTGACCTTGTCCTTGTTCAGCCTGGTGAGCGGGACGTCAGTGTGCCTGACGATAGAGTCACCTATTACAAGTGTATCAGGTGTGTTGTTTTGCCTTAAGGGCTGTGACTGCTCGGCACACTGGCTTTGTGAGCTATGTGTTGCACGTGTTTTGTTTTGGGGTAGCGGTTGCTTGGGTGTCTGCTTTGGAGGTCTCTGCTGCTTAGGCAGATTTTTATTTAGAGCCTTTGAGTATGTTTTTGTGTGTTTATGTGTTTGGTTTGCTGTCATGGTAGGTCTATGTGAGACTGGAATTGTAGTGAGTGTGGTTTCCTTCTCCTCCTGACTCATTTCACCAGTACTGAGTTGAGAGAGCTTAGCCTCCAGTATGGCTATATGGTTGCATCTCTCACATGTGTTGGAATTTGTTGGGAGGAGGAAAGCATTGTCTGTGTACATGAGGCAGTTGTAACATTGCCTCAAGATTCCCAGATTCACCAGCTGGACCGGAGAGGAGATTGACAACTGACCTTTGGACATGCTAGAATAGTATTGGGAATTCCTTTATAACTGAAAAAGAGGGCCAGTGGGGAACGAGGTACTCAAGGGGAGTTTGTGAGGGTGTAGTGCTTTTAATATTTTAATATTATATAATTGCTTTAGTGAGCAAGTGCCAGGTAACTTAAATGCAATGTGTTACAGGTAACTTAAATGCATAAAATGACAAACAGTAATTTTCTTTCAAGTGAAACATGATAATATTACTACATTTCTATGTAGTCACCCTGTGCATCAGCACCATGTTATCCTGTTCCTGCATCAATGTGACAGATTGCAGGAGGTGGCACAGTTTCATCATATGCACAGGGTATGTACTTGGTATGCCTGAGTCTGCCACTGATACATCCAATCGACATGTATATGTGTGTGTTAGTGAGGGACAACAGTATAACATGGGGCAATGTTAATGCGGTGTGTGTGTGTGTATGTGTTAGCCCTAGATATTAGCATTATGCATGTGTGTATGCATGCACACAGTTCCACTTCATGGCTGCCATATACGGGTGTTTGTGGACAGCCACAGACTGTACCTGCCAGGTCATACAGATCACTGTCTCTGGCCACAGACACGGAACCTGAGCCTGGCAGGGGTGCTACGGACAGTATCAGGTACTAAGCCAGACTGGTTACTGTCATCAGAAGCAGTTGGTTGATGACTGGACACATGTCCCTGCTGGGACTGTCCAGAGCCACGTGCACGTGGTCACCTAGGGCGGTCTGATGACAGCACAGACCCAGCATTGCTGGGGCTGTTACTGACACTATGGGAATGGCTGTGGGTTTGTTGACATCCACAACGACTGCCAGCTGCTGATATTGCTGGCATACGTCCACATCAACGCATGTAGTTGTAGAACAGATCTAATGTGTCCCTCCAACGTCTGTCAATGACCTCACTGACAGTACGGATGGCAGCCGCAACGTCACGCATAGTGTCATTCATAGCAGTGCGATGTGCTCTAAGCTCCCTCAAACCCGGTCTGGTGTACCGTTCCATACGTGCCTGTGCCTGCATTACAGCCCAGAACATAGCTGAGGTTGAAAGACCTCTGTGGGCATGTCTGACAGGGGCAGTATGACCACAGATGCTCCCACGAGAACCCCTGGACATCTGCCTGTGTGGTACCATGTCAGGACTCTGGCCATGGCTGCTGTGAGGGGATGCATGTGCACTGATACCACATTATCCTGGTCAATGCCCACTGTATGCTGTCCCTCAGCTAAGGACATTGGTGACACTGGATGTATCGGCAGGATGACTGTGCGCATTGATGGGGTTGACTGCTGTGTACTGTCAATTGGCTGACTAACAACAGACCCTGACACACCTCCCTGTGCCATTACACATGTATCATCATTATCACTATCCCCAGCAGTGGCTTCAGGTTCCCTGCTGCACAACACCAGAGCAACACCAGCACCTGTGAGAGGAAGACAGGAAACACAGTTTACAATGTGTACACAATGTTACCACAGATGCATATGGGCACATGCACACATGGGCACATGGGCACATGCACACATGCGCACATGCACACATGGGCACATGCACACATGCGCACATGGGCACATGCACACATGTGCACAAGCACACATGGGCACATGCACACTCCTCAGTAAATGAGATACAAACACACACACACAAACACACCTGCAATCCAACACATAACAATATTGTTTGAGGGTATTATTACTATTATTATCATTAGTATTAAAAGTATTGTTATTACACTCTCACCAGAATGGATTGGCTGCCTTGCTCTTACTCCAGAGGGACCTGCACAAATAAGACAGTTATTGTCAGTGGGCACAACTGTGCCATTGATACTGTGAGTATGATACAGTACAGTAGTACAACAGTTGGCTTTCACAGGTGTACTGCTGATATTGAGAATATAAATCTTGCACAATAATGTCCAGGATAACAGCTACAAACACAGTACACATCTCACACATGCATAAACTACCAGTGCAGAGAACAGTCAACTACAGATATGGCATGTTACCTGCACACTCCATGTCCACATGCTGGGTGGCTCCAGCCTCCATCATTACACATATCTGTGGATGTTGTTGTTGGGCTGGAGCCACAACACTTAGGAGGAGCTCCTCCAGTCTGGTGGGGGGGGGGGTGTATAGGTGCCCCACCACCTGTGGCAAGCTGTTGCCTGTGGATATCAGACGCACGCTGATGGACATTTCTAATTAAATCACTGCAGTGATGGCATACCTGCTCATATGTCTGGTTATGCATGCCTATGTCATTTACCCAATGGACAAGGTCTTGCCACAGTGCAGCCCTCTCCTGCTGGTTCTGGCTGGTCTGGGAAAAGAGTGTTGAAAAATCCCACACTAGGCTCTGGTGTATCTCCTCATCCTCTGCTGCCGAATAACAGGGGTTGCGCTGATGCACCATCGCCCTGGAAGGAAAAGGAAAATATGTGAGCAAGTAACATGGCACACATAATACTCTACTGTACTGATATCACTGAAATGCCATATATAGCATCTGTCTGTCTATCAGGGGATACACATGTAAATTACCACATATCAGTGCTCAGCCAACAACTGTGTGACAGTGCCTGCCACACTCCTTACAACAAATGAGTATACACCAGCACTCAGCACACTGTTTGAGGTCCAATGCACAACCTCACACTGGGGGTATGTATTAAGGTAATAGATGGGGAATATTGTCATCCCATGCAATGCATGCTATGCACAGTTACAATTTCAATGGTAATGCACCCTAGTCTTTGCGGCCATACCTCTACCTACACCACAGTCATATACACGGAACCACAGCACAACATATGGTAATGTAGTATGTTTGTATCCCAATAACTGACACATCTTTCTCTGGCCTCACACCAAGGACACACACTACCATGACAGACACAAAGTCATGCTGAGCAATCACACCAATACAGAACTTGCACACAGTCAGTGGCACACTCATTCCACCTCACATAGTTGGTATAGCAATGAGTACATGTGTGTGCGCATTGTGTCATAGGTAGGTAGTATGCTATTGGCCCTGGGCCTACAGCAGCATACTGTTAGCAACCTTCAGCTACATATGTATGTCCAGCCTTCACTAACAGTTGCAGTATGTCCCTTGCCCTATGCACATCTTCATGTAAATGTAGATACTGACTGCTAACGCATATGGAGGGTTCACAGTATGTAGTTTATTAGATTATGTACTTTACATTACCTTTGTATCTGACTGCTGTATTGGATCTCTCTCTCTCTCTCTCTCTCTCTCTCTCTCTCTCTCTCTCTCTCTCTCTCTCTCTCTCTCTCTCTCTCTCTCTCTCTCTCTCTCTCTCTCTCTCTCTCTCTCTCTCTCTCTCTCTCTCTCTCTCTCTCTCTCTCTCTCTCTCTCTCTCTCTCTCTCTCTCTCTCTCTCTCTCTCTCTCTCTCTCTCTCTCTCTCTCTCTCTCTCTCTCTCTCTCTCTCTCTCTCTCTCTCTCTTCACTATTCAGCCTTTACATTCACTCATTGAATGCCTGCTAAGTGTCTTTACTAGAATGTGTTGCTATGGCTTTCCTATATTCCCTTTACATTCAGTCCTACTATTTCATGATATATTGCTTTCAGCAGAAAGTTCTTGTATATCAGTCATGGCTTAGTGGTAGGTCATGCAGACTAGTGTTTCCAAGGTCCTGGGTTCGAGACTGACAGAGGAATTTTATTTTGCTGCTGAGCAGACTACAGGTTTTGTCATTCAGAGTGACTAAGGCACTTTTAAGCAGTTGTAAGCGGGTTAGCCCTGGTTTGCATGGTGCTCATGCATGCGCACTGTAGTTTAGCTTAGCGCACACATGCTTAGCTAAGCGCACACAAGCGCACACCCGCTGACTACTGCTTAAAAGTGCTTACTCTCACGCACACCCGCGCTAATTTATTTTAAAGAAAAGAAAATGGGGAGATAGGAAAGTGGTGAAAAAGAGGGCACAAAGAGGGTAGAACAGTAGGAAAACAGGCTTGGGATTTGCAGGAAGGATGTAGGAAAGGCCCATAGCTGCCCATTTCTTTATCAGCAACAGCTGTGCATATGTGTGTAATTTGCTGTGAAATTTGAAACCTTCCACCCCTGAGAGAGGGGTGAGGACAACAAAATATGCTGTACAGCCAATTGTAATTACCAGTTGACAGGTCCAGCAGACATGTCTGCAAAATGGACAGCTATGTATGGGGCATAATTTTTTTGTGGGAACAGAGTGCCTTTTTTTTATTATTTTTTCAGGTGAGAGTGGAATGTGAGGTACAGGAAGTATGTATATTTGGGGAAGTAGGTAGAGGAGGTTAACAGACAAGACAAACAAGATGAATACAGGGGCAGAGTATGACACATGGGGGGGAACACAATTGATGGGGACGGATGTTTGGATATTGCGAGCCCATGAGCCCACAGATGGCAACAGTGGAACTGAGATCTCCACCCATGGGCAGTTGCCACTGCGCCTTCATTGCCCAGAACGGGGCTGTGCTGGGGGATGTATAGGATGGGCAGGCACACCCATGCGTTGCGCCACTCGTGCCTCAAGCTGAAGTAGGGGATCAAGCACAGAATGCCTGATCTCGCTACTCACCACAGACCGGACACTTTGGAGGGTGAGTGGACGTTCTCCTCCGGCCACGCTTGCAGAGGGGGGACGAGCCCCATCCCCTGCAGCGCTTCCACCCAAAGGTGGCACAGGGCCACCGGAGGAGGTTCCGGCCTGGGAACTAGTGCCAGGTGCACTCGCCAGCTGAGGTGGGAGAGGTAGGTCCGCTGGAACCCGCCTTCCCTGTTGTCCTATGTTTAGCAATATTTTATGACATTTTGGGTTAGTAACACACAATACCATTCAAAATTAGTTGTAACAGCATGCATCAGTATTCCCATTAACCAAACACGCATGAATTCCAAACATTGAACAGCAAGCATAACACATGCATATTTTGAACAACAGTACACAATCCAACAGCATGCAGGGTTGATTGATCACAACAGGCCATCAGGTTTGGATATGTGAACAGGGCACTTACATCAACGTACATGCAAATATGTATGAACCAACAGGACAAATGTCCATGGGAATTAATTGTGAATACACATACCCAGTTTGGTGTGGAATGGCATTATTTGTGAAAATAGGGTAGGGTGAAGAAATATTTCATTAACAACTTCAACTACCTATACATATGCTGAACATTTCTAGTAGCTGCAGATATATATCCCCTACATGTATTAGTACAGTTTCCTATATGTAACCTTAGGAATGTTTTTGATGGGAATGTTACTGCTACATTAATATACATTGCATTTTTATTCATACACATTCATATCTGGCTGTGTTCAGGTACAGCATCCTGCTACATTTGATTTATATGGCTCTAGACAACTGTGGATATTCAGTATTTCATACAACCATACTATCTCCATATTGCAAGGGTACAGCAACATATCCAAATTGTGGGACAGACACATTCCAGCTTCAATACTTTATTACAAACATTTCACTCTTTGGTTGTGGCTGTCTCATTCATTTAATTATGTACTGACTGCAGTATAACTTTATTCAAGACTTATTACAGCTTTCTTGGTCGATTCATACCTCTTTCTCACACTCTCACTTGTTTTGTTTTTACAATTCAAGGTGGTACTTAATTCTAGGCGTTATTAACATTTCTTACTTGGTTACAACAATCCTTTCCAACAGACACACTTGTTTCATATGGCAGATTTTAAAAGTGTATGTATTTTACACATGTCTATCGTCTTTAGCTTGTTTACCAGTAATTTTCAGGCTGAAGCACGTTATCTGATATTACAATACAGGTGGAAAATCTCTATTTCAGACTTGTTTAATTTTTATTTCTGGATTACAGGCTGCATCACTTATCTAATCATACAGTACTAGCAGAATCTTTCTTCTAGTGTTATTTGAACTTTATTAATATGTAACAACACTGAACTCTTTTACAAGCTGTCTCACTTATATTCTACAACAATTACAGCAAAATAATTACCAACCTGCCTGGTGGTGCAACCGCACCAGCCTATCATCATAGGCTCACCAATTCATGGAACGCACACCTGCAGCTGTAATATAAATGAAGTAATATTGGAACATAAATCTCCATAATATCAGCTAGGAAAATTTCTTACATACTTAATTACATGGATACTTAGTAGTGGGGCGTTGGGCATTTGCCAGGCCTCCAGGATCCAACGGCTCAGTTGGTCCTGCTTTCATCTCTTCAGGTCCGCATGGTGGTGACGGATCTGTTCACCAGTCCTTGGTATGCCTGTGGCACTGGTGAGATCATGTGCCGGTTCCACGCCTCTGCCTTGTACGCACCCCAGAGAACCTGGTCCTGCATGAATTGAGCCTCATGATCATGGACTAGGAGCCAAACCATATATTTGGACTCCTCAACACCCCACCTCTATGCTCGGAAGCGACTGCCCTCTCCTACACCTGCCATCCTGACTGCAAATAGGTTCCACAATCAGTTATGCTGTGTATTCCCGCCTATGCGGCTTATATATGCCGTTTTTCCCACACTTATCTGTGATTGGCCATTTTGGAAATGTATCAGCTTAAAAAAACCTGCTTTGTCATGCTTCAATTTCCATTCATTCCTATATATATGCTAATACTGCAATTTTCAGTACAACTGTCATGGCTTAGTGGTTCAGTACTTTGACTATGATGCACAGTATCCTGGGTTCAAGCCTGGGCATTGCTTTTTTTATTTTACAACTGTCTAGACAGGCTAGGAGGTGTGCGTCTGTGTAAAGGCAGCTTTGATACAGCTTGCTCAACATTGCCCGCCGGTAAGCCAGTTGGCACGCTGCGCAGCTCTGCGCAAATGGCTCACGCTGGTTAACGCGTTATTTGGCTATGAGCACGCATATTACACTGTGTGAAGCATTGCTCAGCTATGGGCACACAGTTTCAGCATGTTAAAGCACTGCTCAACTCCGGGCACTCATATTACACCTGTTAAACCACTGCTCACCTGCGGGCAGTCATACTCAGCTTGTTAAAGCGCTGCTCAGCTATGGGCACTTATAAAATTTTTTTTTTATTGTGTCAGATTTCTTCAAAAATACATGGCCCATTTCATTACATTTTACTTAAATTATAGTTTTATATACATATATATATATATATATATATATATATATATATATATACACACATATATGTCAGGGGATTGTTTCGTGCTTATTTCACTAAAAATAGAAAATGATGTTGTTGGTGCTCGAACCATGACTACCTCATCTTTGTCCAACGTCTCTACTGCTACGCTATTGCTACTTGGCTTAATTTGCATATTTAGATCTTATATGCTTTTTCAATGACTGCTAACTGTGGCTGAGCGAAGGGCACACCCACGCAATTACGGGCAAACATTTTTGAAATTATAAAAAAAAAAAATTAAACTGTTGATTTTTATGTTTTACATTACAGTTGGGTTTATAGTCTGTGGGGGCATGTATGGTGTTGTGTTTCTTGACATTTCCGCGGACTCGCTCGTGGGAGTTTACTTTCAGGACTGTGACTCTTCTGGGGGCATGTCCCTTTGCAGAACTCACCGTGTGGACACGCCCCCTACTTTCCTACATGGACCATGTCAGCCTAGGGTGTGATTCAGCATGCCCTCATGAATATGCATGGCATGCTGACGTCACACCGTTTAACTGCAGCCTCCGTGTAAGACATATTAACTCTTACACAGAGGTTTCGTGAATCCTGCCCTATGTGTATAGCACATAGCGTGAGTAACAAACACTAGGACAGGTCATCCTTTACTAAACATCAAAATTAGTAATAATAAAAAACAAAGGGAAAACATATTATAAAACAAATGGTCAGACTTGGACTAAGCTTTCTTGTTCTTCTTTCGGCTTCACCCGGTTAGGGTTCGCCACAGCGGAACTCTGGTCCGCTAATGATTGGCAGTAGATTTTTACGGTGCCAAGGTGCCAGCTTGACGCCCATCCTTCAACGAAGGCACACCCATTCTACGTAAACTTTCTACTAAAGCTAAATGAAACACTTCACCTACCAGTTTACAGACAATTGTAACATGCATTAAGGTATAAGAAAGTCGCTGATAAGAAATAGCATCAAGCTTCAAGCCCAGCATGAATTTATGTAATTCTTGATTGAAATCCCTTGGGTGAATGTCACTAATAAATTTCTTTATGTTGCAGTTTTAGCAGATCCTCATCTTTCTTTTATTTCTTTCACTTATTCTGCCCCTCTCTTCTTTTTTCACAAGAGTTCCATACACTGTAATTTCCATCTGTATTCCTTATCTGAGTTTTTCAGGTTTTGCCTCAATTAAATTGTTTATTTTCTGATCACCAAGTCAGGTAGGTGTAGTTTTGTGTGTGTGTGTGTGTGTGTGTGGGTGTGTGAGTACGTGCATGCGTGCATGTGTGTGTGTGAGTACGTGCATGCATGCATGTGTGTGTATCTACATATCTACATATCTATGTATATATCTATATTATCTATGTATCTCTCTTCCTCTCTCACTCACTCTCTCTTTCTCTCTCTCTCTCTCTCTCTATATATATATATATATATATATATATATATATATATATATATATATATATCAATATACACACACACACACAAACCCACATAAAAAAAAACACGCAGTTTGCATAGTTGTACATCAACATGTAGTGTTGATTGTACAACTAAACAAACTGTTGCTTAGATCGTGGTACAGTAGGGATAAGGGAATATTCCCTTTTCCCCACTGTAAAGTGATCTTGGAGTCAGAATATTAAAGTAGGGGTGTGTGGAGAGCACAGCCCCCCACATGGGGGGTGAAGGGGGCTTGCCCCCTGCATAAACATGAGTGGAGTTTTATTTGTTTTTTTTTCGTGAAAGTGCATTTTTGTTTTGCTGAAAAGTAATTTTGATGTTACAACATATATATATATATATATATATATATATATATATATATATATATATATATTTATATATATATATATATATATATATATATACACACACACACACACACACACACACACACATATGTATATATATATATATATATATATATATATATATATATATATATTTATATATATGTGTGTGTGTGTGTGTGTGTGTGTATACATACATATAAGGCCCCACAAGGGGTGCCAACATCCTGGATCTGGCACTTACTAATATGGGAGACCACTGTGAGGTCTTCCCTGGTGAGATCTGACAACAAATTGGTCTCATTCGAAGTAACTATGACACTTGACCCCCCTTAGCTGCAACTAAGGTAAGAAACTTTACCAAAGCAGATTGTAACCTCTTATGGGATGGTATAAATAGCTTCAATGTAACACCCCCTTCCGATGGAATTAGCAACTATGCAGAGTTCTACACCAATGTTTTATAGAAACACCTGTATAACTGCATTGACTCGGCCATACCTGATATGACCAAAACAAGCTCTTCAAAGAAAAGCAAACCTGCCTGGTGGACAACTACCATTAAGAGGCTTTAGAATAAGAGGAAGAAATTGCTGCCTAAGAGTAAGAGGGAGCAAGCCCTAAACTGGAAACACTCCCTCCTCAGCTTAAACAAGTAAATAAGACTTCTTGTGAAGTCCACCAAAGCAAACTTTGAATCCAAATTAGCTTCTGCTGAACTGGTTGTTAATTATTTATTTTTATTTATTTATTTTTATTTTACATGCGTTGACCGGGATTGTCCGACTGAGCTGAAGAGACCTTTTCCAGCGGAGGCCCGGGGAGAAAAGCTCCAACATATTATACAATTTTCATTATAAATTAGCATTAAACAGCAATGTTACAGGATTATTACAAGGCATTAAGTAGCAATACAGTGTTATACAGTGTCAATAATCAGGAGTATAGCATAACTATTTCAAGATGTATAAAATGAAATATGTCATTAAGATAAGTGTAGTTTTTGGGGTAAGTGGTTAAAAAAAAACAATTTTATCATGATGTAGTTAGACGAAGGCAAGACAATTACAATAGAATGTTTCTCTGAGGCAATTTGCTTAATATATTTTAGAAGACAGTAGAAAGAGTAGTCAAGGAAGATTAGAGAGAGCTAGTGAGAAGAGTGAGTTATGGGCAGAAAGCAGATTAAGGTATGAGAAGTAGAGGATGTTAAGGAGGGGGAGTGCAGTGGCAGGACCAGTGACTTTTAAAGTGCTCTTTGGTGGCTGTCTTAAATTGTTTAGGATGTGTAAGGGTCCTGATTTCTAGTGTGAGCCTATTCCAGGCAACAGTGGGGTGATAGCTGTACATGGGTTTGTAGATTTGTAGTAGGTCTTGGTTAGAGCTTCAGAGAGATCTGGAGGGAGAATAATGGGAGATGAGAGGGGATAGTGATGGGCAGTAGGAAGGCTGGTATAGGATAGAGTGAATGGTCTGGAGCTGAGAGAGAAGAAGCTGGTGGGGTAATTCAAGCCAGTTTAGGTGTTTTAGAGAGAGACTGTTATGGGATTTGTAGGTTTTTTGGGCAACAAATCTAGCTACCTTGTTGTAGGTAGATTTGAGTTTGGTCAGGAGTGCTGAGTAAAGATTGAACATATACTGAGCCTGTGGACATAGCTAGCCCGTTGGCCAACAGGTTCTGTGAAAACTTCACTCTCCTGTCCCGGCCACATGTACCCCATGACATCCCTACCACCTGTCCCCTACCTTGTATCTCTAAAGACCAGGTTGTAAATGCCCTCTCTAAGGCCAAAGACACAGCATCTATGGGACCTGATAACATCCCAGGTACTCTTTTTCACTCATAGTCTAAGCACCAGCTTCATCCCAGCTGAAAGGAAAACGGCCACCATTATTCTCTTGCACAAAGATAGTGTTTCCACTGACCCTAAGAATTATAGACCTATTAGCCTGACTGGCCTTATCTACAAAGCCATGGAATGAATCATCATGGACCTTATCAACAAAGGTATATGTAGTCTCCAAACACTTGACCCTACTCAGTCTGGATTTGTTAAAAGGAGATCATGCCTGTTAAACCTTGTGGACTTCTTAGAGACAGTCACCAAGGCCCTGGATGAGGGGAAATCTGTGCATACAGCCTACCTTGGCTTAGACAAATTTTTTGACACTATCCCCTATTCAGGCATCATTGAGAAACTCACAGAGCAAGGCATCAGCCCTTATATCATTAGATGGGTTACTAACTTGCTCGCTGATAGAACACATATAGTCAAAATAGGGGAATCCAACGGCAGACCTGTAGCACCAGTGGTGTTCCACAGGGACCAGTCCTGGAACCTTTACTGCTTGGAATCTATTTCTCAAAGTACATGCAAAGGGGCATTCTATATTGCTCATCTCATAAGTAAGGGAACTACCTCCAGAAAAAAAAGAAGTTATAACCTCCCTGTACTCTTCCCTCATCAGGCCAATAATTGAGTACAATGCTCATTTAATTTTTGTATGTACCTTTCCAAGCACCTGCAGCAATTGGAGAAACCACAATGTTTCTTCCCAAGGAAAATTCAAGGTCTTCACCATCTGTTCTGCGTGGATCATCTGAAATCACTGTCACTTTATTCTGTTTCATACAGACTATGGAGAGGTGATCTCTGCCTTGCATATAAGGCAATGTCTGATCCTGGTTTATTGGAAATGTAGCAGATCCACAAGCCAAATGGTACATGGGTTACTCACTCCAAAGACCTTAACCTGGTATTTGTCTCCCAGAGGTTACCACACCTTTGAAACAGACTCCCACTACATGTCAGAGCACCTCACTGGCCCTCTTCAAACACAGTCTGGATGATTGGATGGGTGACTGTAAATTCACTCCTGGGGATTGCAACAGTGTCCCTCTTGGACATGGGCATTAAGTGCTGATCATGGAAATAAGGGTAGAATTTGGCTAGGCTTGTAAGGCCCCTAGGGCTATTAGCCTAGTAACTTCCTATGATCCTATGATGATCCTATTATAAGCCCTTTAATAGCAGCAGGTAGTGTCACTGCTGTTCTTCCTTAACATAAAGTATGCATGCCTTCTCATTAACAACATTTGTGCATGTAGACACACACACACACACACACACACACACACACACACACACACACACACACACACACACACACACACACACACACACACTCTCTGTATAATGGCATTGCTGAACTTCAACATCTAGTGAAATGGGTGTTATGTGTGATTCACTCAAAACTTTATACAGACAATTCACCTTAACATGCACGTCTCTGATACCAATTTTTTTCAGTGTTTTACTGCCTCAAACTTAAGTATACTGATGAGGGTATCTGCATTTTTGAAAAAAATTTGAAACTAACTTATTTATATTGCTATTTTACCACTTGCTTTGGATTAATATTTTTCATACATTTCTGTAGAATTTAGCAATAACCTTTGACTGAATGTGAGTATCACAGTATTTAACGATGGTTGGTATAGTTTAATCATCAGGTTAAAGCCCTCCTTGTCTTTAATGGCAGCTTAGTGTTCTTCTGCTTTGTCTGTTTCTGATATATGTACAAGTATGTGTACAGCACTTATGTCCACATTTCTGATATATGTACAAGAATGTGTACAGCACTTATGTCCACATTTCTGATATATGTACAAGTATGTGTACAGCACTTATGTCCACATTTCTGGTATATGTACAA
The DNA here is from genome assembly GCF_019279795.1 of Protopterus annectens. Classification (NCBI taxonomy): domain Eukaryota; kingdom Metazoa; phylum Chordata; order Ceratodontiformes; family Protopteridae; genus Protopterus; species Protopterus annectens. Next base: position 1,536,489,873 of record NC_056731.1, read on the forward strand.
GTATGTGTACAGCACTTATGTCCACATTTCTGGTATATGTACAAGTATGTGTACAGCACTTATGTCCATATGCTTGCACAGTACATCGGTGAAGTGTAAAAGAAACAAGAGAGAAGAGAATAAAATCAGTGGTATAGTTAGAGCAGGATAACTATACATTTCAAATATGCAGCGTTTTGTAGAATGTACTTGACTTTTCTTATACTGTGCCCCATCCCCCCTATAATATAGTAAAAATTGATGTTGAACATATAAGAAGAAGAGGCCAGGCTGCTGAGGAATGCTGCAGAGGCTGGACTTCTTCCGATTGGGATATGCTCATGTTGCAATGGGCACACATAGTGGATGCCCTATCAGCATGCAGACTTTCAAATACTAATAAACCATTATTGTATAATTTCCAGTCTTCACACAGTATATTTCATAACAGGGTATTGTCCAGCTCTTTCCATAATCATTATCTTAATATAATTGACCTTGGCTACTCAAACTCTATAATTTCTTGTTAATATACTTTGTCCATGGTACAGTATGTTACACCTTAGCAGCTGAACTCATTTTGTTTCTTTGCATTCTATTATACTATTGTTAAGTATTTCATTTTGTTAACTCTAGCATATAAAGAACTGCCTTAAAAATGAACACCTTTATTCAATAGTTTATAAGACAGATCCCATGGTAATAGCATCAGTGTACCTCACTGGCAACTGCAGAAAGTCGCAAACCTGTCATGTTTTTCCTTATCTTTGGGTCCTAGTTTTACATCCCATATATAACATATTTCCCTATTCTTCTTTTCAAAGTAGCACTTCTACAAATAATTCAGTGGGATACAAGAATGGCATGACATGTCAGCATTACATAGTGCAGGTTATGATTTATTACTTTATAAAAAGATTAAGCATTGGTATTGCTTACAAATGAAGAGGCATAGATAATGGGATAAAACATTGAATATACAGCTCTACTGAGTGCATATGGACTGACTCTCTCTTACACGACATTATTAACTAATTAAGATTACTCTGACATTTAAAGCTATAATACTGCTAATAGTGAGGTTTTCCTTTTTTCATAGATAAAAAAATAAATTATTCCTGATTCATTAATAGTTGTTTCACAGAGCTATATAACTATCTGTGCTTATTATTTGTAGTTTTGTAACAGGCATCAAACAACATAACTTTAGACATTCTTTCGTGTTCCATTTTCCATATATACACTATTGTTCTTAGTTATATATTCCACGGCAAGCAACATATGAAAAAAAGTCTTTCTCCTTAGATTTATTCATGCTGACAGTATGGTCTGTTCAGCACCAGGCAGTATGTTGCTAGAATATTTGCCAGGTCCATCAATCCTTGCTACAGACTTCCTAAAGTCTTTAGAACAAGTCTGAGTTCTTCTTAAATTCTTTGAGTCTGACTTGTGATATACTTTGAGAGAGTTCCACAAACAGAAGGTAATAATATGCAACATTGTTTTGCTGTATAAAAAATAACCTTGATTAAATGTCTGGTCTCTCTGACACAGACTATCATTTATCTGTTTTTAATACAAGCAATTTTGGCTCATAAGACTTTATAACAATGGTTCTCATTTTGCTGGAACAGGACTCAGTACTCCAGTTGCACTGCATTCGTATTAGCACACTTTCTCTCTCTCATAAATTCAACATTTTTCTCTTTCCTCGTGCAGTCTTATTTTTCTCTTTGTATTATCGTTGGCTCATATTCTGTAATGTATTGGTATTGTTATGACATTGTACCAATGTGGATGCTGTTTGCGATTTTCATGCATTTGATATTACCTACCAGTTCAAACTTTGTTGCAAGAATGCTCACCTACTTTCCCTCACTGCACACAAAGCTATAGCCAGGAAAATAATTGTTCCAAAACCTGAGTATGGCTAACCTCTAATAGCTCTACACTCAAGAAATAATACTCATACAATACAAACTGCTGTAAATAAAAGCTGTAAATTTGTGTTGCTAGCCACCTCATGCACCCATTATGGACAATTTTTAGAAACATTCAAATGGCTTCCTGTCACTCAAATAGAAACTTTTCTACTTGGTTCACAGATCTTCAAACAAGACATAATGATAATAATAATAATAATAATAATAATAATAATAATAATAATAATAATAATAATAAGCCCTATTACTATACTCAGTATCCTACAGACTACTAAGAGGTGACCTGTGTTTGGAATACAAGGTATCCTCCAACCCAATACTGATGGGTTTACTACACACCAGCAAGTCAAATGGCATCAGAATTACTCATTCATGGGATCTAAACTTCTTCTGCAACATCAACAGCATAGCTGGGATGGACATGTATATCTTGCAGAGAATACTACTGCTCTGGAAAAGACTCCCCTTCCATGTAAAACAAAGTTCATCCCTGTCGATACTGTAGCACAACTTGGATGTATGAATTTTCCCCAGAACCACCATTTGTGCTACTAATTTATTTATTTTATTTATTTATTTATTTGATGTTTGTTTACTGGGATAGTCCGACTGGGTCAGAAAGAACCTGTTTTCAGTCAAGGCCCACGGAGAAAAGCTCCAGTTACAGACTCTACTGTACAAACATTATTATTAGTGATAGGCAGTCAGGTACAGTCTTAAAAGTACAATAATAGTGAAATAGAACTACAAATAGTAGATACATTGTGATGATGTAGATGAGTCAATATTTTTGCATAACATGAGGTAAACATCAAATATTTGCAAGTTAGATTGCAAGCATATATAGTATTAGGATATCAGCTAAGTACATTTGTAGGGGGGTTAGAGATGAGATTGCTAGTTAGGTGGAATGCAGATAGTGACAATGCCACAGTGATGTGGTACATAAAAAAGTAAGGGAAAGCCAGGTCTTAACTCCTTTGAGAAGTAAACATTTTATCATGGGATACAACTTTGCAGCAGAATCTCACACTGCTTCCTACATTCTATCAGAGCAAGACTGTGTGGCAGACAAGCTGGGCAGGACAAAGGCAGACCTCCATGAATGGAAACTTGATCAAGGTCTTCCAAGATCTGATCCATCTGTGGGGGTTCCTCAAGTAGACCTTTTTGATTACCCAATGAACAAATCAGCTGGAAAATTTCTGCTACAAGACTTCATGCAGGAAGGCCTGAAAGACAGATGCCTTATCCTTTCATTGAACAGGAATATTCCTTTATGCTTTTCTTCACTTTCTGATATTCCAGGTAATTCTGAAGATTCAGAAGGAATCCCTTTTGGCTCAGGCAATGCTGTTTATCCCTTGTTTTGGAATTGGCCAGGGCAATTACCACACATTTCCTCACAGAGTGGGAACAGAGACAAAGAGATAGCTGGGAACATATATTTTAGGAGTGCAATGAGATGGCAGGCTTCCCTGCAGACTACTCTATCAGTAAAAATTGGGAAAGCAAATTGGTGGAACTAAGGAAATGATTTTTTGATACAGAATTGGAATTGCCTAGACATAGTAAGACCTTGCTGAGTTTAATTTAGGTGTCTGGCAAAAAAGTGTTTACTTGAAAATGAAAATCAAAGTCTAAACCAATTGTACTCGAAATAGTAAATATAGTAACAGAGATAAAACAACTGGAAGTGGGAGCTTTAGAAAAGGGTAGAAACAAATTACATGGGAAAATAGTCAACTCAGGATTGTTTGGATGAGTTTATCAATTCTTTTGCTGGAAGAGAGGTGGGTTAGGCTGTTTGACCTAGCCATGGAGAGAAATTTTGGTGCTTCCTCAGCTGATGTTCCTGTGGAGGGAAGAGGTTCTGATGTTAGTCAAGTTGCACTCCCATCATTAACCAACTGCACAGGTGGTCCGAGGAGGTCAGTGGTTCAGGGAGTGATGCCCTGCCCCACCCAAATGGTTGTGCTCTCCAATTTTTGTCAATTCCCTGGCACCTCACATTAAGGTGCACATTCCCACTTAGGTTAAAGATAAGATAAGAGATATTCTACCTAGTGGATACTGAGGGAATTAAGCCAATTTTGATTGCTGATAATTCTTTTAACAAAGAACTTGATGACAGTTTTGGCAGCCAACAGGAAAAGGCATCAGCAAGAGCAACAGTTAGGAACTGGGATACTTGGTCACTTGGTTAAAAATGGCTTGCAAGGGCAGTTAGTCTAGTACTAATCTATGAACCTATCTATAAAGAAGGACCCAAGCCAGGCCCTGTCTTTACTACCACACTTTGTGGCTATAAGGGGGTGCATCATATCAAAGGGGATTCTAGCTGGGTGAACTATAATCAACATTTTAGTTAACTGAAAGCAATAAAATCTCTCAGGTGGGACTTACGTCATCCTGACATTTGGTTGACTGCCATCTTAAATAAGCCGGCCACCTCTGTGATTGAAGGGAGGGTGGTGTCAGTAGGGAAACAAAAGTTTTTCTGGGCCTTTAATCATGGTAAATGCCTGTGGCCTCACTGCAAATTCATTCACTTGTCTTCGGGATGTGGGAAAGTATACCCTGCTTCCAGGTGCTGGGGATAGTTGGCAAGGGCAAGGCTGTTTTTTCTTCAACCCAGTCAGAGAAAGGGTTTGGGGTGGTTATAACACCTCTGCTTGAATTAAGCTGCTTTTTTTGTGGCCATGAGGGGGGCTTTGGCAGGGGTTATGAGTGTTCCCCGGCAGTTTCACTCCCCAATCCATCTAGATAAATTGCCCCAGATATTGTCTGATTACCCAGATCAAAAGACAACAGCCGGTCTTGTTGTAGGCTTCTCCAATTTGTTTTTGATTGAGTTGTTAGCTCTGTTAGATTCCAAGTTAGTTAAAACTCTTTCATTCATTAAGGGCATGAAGAAATTGTGGCTAGGTTGATAGTGAAAGAGCAAGCAGCTGGTAGACTAACTGGCACCCCCCCTCCAGCCTGCTTTTAAGCTTTCCCCAATTGGTCATGTTCCTTAGAAGCAGGATGACGATTTCAGGCTGATTCATTATCTGTTGCACCCCATGGGTGCATCAGTCAATGAGTTTATTGACAAGAGAAGTGGCCAAGGTACATTACTCTACCCTGTATCAGGCAACACAGGTCATTTAGGTATTTACAATCCCTGGCTTTGCAAGCTGGAAATTCAATCTACTTTCTGGCTTTTTCCTGTGAGACAGGAAGATTGGCCTTATTAAGGTTTTCAGTTTGAGGGGAAATTGTTTTATGATACTGCAATGCCCATATGGTACTCTGTGGCTTGTGCTACTTTTGAGCTGTTCAGCACAGCCTTGCATTGGTGTCAGCAACAGTTAGCACCACTTCACTCAGTGTCCACTACCTAAATAATTTCCTGATAGTAGGGCAGGATCAGGAAGGGGATTTGCAGGGCGCATCTGTCTTTAAAGAGCTTTGCTCAGATTTTCGGGTACATTTGGCGAGTGACAAGTCAGAAGGGCCAAGACAGGCCTTGACATTTCTGGGTCTGGAAGTTGATACCATCAATAACTTGTTCAAGCTTCCACTGAACAAGCTACAGCAAGTGTAGCAGTTACTTTGGAGATTTTTGGAGCTAGTAAAGCTCACACTGTGGAAATCATGCAGTTCCATGGTTTGCTGAACTTTGCCTGTAGGACAGGCTCTCTGGAAAGCACCTTTCTTTGGCCTGTTTCTGACTTGTTGAAAGGGAACAAGCCCAAACATGACCTTTTATGGCTGACCAGCAAGATCAAAGATTACCTTTAGCTTTGGTTCATGTTTTTGAACCAATTCATTGGGGTGTCATTTGGCAGTCCCCTTGGATTTCTACCAGTGACCTTGATCTTTTTACAGATGCATCAGGGGGATCTGGTATGGGAGGTTACTTCCAAGACAGCTGGTTTGCCAAACAATGGACAGAGAATTAGTCTGAAGAGAAGAGGTGGGAGATCACTTTTCTGGAAATATTCCACATCTGGGTGGTGGCCTTGGTGTGGCAGGACAAGTTAAGCAACAGGAGGGTGTTTTTTTTACTAGTGGGTTCCCTCTGTTATCAGGCTTTTAGATTTTCTGACTTTAAGGATTAGTCTTTCTCTAGTGTGAATGTACATGGTCATCCTAACCCTATAGCTGATAGTCTTTCCCATTTTCAGTTCACCAGGTTTCATCAGTTGGCCAAGCATGTAGATCCAAAGAGCACAGCAGTACCTGTGAAAGTTTGGCTTATTGGAGAAGAATAGCATTATTGCTTCTGGTCAGGTCTTGGGCCAGAAATACCAGGAAGGCACATTCTTCATCTCTTCAAGTTTTCAAGGATTTCTATAGGTCTTTGCCCTCTTTTCTCCGGACCTGGAGCTTGCAGTTGATCCTTCATTTCCTAGTGGTTAGGTCATTAGCAGGTGATTCCCCCAAAACTATTTGGCTGCCCTTAGCAGCTTTGGGATGATTGAAACTATTTTTGGCCCATTAGGAAGTGTCCACTGAATGACTGGCAGGTTGCTTAGGGATCTGTAACAAATTCTTTCCATCATTGTTTTGGTTTGTTTAAGACTCTTGACTGATTTTCATACCTTTGTTACATTGGCTGCTTTTTTCACACCATTGTAAGTGGGTGCCTTTTGTGCTAGTGAATTGCTCATCTACCTTTGTGGGGAAGACCTTGTTTTCCACAAATATTTAATACTGATATGGGTAAAGAAATCTAAGATGGATCAATCTGTTAAAGGACATCAGGTCTGACTAGAGAAGGTGAAGGGGTTAGCCATTTCTGAGTTCACTGGTTCAGATTGCTGCATAGCATCACTCCCAAGGGAAGTAGGTGAGGACCGTTTTTTCTACTGATGTCTGGCAGGCCATTTAGTCTGGTGGAGGATAACCTACTACACATATATGCTATGGTAGGATAGGGAATTCATCCACAAAGGTATTTTCACATTCTTTTAGAACAGGATGCACAGCTTGGCTAGAGAGAAGTATTCTTGGCAAGGTCATCCAAAGAACAGGAATGTGGGTGTCTGATGCCTTTTTATCTCACATCAGGCATTAATTTTGATTTCTGCTTCAGGAAAGGAGGTTATTTGGCTCTTGGGGCACTCTTTCATCAAGAGAGCTACAATACAAGCTTTGTTCACCCAGCTGGCCATTCGGGTTCCTTTGATCTTAACAAATGGGCAGTCCATTCTTCTGGTTTCCTGGGCTCTCATGATTTCAGTTTTGGGAGATCTGGTGACAAATCACAGCTAAGGAAGACTTACCCAGAGTTTTGGTAATCCATCTTCGGGGGGGGGGGGGTAATGTCTTGGCTTGAGCTTTTAAAGAACTTCCTAATAGCCAGAATACTTTCTGATATGCACAGGCTGCTTCAGTTATATCCAGACCTAGTTTTGTTCTGATTTTCCATCAAACTGAGAATTCATTGGGAAGGAGCTAGAAGGTCCAGTGCTATTCAGATGTCTAGCTGATTCATCAGTCATAGAATTTCATGGGTGGCTCATCAAATTTGATTCCATGTAATTCAACACAAAGATCTTGACAGATTGGACACTGATTTTTATGACAGAGGCAATGTCCATTTGAACAATCTTGATTTTGATTTGTTTAATTTGTATGTTGTTTTGATCATTAAGGAATTCGTCAAGTATTAACATGGTTCTTTTTCATAACCTATGGTACTTGGTTTTGAGGTTGGCTTTTGGGGGGAAAGGCATGACAAATGCCAGGTTGGCTGCAGCCTTATGGCTTCACCCCCCCCCCCTATTTTGTCCCCTATTGCTGTTCAGTGGCCTCAACTCTGCTTAAGTTGGCCCCAGTTTACTGGTGCCCACATCAATGGTTATGTGGCTTGCAAAGGAAGAATTAAAGGGGTTTGCCACCAGGTCGGAGGTGGCTTGTGTTACGCACCCAGTCCAGCAGAGGTCACCTGGCACAGGCTAGGTCACCCCGAATGGCATTTCAGCTAATGGTTAATAGTTATTGGTTTATATGTTACATGTGAATTACTGTGGCATTGTTAATAGCTGTCAGTGGCATTATTCAATAAAACCTTGCAAAGGAAATGTGGTGCAGTCATTGACTCAACTCAGTGGACAACTATTTAATATTAAATTTGCGTCAGTCTCTAAAGTGCTAACTGCTTTAAGCTAACAGAATAAGCCTGTAAAGGTTTCATGAATCGTTCTTTGCACCTTTGATAGCACTTTTCAAACATCTCTCTTTTGCAAAATATAGTTGCTGCTTCAGCAGCGCTAAGTAAATATTTTTCTTTTTCTTTTTTTGATCTCTAACACCACAAACGCACATATTCTCTGTGTGATATGCAGATGTGAACAACAGTCTTTTTGTTGTCCCTACAGATGCATTCCTGACTCTCTTGATGGTCTTCTGTCTTAGGCATCATGACTTACTTTTTTCCATAGTAGTCTAGCACATTGATTAGCTTTCTTCTTAAATGTTTTCCTTGTTAACAATGTGCATGCCTGTTGTTTGCTAAATCAGGTTCTGTGATCCAAAGAGATTAAAAGATACTACAACTGATTTATGTGACCTTTGTGTTAGAAAACTTTGTGTGATGATTTATTATGTTCCTAACTATTTCTTACAAGTCTAGTTAACAATCATACTCTGTTGGAGATGCTACTGCCTTGAACTTGACCTACACAGGCAATCAAAGGAAGAAAGAATGAATGTTATCAAGTTTGAGTTTACTGTATATGCCCTGTAATTGTGTACAAGAAAATCCATATTCTCTCAAAAAATGTATAATGAAGTATGCCAGTGATGAATCAAAGACGCACTGAGTTTTTATTATTTAAGCAGGAACATTTCTTCCTTAGTAAATAACATATGGGTAACTATCTGAACATGTTTTTATCTGTAAGATGCACTGCTGCATTGCCACTCATTGATCCCAAATTTGATTTTCAACTGTCATGCCTTCCTAGACTTGACTGAATTTTTTGGCATGCTCCAGTTTCTTCACATAACCCAAAGACATGGCACACGTGATTTGGTGTTCCTCTAAATTGTCTGTAGATGTGCATGCCATTTCTGAGTGTGTGTATATGTGTGTGTGTGTGTGTGTGTGTGTGTGTGTGTATGCATGTGCGTGTTTGCCTATAGCAACAAACTAGAGTCCTATTCAGGAAAAATTTATTGGCCTAATGACTCCTGGGTTAGAGTCCACTTCCACTGTAACACCTAAACTGGATAAAGTAGGTGATCATAAAAATAAAATAATAAATAGTTTTTTTTTTTTTTTTTTTGCATTAGTAAAATGCTTTTTTTTTCAACAAAACATGTATAATAAACCATGTCAGTGATTCTTTAAAGTCATATTTTGATATATTATATTATTGAAATAACCACATTTTATTACATATATCTTCATTTTACCACAGAGGACTTTCAGTATCTAAAGACTTGTAAGTGGTATTCGAATTACAAGAAAATAGACTTGTAATTGATATTTCTATCATAAAATAATATGAAATAACCTGATTGGGTTCCAAAACATCTGGTTTATGCAAAATAAAGATGTTTAGTTAACTAAGATTTATTTATAAGAAGTGACTTTATTCAGGAGCAAATTAAGGGGTTGTCATATTATTTATTTACTTATTTATTGACTCCATTAAAGTTCACAGCTGACCATTAACCATTTAGCTTCCACTCCATAACCACTTATCTTCCACTTGAATTGTTCAATAGGTTCATAGGTGTTTACTAGGCTAATGACCACAAGGGCCTTTTCATGCCTAGCCATGCATCCCAAATCTCTGACAAGTTCTGATACCTTGATAAGTGTTTGGGAGATGAAACATTCACAAGCAGGGGCCTGGGGGATGAAACATTCACATGTTGCCTGTGTCCATTCAAGACATAGGTACAAAGCTACATATTAATTTCCTGTTCCCCATTACAACTGTCCAAGTTGCACTTGAACTGGATTAGGAACTCTGCTTCACATGGATGGGGAGCCTGTTCCATAGATGGAGTAGTCTCTGGGATAGATACCTGTCTTTCCAGCAGGTTCTGTTTATATCACAGGCAAGCTTTAAGTGTTTAGAATGGATAATTCTGGGAATGAAAAATAAAACCAAAAACACAATGGCTGCTTGTGAATAAATCTCCAAATAACACAAAGAAATTAAATCAACAACTGGAGACGGCAGAACAATATGCTCCAACCTGCAAAAACCACAATGAACGTTCGTGTACAAAATGTACTATACGTAACAAAATGCACAATCCAAATTCGACCGTCTTCACTTCACCAAAAATTATACTCCAAATAGGAATGAAAGAAAACTGTTTATTGACAATAGAATTGCAAGCGCTTTCACCATGTAGGCTTCTTCAGGCAAACTGAACTATGCCTTAATAGTAAACTTATATACTCATTATTTTGGCAACATCATTTCCTTTTACAATTAAAACCACAAAATCCATCAGATAGAGCATAAACAGTTTAAAAATTATTTTAAAATCATATTACTAATAATAGGTTACTATAAATATATATATATATATATATATATATATATATATATATATATATATATATATATATATATATATATCAAAGAATAGTGCTAACTAATACATGCTAAATGTAACAGCAATTCACTAACTCATACTATTATAATCGATGCATCACAAAGAAAATAAAATTTTTTTTAAAACCTCGACAACAAGACAAGTTAATAGGATAGACAATGAAATCAGAGTATGTATTTTTTACACACAAGATGTTAATCAGGTTAGGGACACCTACTTGAAGTTTTGGGATATGTTAAAAGTTGATCCAGACATACACCAAATTGTAGGTGATAGACCTAAATTTACCTATAAAAATAGGATGAACCTACATAGTTTGTTGTGTGGTCCTAATAGATTACAATCTAAATTCCTGAATGCTTCTATGAATAATTATACCAGACCTTGTAAGAGATGCAAATATTGCGATTATATAGAAAGTTCAGGTAGTTTTACACATCCAGTGACAACACGAATGTTTATATTTCAATTGTCTGCTAGTTGTGAAACTCAACATCTTGTTTATCTTGCTATCTGTTCAACTTGCCCAGCATTCTATGTGGGCAAAACCGATAGGAAGTTAAAAGATAGAATTAAAGAGCATGTGTATGACATTAAGATTAAATCTCCCAAGAATGCCCTCTCAAAACATGTTTGTGAAACTACTTCTGAGCATAAATTTAGATTTTTAGTTATTCAAGGGAACCACATTAATGTTAGAAAAGGGAACTGAAACAACTGGCAACACTAGAAACCATAAACCAAACACCAAAATGCTGGCGTGTGCACTCCACAATAACCACGGCTCGAACAGGAAAAGATTTTTGTTACAAATCCACGGGTCACAATTCCAAATGTTGATGTAAAATCAGTTAAGCGCTTTCATCTGCTTGCAATACAGACTTCCTCAGAACTAATCAGATTTGGAATTGTGACCCGTGGATTTGTAACAAAAATCTTTTCCTGTTCGAGCCATGGTTATTGTGGAGTGCACACGCCAGCATTTTGGTGTTTGGTTTATGGTTTATGGTTTCTAATGTTAGAAAAGGGGATATTCGGAATACAACTGAACAGTTAGAGAGTAGATGGATTATAAGGCTAAGAGCCGATCGTCATCCTGGCTAAATGACAGAGTTTCCATCAGACCTATTTTAACAGGTAGACCATTAAGGAAATAGGTTAGGTACACCGCAGTTTTAATTGTTATGATATTTTTTGCTATTAATATGAGTGCCTTATGTAGTTCGCTAACCTCTTTATATGCATATATGTTCAATGTTTGACAAATCTTTACTCAGTTTTTATATATATATAAGAACTTTTATATACTTTAATTTGTTGCACGTATTTGCACTAATATACATTAGGTTAAAAAATTAATATGTGCAAAAGAAAATCCATTTTACAGTGCTCACTAAATGCATTAGAGAGTGTTTTTTAAAAATTTTTTTATTTTCTTTGTGATGCATCGATTATAATAGTATGAGTTAGTGAATTGCTGTTACATTTAACATGTATTAGCACTATTCTTTGATATATACATTTATAGTAACCTATTATTAGTAATTTGATTTTAAAATAATTTTTAAACTATTTATGCTCTATCTGATGGATTTTTTGGTTTTAATTGTAAAAGGAAGTGATGTCACCAAAATAATGAGTATATAAGTTTACTATTAAGGCATAGTTCAGTTTGCCTGAAGAAGCCTACATGGTGAAAGTGCTTGCAATTCTATTGTCAATAAACAGTTTTCTTTCATTCCTATTTGGAGTATAATTTTTGGTGAAGTGAAGACTGTCGAATTTGGATTGTGCATTTTGTTGCGTATAGTACATTTTGTACACGAACGTTCATTGTGGTTTTTGCAGGTTGGAGCATATTGTTCTGCTGTCTCCAGTTATTGATTTAAATAATTCTGGGAATGTTTGTTTTGTGGATATGCAGGAGGTCCATCAGAGTGGGATCTGACAATGCCTGTATGCTAGGCAGTGATCTCCCCTCAAAAGCCTATAGGAGACAGAATACAGGGATAGAGCCTTGAGGCAGTCTGCACAGGACATTTTACTTATGCCTTGTATTCTTTTTGTGAGGAACCTCTGTGGATGTTCCAACTGTTGGATATGCCTGGCTAAATACATACCAAAGGAGGCATTGTACTCAATGATAGGTCTGATGAATGCCAAATACAGTGGAACAATGATGTCCTTGGACGTAGGTGCCATACCTTTGTTTATACGTTGTGCAACATAGAATGATTTCCTCACTACTGTAGACATGTGATGTTCAAAGGCTAGATTACTATCTATGTGGGTCCCTTATTCCCTGACTATTGGGTCAACTTTAAGGTTTTTTTTGTCAATATGATAGTTACCAGGGGTGGATGACTTCCCAAATGATACTATTATGCATTTCTGGCATTTAGTTTTAGTCCATGGCTCTAACACCAGTTGTTTGTCTGTGTCAGCCCCTCCTGGTGAACATTTGTGTCAGTGTGGGACTCAATCGCATCTCCTAATTTGCAATCATCTGCAAATTTAGTCAGCTAGAGACCACTGACATTAGCCTCAACTTCAGAGAAGTAAATGCCAAAAAAGAGAGGTCCAAGGACTGATCCCTGAGGGACTCCACTTGTGACTGGCCTCTTGGTATAGGTGGACTCCCCAGTTCTAACTTCCTGGGTCCTGTCTGTGAGCCAGTTGGCTATTTACCAGGTGCCATATGAGTTTGTACCTAACTTCTTGAGTTTGTCAACAATGCCCGAGTTAGGTAGTGTGTCAAATGCTTTTGGCAGGTCAAGATAGACAGTGTGAACCATTTTTCCCTCATGCATTGATTTGGTTACCTTCTCAAAGAAGTCCACCAGGTTTAGTAGGCATGATCTGCCTTGACAGAGGGGTAAAGTTGCAGCTGAATTTATCAGCCAGGAGGTTTAATATATCCTCTAGCTCATTATAGGTGGCTCCATTTACAATGAGCTCTGCACACAGTTATTCATAGGTTAATAGGTGTGTACTAGGCTAGTGGCCCTGGAGCCTTTACAAGCCTAGCCCCCAAAAAATTACCCAGGCACCGTGCCACCTAATGCTAGTTCACAGTACCCCTATCCAGTAGGGTGAACTTTCTGTTACCCATCCACTCATCAAGATTTCTTTTGAAGAGGGCCAGCGAGTTGCTCTGCTTGACATGAATGGGAAACGTATTCCACAGTATGGGCAGTCCTTGGGAGATGAACCTGCCCCTCCAGCATATTCTGTTAATTGTGGTAATGAGGTTGTGATCTCTGGAACATGTGGCATGGGTGGGACTGGGATTTCTTTAGGTGTAGCATTTCAAGTATGGTTGGGTCGAACATGGCTTTGTAAGTCAAGCAGAGATCACCTCTAAGTAGATGATAACAGACTGAAAACAGCTTAAGTTTCTTGAGTCTATCTATGTAGGACATGGGTTTAAGGCCTAGGATCCTTTTTGTGAGGTACTTTTGTGGACTCTCCAGCTGTTGTAGGTGTCTAGTGAGGTACATACTAAATGGGGCATTATATTTGATGATTGGTCTAGTGAGGGATAAGTAGAGAGGGATGATGACCTCTTTATTTCTGGATGCGAAACCTTTGGTTATAAGGTGTCCATGTAGAAGGACTTTCTGACCACAGTAGCAATGTGCTGATCAAAGGTGAGGTGGCTGTCAACCTGAGTGCCGAGATCTCTTATGGCCCCTTCAGTGTTCAGTGGGCTCCCATCAATGTGGTAATTCATGGGAACTGAGTTTTTCCAAAGGGGATGATAACGCATTTTTTGGCATTAAGCTTCAGGCCATGGTTCCGACACCAGTCATTGGTCTCAGAGAGGCCCTTTTGTAGGATGTCTGCATCACTTGGAGAGTTGATAATGACTCCTAGCTTGAAGTCATCAGTGAACTTGGTCAGCCAGAGTCCCCTCTGTGCTGGCCTGGACTTCTGAGAAGTAGATGCTAAACAGGAGAGGGCCCAGGACTGAGCCCTGTGGGAATCCACTCGTGACTGGTCGACAATCTGACTTTAAATCCGCAACTTTCATTCTGTGGGTCCTGTCTGTGAGCCAGTTTGCAACCCACCTAGTGATGTAAGGATTGATGCCTGGTTTGGTGAGTTTATCAATGATACCTGAGTGGGGGATGGTATCAAAGGCCTTGGCCATGTTGAGGTAGGCTGTATGCACTGCCTTACCCTCATTCACAGCCTTGGTGACTGCCTTGAAGAAATCAACAGGTTCAGCAGGCAGGATCTCCCCTTGACAAAGCCAGACTGGGTGGGATGAAGAGTTTGGAGATTGCCTATATCTTTGTTAAGAGGTCCATGATAATGTGCCCCATAGCTTTGCATAACAGATTCGTCTGGCTAATGGGGCGATAGTTACCAGGGTCTGTAGTTGCTCCCCCTTTATGCAGTGGGTTGACTGTAGCAGTGCACCATTCATTAGGGACATAGCTTGAGGTAAAGCTGTGAGTGAACAGGGCACACAGATGTGGTGCCAGTTCATTTTTTAGCTCATGTAGGATGCATCCAGGGATATTATCAGGTCCCATGGATGCTGTATTCTTGGCATTGGACAACACAGATTTTACCTGTGCTGCAGAAATGGTGGGTACCAGGATTTCTTCTAGTATTGTGATAGGGCCCTTGGGGGGGGGGGGTAATGTTGGCACTGAATCTGTCAGCTAGTATGTTTTCATATCTGTTGGCTCAGTATAGGAGGTGCCATTGTGCAATAACTCAGAGCAAATCTGGGTATTGCCTTGGAGGTTTTTGATATAGCTATAGAAGCTTTGTGGTTGTTTTCGGTGTCAGCCACAATTCTGCCTTCATAGCTGACTTTAGAGAATTTGATAAGGGATCTCAGTTTTTGTTGAGACTGATAAGAGAGGTTTTCCAGTCTTGTGACTTCTTTTTTTTCTGCAGTTTCTTCCTTCTGTTGTAGAGTTTATTGATGGCTGGGGACCAACAGATTGGCTTCCTTTTTTTGGAGGAGAGCATTTTAGTTCTATTTGGTATGGAAAGGTCCATGCATTTGTTTACATGCTTCTACAGTGCATTGGTATATGATTCAGCAGTCATGCAGCTATTTTCCATTGGCATGGGTGCCAGGAAGTTAGCCACCTTTGTTTTTAGGAGCCCAAAGTGTGCTTTAGAAAAGTTTTTCAGGGTGGTCACCTTACAGGGGTTGTAGGTCAGATGGAGATTTCCATGGTGATCAGTTTGTGGTTGGATTTAAATTGGGAGGACTTTACTATAGGTTTGGAGCAATGGTCTCCCATGTTGGTGGTAACCAGATTGAGCTGTTTCTTCCTTTAGTGGGGGTCAGAATGAGCTGGTCCAGAACATTGGAACTGATAAATTCCAGAAAGCGTTGGGCCTGTATATTTGTACTTGAATAGTTTTCCCAGTTGATGGAAGGGTAGTTGAAGTCACCCAGTATGACAGTATTGGGTTGGACCTTGATAGTTTCCAGGGCACTTAGGAACTTGGAGTGAGAGTCTAGGGGCATTTTTCAGGGTTCTGTAGCAGGCTATGACTTGTATTGCTGTCTTATCTGGTGTTAGTTGTACCTGAAGTATCTCTGATGCATTATGCTGGGCTACCAGTCTAGAGGTGTGCGTATCCTTTAAGAATATGGAGACACTACCAGCTTTGGAGCATCCGGCCATATTCTGGGGCTGAAAGGCATGGAATGAGTTGTAGCTGGGAGTGCAGGGGTGATTTCTGCCTCTTTAAATCAGGTCTCCATTACAGTACAGATGTTGACATTCTCCATTCTGAGGAGAGCTTCAAGTGAGTGCATCTTGAGATTTAGACTTCTAGCACTAAGCAGCATGATCCTCAGACTGCATTTGTTTATAGCTGTTACGGTGGGATTTTGGCCTTTGGAACACTGCCTAAAAAGGCACTATAGGGGTGGTAAGAGCCTTAACCAGTACCCAGAATCCCAGGGGTGACAGATGCAGGCCAACTCTGGCAAAGCATCAAGGTCTGTCAATCATGTCGTCCCAGGCAGACAGATACTGGATCCAATTAGAATGACATCAGAAATTTAGCCAATTGTTGAAGTCAATCATTTTCTGCTTGTACTGTGGTATCATTCTGGGTGACAGTACAATGCTGCTCAGAGCTAGGGTCATACCTGCTTGGGCCACAAAATCTGAGAGTTCCATCACATCTCTTTTCATGTAGTCGAGGGAGGTACATCTCAGGTCATTCACATCCACATGTACAATGACTTAATTAGTTTATTAAGATAGTGCTCATAGGTTTTCAATGAATATGGATGCATATGATTTTATAAATATATATATATATATATATATATATATATATATATATATATATATATATAGATAGATAGATATATATGGCCATAGTGATTGAAACCTAATGGCAACTTCGGCTTTGTAGACACAATTTTCTTGATAGAAAAGATGTTCAACAGGTGTGCGAGACTAGCAATCCCAAGGGTTGAGGAATATGCCTCATTTCCAGGGATTGTGGAATCTCAGAGATAGTATATATAATTAGCAGGGATGTAGGAGGGTGTAGCCTGCCCCACACATAGGGGGGGTGCAGGGTACACCACTGTATATACTATTTTTTGTTGATTATTATATATCTTAGCTCTCAACCTCTTAGTGCAAGAAATCTGGACAAAACCAAAAACAATGGTGGGACAAAACCCCCAAAACAGAGAAGAGTATTAAATATTGCTATTATAAACTTAAAAATTACTAGATTAAAGTTTATTGTGTTACCATGCATTTTCTGAAGGATATGAAGTCTAAAATTCAAATGCCTGTCATTACTCAGTGAATTTAGTCCTCACTGATTTACCGCAAAAATCCAAAAAATCACAATTTTATGAGGAACAGACCATAAACATGAGGCAAAAATCTGGAGATTCTGTGAAAATCTGGAGAGTTGAGAGGTATGGTTTACATGCTAAGATGGCATTCCTTTCACATGCATACAATCAGTTTTGATATTTTTGTGATTTGATTTTAGAGAAAAGAACCATATATATGCAAACATGCATCTAGTTTGTATCTTGTTATTTAAATACAGTAAAACATATTACCCGGCAATAGCATTACCTTTGTTGAAGGTTTCCTTTTTGATAGTACTTCTAACTGTTCTGTGACATTAAAGTCACAGTAGCTGACATGTACAGATATGCATATGTTTCCATATAAATATCTCTGTATCTAACTATATATATATATATGTATATATACATACACACACACATAGACATACACACACACACACACACACACACACACACACATATATATATATATATATATATATATATATATATATCTAGGACTATTGAATAAAAGTTCAATAGTCCGAATCCACAATCACCAAACACATTTTAACCAAAGTTCTTTCACCAAAAAAGTGCTTTTGTTAAAGTCCGTTACAAAAAAACCCCAATAAATCTACTTTTATGCAGGGGGCAAGCCCCCCTGCACCCCCCACCCCCACAATTTAATATTCTCACTTCAAGATCGCACTACAGTGAGTAAAAGAGAATAGTCCCTTGTCCGCACCGTAGTACAATTTCCGCAACAGTCATTTTCCCACGACTCCCTCTAGCTGCAGGTATACTTCCGCGCAAGTGCTTTTTTGGTAAAAAGCACTTCCGTGGAAGTATGCCCGACTGTTTGTGCTTCGGTGAAAAGTTCCTTCGAGGATCAGTACCAATCCCATATATATATATATATATATACATACATACATACATATATATGTACATACACAAGAGGGTAACTTGAACTACAACTGCTGTTGTAAAAGCAAAAACTGTTAAAAGAATATAGCTGAATGTCAAACACATCAAAAAATAGCATTAGCACTAAACTAACTCTATTTTTACAGGTGGGCAAGCCTGCCTTCACCTCCTGAGTGGGATCACAATCCTTCCACAGACACCAAACATATATACCAACCACACAAACGCACGTACTTGAAAAAGGAAGAAGTCTCACAAAATAAAATGAATCATTGTGGATACACTATAACAAACTGCACCGAGAATGAATACTTCTAATGTACATCTTCTAACTAAACAAGCACAAGTAATCATATCTCTAACCTGCAGTAACATTTATACCTCATTATATCTTTAAATCACCTTTACATTGGCTTGATCATTCCTCAAAGGGGGTGAAAGACAATTGCAGGAGGCCATTATCCAAACAGCCATCATGTGTTTATGTCTCTATGGCTCTGATTTGTCCTTCACTGGTTGATGTGCAAGGTCTATATTCCCATGTCAACAGGGCTCTTCATCAAACGCCCTTACGTCGACACATATAGAACAAAATACCGAAATCTTGAATGGCCAGAATGCTGGACCATTGTCTGGAATTCTGGAATTTGCGGTTTCCTCCACTGTATTGCGATCTCAAAGTTGGTATATTTAAGTAGGGGGTTGGGGGGCACTGCCCCGCATATCAAGAGGTGTGGGGGCATAGCCCTTACTTTATTTTGTCTGTCAGTTTGTTTTTTTTTGTTGTTGGCCCAACAATTTGGGAAAAAGTATCGCTGTTGTGGCCGTTCGAGATATTGACATTTCATCCTGTATGTGTCGACTTAAGGGAGTTCAATGTTCTGCCCTGTTGACATGGTAATATAGACCCGATGTGCACACTTGGATGTCAAAGGGCCTGCTATACATTTGGCTGTAGATATGCACATTCCCACATATACCTTAGGAAAGCTGCCATGTGAAGGCAGCAAGAAGAGACAGGCAGCTTTGTAAGAGCCAGGCAGGCGTCCCCATTACATGCTGTACATGCTGTCCACTTGTCTTTCTGTACCTGCTAGTAATGCAGCAGGCCAGTTTGCCTCACCCTGCCTCAAGACAGGTGAGCTACTATTGTCTGCTCACACCTAGTTGCCCACATCATTCAACACCTGTTTCGCTAAATGATCTCAGGGTGCTTGAGCCATAGTCAGGATTTCATTCTTACATGCTATGGACCCAGGATTACAGATATGCTGTTAGTTGTGATGTATTTTAACTTAGTTAAATTTAGTTATATTTTATGCACCTTGAGTTAAACTGATCCCAGTGAATTTTTTTTTTCTACAGAGCATTTCCTGCATATAGCTATTGGCATTTTTTCAGCTACTAACATTTTATTTCAAACAGCTGATAGATATTCACCTTTGATGTATAAAATTACATTTTGCTGAAGATCAAAATATTGAGTTTTACTACCATCTGCTTTCCTACACTTTCTCATCACAAGTTTAACACTAACCAGTCTTTTTGTTACTGTTTCTAGTTAAGGACAACATGAGTATCAGATGTTCTGCAAGACTCCTTTTAGCTACATATCATCTGATAGAGAGACCGTGCAATAAGATGAAAGTGAGATTAGTTCTGTTGAATTTATGGCAGACATAAAAGAAAAGTTGTTCTTCTGCTGAGAACGTTTATTCTTCTACTGGCAGTATTAGGATCTGTGATTGCTAGGAAATGCAGTTTTAGATGCAGTTATAAAACTGTAAATTCATCTGTATACTCCATGCACACTTTTACTAAGCTGTAATAACCCTGCAGCAGAGGTTCAAGCAAGCAATGGGTGAACTGTTTCCACATACGCTGTAGTATCTTAAATGAAATTCTGCCTACAGAGGCTGCTGTTTATAATGCACATACCTAAAGATACAGAGAAGTAATTGCATTTAATTTGTACGTGGTTTTGGACTGCAGACCTTTAGTGACCAGTCGTGAATGCTTCCATTTCTCTCTCTTCTGCCTCATAGGGCATCATACACAGTAATGGTAAGGATTTCCATTCCTAAGAGAGATTATCTTTGTTATTAATCCATTGTATGAGCCCCAGTGTTTGATTAATCTTAGCTGGGTAGCATCCTTAACAAATGACTATTTTTTACACTTTAAATCCCAAGTATCTGATCCAGAGAGAGCAAGCATAACCAAGCCACCCAGATATTGACAATTACATTCAAATTCATTCTTCAACATAATCACATTGCCAAATGGGAATTTCTAGTGCTCCCACAACCTAATTAGTTTACCTATTTGTCTTCTGCCAGGGGTCACACCTATCTTGTAGAATCAAGTATCCTCTACCTGAAGTAAGAAACCAGGATATGGATCATCTACCAGCCCAGACAGTGCCTGCATTGCTCATCTAAAACAGATGACAACTACTGCATTTAGGAGCAAAATCCAAGAAGCAGCCAAGCCAAATTCATAATAGACCAAATCATACGTTTCTTTGTAACTGTTCTATATATCAAATATTGTAATGCAGTATGATAGTGAGGCTAGGATGGGGAAAAACGCAAGGTGGTAGAGCCGATAGCAAAATAGGTGATGACATTATTTTGACAAATGATGTCAGCCCTAAGTTCCATAGTTATCCACTCGTATTTTCAGTAAGCTCACACAAATTATTTAATTTCACTGTGTTTTCGCAGACTTTATCTTGGCAAACAATGAAATAAGAGTAAGTAAAAACAAAATCAGTAAATACTTCTGAAAAGGGTAGAAGAAACAACAAATATTTTAGAAGGAAGATTTTACTATATTTTATTAATTTATATTTTGTAAAAATGTAGAAAAAAATCACCGATGGAGAATAGGTCAAACTAACCTTTCTGAATAAACTTTAGTAAAAGATATTTTTAAAGAAATTATACATTTGTTTTCTATTGCTACTGATAGTTACGGCCTCACATGTGTGGAGTGAGTCAGCTGACCAAGGAATAGTGCAGTGAAGTGAATGTAAGACCGAATGTCTGACCCAGCTGTTGAACTGCCAAAGATTAACTAAATGTGACAGCTGTGACAAATGAGATGATGTGATAGGTGAAGGCATCTTGAAATGGGCTTTATCTGATCGTTACAGATGAAGCAATGACTGATTCACCATGTAAACGAAGCAGATGTTACTGAAATCCTAAGGGAACACAGTGTATCTTAAATTTTGCACTTGTGTGTCAGTGAAGAAATAAACAAGGCACACAGCAAATGATAACCAAGCCATGCAATGGTAACAATATGTGAGCTCTATGTCTTTAGTGAGCTTTACCGCGCATTTAATTATTTCCAACTACATCTGATCATTTTACATTGTTAGATGATCATCTGCAAAGCAGAAAAAGGCACACCAAAACTTTTCTATGGCAAAGTTTTGTCATTTATTTATCAAGATTAAACAAAAACAGTTGTATAAGCATGAAACAAAGACAGCTAAAATAACAATGGTAAATCTGAACCAGATTTAATTAGAAAATTAGAAAAAAAATAAGTATAAGTGATACCGTACACAGAAAGTTCCTAGGATTAAATTTGTACAACATAGACTATTTACAAAATATATAATACGAAAATGGGAGGAGGAACATGGTTGGCTGAACATCACATAATCAGAATAAGTTTTTAGCAATTCAATATTTAGTGAAGTTAAGCTAGCAGTGATCAGTTATGCATCCTCTTTGAAAAGACTTTTAAGCATGACCTAAATGTAGTAAATTTGGCTGTTTCCAAATATTTGGTGCCACAGACCTGAAGGTAGCATGTGCAAATTTAGTAAAAGTGCGTTCACGGATTACTCAATAAGATGGCCTAAATAGGGGATTACCCTCTTGGCTATGCACAGCACATGGACACACTTTTTTCTTAAGAGAGGTAAGTATGATTCATTGATTTAAAACCTAAGAAGCAGGACATTAATTCCTGTGCTTTTGCTGGCCACAGGTAAGCCAAAATGAGTGCCTATAACCATGTTTGAGTTCATTTGGCACTTCATCAGCTTACTCTTTTGTGGGTATATGGCCTGACATAAATACAGGTACAAGTACCTGTGATTGTAATAAATTATAGATATACCTTGTGGATTAGTTGTTGCTTGAGGTGAGGTTGTTGTAGGGATAAGCATTTGTAGATAATAGTTTAAACATATTTATTAAACATATTTATTAAAGGATAGCTAATTCCAGACCTAACCAAAATGATTTTGTAAGCTGTTTTGAAGATTCACAGATGATTTTTGAAAATTACAGCTGTATTGTCTGCTGCTTTTTTTATAATGTCCCAGGGAATATTATTTATATAAAGAGAAAATAGTAGTGGAAAAGGTACAAAGTCCTGTTATACTCCATTGTCAATACATGTGTATGAAGAAAAAACATTACTGGCTGAGGCTTGAAAAGATCAATTGTTTGGGTGATTAGAAAACCAACGTATGAGATTTTCAGACAAGCTACTATAGGAATATTTCTGAGAAAAGACACCATGAGCCACATTTTCAAACAGGTCCAAAAATGCATCACTTAGAAAGCTTTGTTCTATGTTGCATAAATCTGATTGGTCAATTTATAAATTGCTACAATTGTACTATGTTTTGAAAGAAATCTCTGTTGCTTATTCATAAGAATATCATATTTATTTATGTATTCAAGGATTTGTTCATAAACAATATTCTGCAATACTTAACAGTAAACGCTTGCTGTAGGGCAAATGTCTTTTTTAGAATATGGTGACAGCACTTTAGACATATCTCTCACTATAGCATGTTAAAAACTATAAGAAACATAGCCTGTTCTTAGGAAAATATTAGATGTGGGTAACAGGCTTACACAAAGAATTGCTGTCTAGATAAAAAGAAATATAAAGCAGGTAATACATAGAGGAGTCATTCATTTTCTACATATATAGTATAGTGGAATTTTTTCTAATCTACATGTGAAAAAAGTTTTCATGGCATTAATTATCTAGACGTATTTGTTTCCAAGAATGTAAAAGAAGGGAAATTTGAATCTACCATTTATTGAAAAGAAGCATTTTAAAGATGTTTATCTACACTTCTCTAGTTGCCAACCAATGTAGGAAAAGAAAGGTTTGGAAAGGGGGCAAATGAGTAGACTGTCCAGATTGGTGTTGGATGATGACTTATTTCTCAAGAAGCTTGAGTTGCTAAAACATTGTTTACTGACAGGGATTACCTTAATGGCTTTTTGAATTAAACTAACAATGAGATTAAAGAAAAAAAAGAGAATGGTTAAAAGCCGTGCTCATTTTGTATCAGGGCCAGGGATCTTTGCCCAATTGGTGTGGAAATCGGTTTGATTAAAGCTGTTCAAAGGTCATAATAATGCCTTTTAACCCAAAGATGGGAGTAGTGAAAAAAGTTACCAAGGAAAACTTGGGTGCTGTTTTTTCTTAGATTGGCCTGACTGACAATCTGGGGCTTAAACTTAACTTTGTGTACAAGAAAAACTACAAAGGCCTTACTGAAGAATAACAGTACAGGGAATAATGCTCACACTGAAGCAAATTCAGGTATGAACAAATGTTGGATATGCTCAGGATGGAGATACATATCTGATAGTGTTATGTCATACAAAGGAACTTTAAATTGTGATACTAGTATGTTGGTGTACATTGCTATTTATCTATCTTGCTTATTATTTTATGTGGGGAAAAGTGAACAAGCTTTACATGGAAGAATATAAAAGAGTATTATGCATTCAAGAAAAATGATTAATATACTGAATAGATACTCTAGGGTATGTGTTTAAAAGGTATTGTTTTTTTTTTTTTTTGAAAAAGCACTGAAACCTGACCAGAGAGGTTGTTGTGAAGATAAGCATTAAACAAGAGAGTTGTACTAGCAGCTTTTCAAATCATAGGGCTTAATGTGGGACATTTGTGAGGTTTTTGTGCTTGTATACAGCTCAGCAAACTGCTGCCTGATGCCCTGCAGAGTTCTACAGCAGCAGAGAGACAAAAGAGAGACTGGTATGATTAAGTATCATTTTTTTCTGCATTTTCTTGCTGCCTTAAGCTTATTCCACCTAAAACGCAGATTTTCTAGAGTTTCTGTGATTTAAAAAGCTTGTTTCAGCTACATATTGTACTTATTTTACTGCCTGCACTTTAACAAAGTCATTTTTGTGTTTAAATTACATGTTTAACTGTTGTAGGCTACACACTCAAGCATTTAAAGTGTTTTTTGATAATATGTACTTCTTCTAAGCTAGTATAGTCCAGTTTTCAGGTTAGTGCTGAATTCAGGGCTGTGTTACAAGTTTCTGTGTTTGCCCATACCTTACTTGGATAGAAGGAAGTTTCTCTGTTCACTGTGAGAGAGGGAGCTTTGAGCAGCCTATCTGTCCCTGGAGGAGTAGTTTCAGCCCAGAAATTAGGAGTTTTTTTGCCATTTTAGGCTAATTTCTATCTCATTCATTTCCCTGCTAAAAAACTGCATTTGTGAGATTTTTGCGCTTGTATACAGCTCAGCAGGCTGCTGCCTGGTGCCCTGCAGAGTTCTACAGCAGCAGAGAGACAAAAGAGAGACGTTAGAGTGATTAAGTATCATTTGCCTGCAGTTTCTTGCTGCCTTTAGCTAATTCTGCCTAAAACGCCAATTTTCTAAAGTTTCTGTGATTTAAAAAACTTGTTTCAGCTACATATTGTAAGTATCATTTTTCTGAATTTCCTTGCTGCCTTTAGCTAATTCTGCCTAAAACCGATTTTCTAGAGTTTCTGATATTTAAAAAGCTTGTTTCAGCTACATATTGTACTTATTTTACTGTCTGCACTTTAACAAAGTCGTTTTTGTGTTTAAATTACCTATTTAACTGTTGTAGGCTACACACTCAAGTGTGATAGCCATTTCTGTGCATTTAAAGTTTTTTTTCATTGTATCTGCTTTATTTTCTGAAAAAAATATATACTTGTTTTCCCACCTTTCTAAGCTAGTATAGTCCAGTTTTTAGGTTAGTGTTGAATTCAGGGCTGTGTTACAAGTTTCTGTGTTTGCCCATACCTTACTTGGATAGAAGGAAGTTTCTCTGTTCACTGTGAGAGAGGGAGCTGTGAGCAGCCTATCTGTCCCTGGAGGAGTGGTGTCAGCCCAGAAATTAGTAGTTTATTGGCCATTTTGGGCTAATTTCTATCTCTTTCATTTCCCTGCTATAAAACCCACATATGTGTGGTTTTGCACACCGGACAGAGCCAGTTAGCTAGGGTATAACTTTTCCCGGCTCCACAAAGTCTAGTCTTAAAATTTTCCCTTGGAACTAGACAAACTTTCAACTTAAGCACTCAAACCATTCACTTCTCATCCCGGTACTTGCTCAAAACTCATAGCACACAATAATAAACCTTAGCACTAGACCCCACCCCCCTATACTGTAGAGAAGGACAAGGCTCTCTATTTGACCTTACCAGCCAATCAGTAAAACAGTTCACTGTACCTATCCAGGCATGTCGAAAGGCCAGTTTCAGGTGTACTCTCCAGTCCAACTGGTGAATCTGGGTATTTTGAGGCAATGTTACAATTGCCTCATGTACACAGACAACCCACTCTTTCTACCACCGAACACTAATGCATGTGAGAGATGCAATTATACAGCCAAACTGGAGGCTAAGCTCTCTCCACCCAAGACTGGACCAGCCAGTCAAGAAGAGAAGGGAATTATTTGCATCACACCACCAGTCTCACATAGACCTATGAAACCAGCATCAGCAAAAAACACACATAAATACATGAAAACATACTCAGAAGCTCTAAATAAAAATCTGCAAAAGCAACAGAGACCTCCAAAGCAGACATCCAAACAACCTCCACCCCCAATACAAACCATGAAACACATACTTCACAAAACCAGTGTGCCACGCAATAACAGCCCTTAAGGCAAAATAACATACTCAACACACTAGTAATAGGTGACTCTGTAGTCAGGCACACTAACATACCACTCACTAGGCTGAACAAGGAGAAACTTACTGTTAGTTGCCTGTCGGCTGTCAGGATCTGCCACATAACACAAGCACTCAGGTCACTTCAGAACAAGTACAAATATGACTCTGTCATTGACCATGCTGGTGTGAATGACCTGAGCCGTACCTCCCTGGACTACATGAAAAGAGACACGAAGGAGCTCTCTGATCACATAGCCCAGGCCGGTACGACCCTGACCCTGAGAAGCATCCTGCCCTCACCAAGAATGATACCACTGTATAGAGAAAAAAATTATCAATTTCAACAACTGGCTAAGCTTCTGGTGTCATTCAAAGGGGATTCAGTGTCTGTCAGCTTGGGATGACATACCTGACAAGCCACACTGCTTTGATAGAGATGGCTTGCACCTGTCACCCTTAGGTTTTTGAATACTGGCCAAGGCTCTTGCCACCCCCATAGTGCCTTTTTTAGGCAAGGCTCAAAAGACAAACCCGCCACCATAAATAGCACAAGTAACAAAAAACTGAATGCCAGAAGTCTAAACCTCAAAATGCATGCACTCGAGGCACTCCACAGTCTGGAGAAAATCGATATAATCGATATATCTGCAGTAACAGAAACCTGGTTTAAGGCTCCAGAGATCATCCCAGCACTATCAGGCTAAAACTCATACCATAAATTTCAGCCAGAAAAAAGGGCCGAAATACAAAAGACGGGGGCGTATCCATATTCATCAAGGATACCCACACCTCCAGGTTAGTGGCACAGCATGATGCTTCAGAGATCATCCACGTGCAACTAACAATGGGCAAAACTGCTATGCAAATTGTAGCTTGCTACAGATCACCCACCATGTCCCAGGACCCCCATTCTGCATTCTTGGAAACAATGAGAAATATAAAGGTCCTACCAAACACCCTGATATTGGGTGATTTCAATTACCCAAACATTAACTGGGAGAACTACTCAAGTACAAACACCTTTGCCCAACATTTCCTAGAATTTATAAACTCAAACACCCTGGATCAACTGGTCAACACCCCCACCACAGGTAACAACATATTGGACCTGGTCATCACCAACATGGGTGACCAGTGTTTCACACCGGAGGTCAACCCCTCACTGGTTAGATCTGACCATAAACTAATCACTCTGGATATCCATATTCCGCCACCACCCCCAGTCAAAGAAACCACTGTGAAAAACTTTTCAAACGCAAACTTCACATTACTTAAGACTGAGGTGGGACGTTTCACAGCCTCCATGCTAAAGGATAATGCTGTCAAAGCTGCAAAAGCCTTTACTAATGCACTCTATGTGCACCTACAAGAATGCATGGATCGTGCTATCCCAAGTAAAACCAAGACTCACTCCTCCAAGAAAAGGAAACCAGTCTGGTGGACCCCTGTCATAAACAAGCTATACAATAGAAGGAGGAAACTAGTGCAGAAAAGAGTAAAATCCCAAGAAGGGAAGACATCCCTGATCAGTATCAGCAAGAAACTATTCCCTCATAAAATCATCCAAGGCTAGCTTCGAAAAACTTGCCATGGACTCCAAAGATAACCACAAGGCATTCTTTAGCTATATCAAGAATCTAACTGGCAATTCTCAGATCTGCTCGGAGTTAGTGCAGAATGGCACAGAATACACTGAACCAGCTGATATAGCCAACATCCTGGCAGACAGGTTCAGTGCAAATGTCTCCCCCCTCTCACCCCCAAAAGGGCCCATAACTATACCAGAAAAATGTAGTCCCCCTGAAATCACAGACACTCAGGTTAAAACAGCCCTCTCCAAAGCCAAAACACAGCATTAATGGGACCGGACAGTGTCCCAGGCTGCTTCCTACACAAGTTCAAAAATGAACTAACCCCTCACCTAAACACACGGTTTAAACTCAGCGTCTCCACAAGCTACGTGCCCACAGAGTGGCACACAGCAACGGTTATTCCGCTCCACACAGATGAAGCCACAGCAGACCCCGGGAACTATTGCCCTATAAGCCTGACTAGCTTGGTCTGCAAAGCTATGGAGCGCATCATCATGGATCTCATTAACAGAGACATTGGGAACCTCCAAACACTGGACCCTACCCAGTTCGGCTTTGTTAAGGGCAGATCAGTTACCAAGACTATATACGAGGGAAAGGTGGTCCCCACAGCCTACCTTGACCTTGCAAAGGCCTTCAACACCATTCCCCACTCAGGTATTATAGACAAGCTCACCAGCCTGAACATAAACCTCTACATCATGAGGTGGGTTGCCAACTGGCTCACAGAAAGAACCCACATGGTAAGAGTTGCAGGAGCTAAGTCTGACTCTAAATCAGTTACAAGTGGAGTTCCCCAAGGCTCAGTCCTAGGACCCCTCCTGTTCAGCATATACTTCTCAGAGGTACAGGCAAGCACAGGAGGACCATGGCTAACCAAGTTTGCAGACAACTGCAATCTAGGGGCTATAATTGACTCTCCAACTGACACAGACATCCTCCAAAAGGGTCTCACTGAGACAGATACATGGTGTCAAAACCATGGCCTTAAGCTAAATGCCAAAAACTGCATAGTCATTCCCTTTGAAAAAAAAACAAAGTACTCAAAAACTACCACATAGGTTTTAGCCCCCTAAATATGGAAGACGTAATAAGGGATTTGGGGACTCAAGTAGATAGTAAACTCTCCTTTGATAATCACATTGCCAAAGTGGTTAGAAAATCCTTCTATGTGGCTCACCTAATCACAAAAGGGTTTGCATCCAGATCGAAAGAGGTCATTGGGCCCCTCTGTGCATCACTCATCAGGCCCATCATAGAGTACAATGCCCCATTTGGGATGTACCTTACAAGACACCTGCAACAACTGGAAAGACCACAGAAGTACCTCACAAAGAGGATCACTGGCCTCAAGCAGATGCCCTAAGCAGCTCGACTGAAGAAACTCAAGCTGTACTCGGTTGCATACCGCCTACTCAGAGGTGATCTCTGTCTGACATAAAAGGCCATGTCCAACCCAGAATTGATGGACATGCTCCACCTAAAGAAAACCATATCCCCTCGATCCACAAGTTCTAGGGATCTAAACCTCACTACAACAATAAATAGGACATGCTGGAGGGATAGATTCCTATCCCAGAGACTTCCCATGCTCTGGAACAAGATTCCAATCTACATTAGGCAGAGCTCCTCACTAACCCCCTTCAAGAGAAACCTTGATGAGTGGATGGGAAACAGAATGTTTACCCCAGGGATCCCTTCAATGGCTCTGCTGGACAGAGGCACAGGGAACTAATCTAAGAAGGTGGCGAAAGCCAACACATTCTGGCTAGGTTTATAAATGCCTTCGGGCAGATAGCCTAGTACTTACCTATAAACCTATGAACCTATGATCATGTATATAGTAACAGTATTTTTCAATTGAGAGCCACTGTTCTTTAGGAGACAATTCTGCATTAATATAATGATATGATTTAACATTAAGGCATTTACTGTTTTTTATGTTTAAATAATTTTAAGTGCAGATACATTTTATTAATTGACATATTTTTCACATAATTCAAAGTTCCTTACTGATTGGTAAGTTTGCATTATGTGATCAGTGATATATGATATATAAACACGGATTCTGGCTTAGTTTTGTTTAGTTTGTTAGTTCTTATAAAGTTCGTTACATTTCAAGAATGAAAGCACCTAACTGTGGATTAAATAAAGTAATATTGATTTAATTATTCAATGTCTTGTGAATCCTGGGTTGGTTTATTCCAAAGCCAATTGTAGAGCATTGGAATAATAATTCCAATAATGCAAACCTTTGCAACCATGGGGAGCCCTGGATTAAGATAAGAATAAGTTGCGGTCCAAGTTACTTCAACTATCTTATTGATTAATTAAACTTCTAGGTCAATAAGAAACTTTCACATAATTAATCAGCTTTGAAACATCCATAGTTTTTGAAATAAAGAAAAGATAAACCGTTTCTTGGTAAGAAAAATCTTTTTATTCAAATGATGTGGTAGGTGAGCACATAAACAGTGAACAACAAAGATTGGGATGCTTTTATACATTCATTTTATTGTGCAACATTTTCTTTAAAATTTTTCATTTGTAACCATTTTTGGTCATATTTCCATACCATTGAGGTGGTTACACACACACACACACACACACACACACACACACACACACACACACACACACACACACACACACACACACATACACCTACATGGCAACTCTCCCCAAGCCCTGCCTACCCATTGGTCAACAATTTAATTTCAACCCACCCTTCACCCTCATTCCCTCTCTCTTTCCCCCACCCTCCCTCTCAATTCACTCACCCGACCACCAAATCAGTCTTATTTCGATTCTCTACACCCATTTCTGATTCTTTCTGTTCTCAGTTTTACATATCCATGCACACAAAGAAAATGTATCTCAATCACTCCAAAGTTACAGAAACATGATCCAAAATTGTTACAAATGAAAAATTATAAAGAAAAATTTGCACACTAAAATGAATGTATTAAAACATCACAATCTTTGTTGTTTACTGTTTATGCTCTCACCTACCACATCAATGGAATAAAAAGTTTTTTTTTACCAAGAAACAGTTTATCTTTTATTTCTTTATTTTGAAAACTACAGATGTTTTAAAGATGATTAATTATGTGAACGTTTCTTATTGACCTGGAAGTTTAATCAATAAGATAGTTGAAGTAACTTGGACCGCAACTTATTCTTGTCTTAATCCAAGGTTTCCAACTGTTGCAAAGGTTTATGTTATTGGAATTACTATTCCAATGCTCTCCAATTGGCTTTGGTTACTACAGTACTATGGTACTTGCAAGCCTTGCTTTTAGGGTCAACGGGACATACTCGCAACCACAAGCTATCTCGATCTCCATGCCTTTGAGGAGTTGGTTTACTTAAAGACTTTTGTTGTTGTTGTTGTTGCTTTAATATTTAGTTTCAGCTTTTGTAAGTGTGAAAAAAGTGTTGGCTATAAGCTTTGTGTCCAAAAATATGTCTTTGCAGGGAGTGTTTAAATCAGCATTTGACAGCACTAGTGAATTTGCTCATGCAACTGGTGACTAAACTTGAGAAAAGTGGTATGGCCACCAACAGTTATTGTGCTGCTGATAATCAGATTGCACATAGATGTGATATGATCAAAGGTGATGGTACAAATTGTTGCAACATTTCCTGGATATTGGAAGGGCAGGTGTTTGAACAAAGAATCTACTGTGGTAATTCAAAACCAGTGATGAATGCCTGGTTGAATAAGAAATTGGTATTGGCTAAAGATAAATTATCTTGAAGATAGAGATGAACCTGTCATTAACACACTTGAGAGGTTTGCAAATTTAGTTACGAAGTTTAGAATCCTACATATATTTCTCTGTGACAATACGGGGCCATGCAGATGGTGCCAGAGATGCTGTGGAAGCACCTCAATCGAGTGAATGACAGTTTTTATTGAATCATGGTTTACTGTTTTTTTTTTTTTTTTGACTGTGCAGGGCTGGAATTTATGGGTATAATTGCTAAAGACAATGAAATGCATCTTATTAAGTTGCTCAAGTAGGTTGATAGACTTGAAAAACCAGATACCTGAGGATCTTATGTTCTCCACCTATGCTGGTCAAATTTTTCAGTTCTATTGATCACAGGTGTGATACAACTGTGAAAATAAAGGACATTAAGTTGACTAGGGATAGGAATGAATATGAGAATAAAGTGGTCTATCCAAAAACCAGTAAGGAGAATGACAATCCATTACCAGTTATGACTGAGGATATAGCGACTTCTGAAGTTGTACTAGATCTATATCCAGTATGACTAATGACCATGGTAATAATGAGGAAGGTTTTAGAGCCTCCCTGCTGATTAAAATTAATAGCTTTGAAACACTAGGAGGGGACCAGTATCTACATTTAGCACAGGAATTATGCGTGAGCAATGAAATCCATATGGAAGTATTATCTGCAACTTCTGTAACCCTTCTGAAGAAGTTTATCAGATTAAATGGATAGTGTCTACCCTTCACAAAGCCAAATTGTTGGAAGTCAAGGCTAACAAGATTGTTGATATTAGAACTTACGAGGTCAGTTGTTATATCTTTCGGCTTCTCCTGGTTAGGGGTCGCCACAGCGGAACTCCGGTCCGCTAATGATTGGCAGTAGATTTTTACGTACTGACTTGCCAGGCCTGATGCACAACCTTCAATGAAGGTACGTCCATTCATGCATGTCTCCACACAGAAGACGCTTTAGCTGAGAATCGAACAGGACAACGTCTTACTGTGAGGTGACAACGCTACTGCAGCACCACCACTGCAGAGCTTATGAGGTCAGTAATGATCCATTTTGTGGTTTTGCAGATGTAGCACAGTAAGACTAATTACCCAGGCCACTTGTAAGGACATGTTTATGGAGGGGCAGTACCACTGCCAATCATTAAGGACAAAATCAGGAGCTAACCCCTGGTTAAACAGTTTGAGTAGTATGCCTGCAATGACATGTTTAACACTATTAATTAAGCAACCAGGTACAATTGCAAGTCTCAAAGAAGAACTATTTTTGGTCTTGGTTAACATTTTCAGTAGTCGGTCTTTCAAGATAATTGGGGGAGTAAAGGATTCAGATATTTCAAAAAAGGCTTTAAGTCAGCAATAAATTTGTTTGTGAAGATATTGGCAATGTCTATTGAGTCAGACTAGGAGGCATCATTATGAATACATACCAGGCAATGTAAGGCATTGGTTTTAGTTTGTAGTATAGCTAAAGAAGGACTTATAATTGTCTTTGGCTTCAGAGGTCAGCTTAAGTTCATGGGCTCCTTTAGAGCATCTGATCATATTCTTCAGACTTTTTTTGTAATGCTTCTGATATAACCCTTCAGTAGAATGGGTTTTGATCTGCCAAGTAATTTACGGAGTTACTTTCTTTAATCATACAGTTTATTAATGTTTATGGATCGTCATGGTGGTTTGTTTTGGAATATTTCCCTGATACTAAGTTTGGGAAGAGAGTGCTAGCTCTATACATTTTTTAAATGAGTGTTGAATTCCGAAACTTATTGCCATATTGGTCAGGGAAGGTGTAGTTTTAAGGGAAGTTTCAGATTTTGCACCTAGTACGTTGAGGTGGACATCTTGTTATATGATCACTGCAATAGCTAGAATAAAAGCCTCAGTAAAATATGTGCTTCTATACTTAAAGACATCAGTTTATTGTAAATCACTTAGTTGTAAGTGACTGGACAGACAAGATGCTTACCCAGCATTTGAGTTATGACAACAGGGCAGGTATAATTTACCTGTAAGAAAAGTATTAGAAGTTTGGAATTAAAGGGTAAAACTGATTGTTATAAGACTATAAAACCCCAAAAGGGAGTATGATGAAATGCATCTGAGCATTCTTGAATGTTATTGATAAGAAGATCACTTGTGTTGTACAATGTTTGGGATATATCATTAGGGTACAAAATAATTGGGAGTAATGTAATATTGTGGTATGGAAGATTATTCATATGAAACATATTACATCAGATAACTGACCTGTAGGATAATGAAGTCAACAAACTATACAATGAAATATAAACTCCTACTCTCATCAGTTAACACTTGTTACAAAGACCTAGGTCTACAATAAAAGCTCAGCATGCCTTGATTATGGGGCAAATGTTTCACAATTTCCTCACTCACCTATACAACAGGCTTCTTTTACATATTATACAGTAAAAAAAGTCCATCAACATTCATATTTTAGTTACATGAATGCATGGGATCCTATACATTCAATTAAGGAGTTACTATCAACATCTAACCATGCTATGCTATCAGGGTTCTCAGTATTCCTTCCATCCTTTCCTTTCACTTTTACTTTTCCACCCACTCTGCATTTCCTTTCCCTACAGCATAATCAAAGTTAAAAATATACTGTCTATATCTCTCAAATTAACTCTGCAGTCTACCATCATTTTCTGAACTATTTGTTCACCTTCAAGGATTTTTCCACTATAGCATTGTTGACTAATCCTTTAATGGTTGACATATTGTGTTGTTAATATAAACTTATGCATACTAAGCCAACATTTTTCTAAATTAACTAGATAACTATATTGTCAAATCCAACTATTATTATTACTTCAAATATTTGTAAACATACTAATACAAAAACTGGAATATGGACTACCTACACTGATGCACATAACAACAGCCGAATGCAAACTACTATCACTGTCACCTGCAGAGTTATTAATCTAGCTCCCTGATCTGTACATTACTGTATCTCACAAGGGAAGCTAGCTACCTGCCAAAGCTGGCACCATATTGAAATGTCGGCACTTAAAATCCTGTGCTGACATGCCAAAAAAAAGATGGAAAACACAGGAGAAGCACAAATCTCAAAAGTCACCCTTCTCCTTAAAACTTCTTTTTTGCAGGATGGCAAGCCCACCATTGCACCCACCCATGTGGGGCCATGACTCTACACCCCAAAACTTATATATACCAACTCTGAGATCACCATATCTTGGAGAAAAGGGAATATTCTGAGAAATGGCATCTCAAACTTAGTATATGTAAGTCCGATCTTGAGGACATTCAGTCTCTGTATTTCAGGACTCACTGTAGCATGTCCCAGCATTTCAAACTGCTACCACCAAAGACTACTAGATGCACATACACTCCTGTTGCCCATTCTTACCTTCAAAATCCTATGTAAATACTTGTGACCTCCTGGGAACTAAATTATAAGTTAAATATTCTCACTATTAATGTCAAACCCAGGATAGCA
The DNA here is from genome assembly GCF_019279795.1 of Protopterus annectens. Taxonomy (NCBI): domain Eukaryota; kingdom Metazoa; phylum Chordata; order Ceratodontiformes; family Protopteridae; genus Protopterus; species Protopterus annectens. The sequence goes on from NC_056731.1 coordinate 1,536,524,899, forward strand.
GCACCTTTTTCTTTGTTAGGCTCCTTTTTAGTCTTGCTATTACAGAAAGATAGCTTAGTAAAATTGTTCCAGCCAACAGGGACAGACTCTCACAACAAATAATACAAGTTAGTGAATATAAGGTTTTTGGAGGAAATGAACGACTACCTAAAAAACAGCTACAAATGCTCTTTTAATCTGAACTATAGAATCAGGACACCCATCACTATACAGAACTCAATGGCAAAGGCCCTCAATCTATATATATATATATATATATATATATATATATATATATATATATATACAATGATTCTACCTGACTTTGTTGAAATCTCATATTATCAAATTTCACAAAATATCGCACTCCCACGTCATCAAAGCAATGGAATAACAAAGATCTTCGCAGGGTAAGTGCGAGATGGTGAACTTTGCCCTTTTCCCAATTGTAGTGTAATCTCTAAGTCAGTATGTTTAGTTAGGAGGGTATGGAGGGTGCAGTCCCCCACATTGGAGTATGGGGGTGTAGACCCCCCACCTGAGTGGGTTAGGGATGGTGCAATTTAACTTTTGTTTCTTTTTGGGTAAGTGGTTACTTATCCTGGGAAGAACTTTGTTGTTCTGCTGCTTTGATGAAGTTGGAGTTCAATATTTTTTTTCACTGAAATTATTTTTATTTTGATGAAATAACACAATAATTCAATACATTCATAACATTCAATAGCTATTTACAATATTTACATTCAGCCTGAGGAAAAGGAATCAGATAAAAAAACATTTGTAGTTAAATAAGTTAATATATAAACTATGATACTTAGGAAGAGTTTGGTTCCATATCTAGGGTATCAATCAAATTCAAAACTTTCTTCCATGGACTATTAACCAATGGCTTAGGAAAAGTTCTTAACTCCTTAGTTCTTTTCTCCATTAGTATGCATTTTTTCACTGATGATAGGAATTCCTCCATTGTGGGTGCTCACTAGATTTCCATCTTCTAGTTATACATTTTCTGAATATTGTTAACATTGTCCAGAACAAATACAGGTCAATAAAATTAAGGACTTTGTCAACACAAATATATCAGTATAGATAGCTTGAAGAAATTTGTTAATCTCATTCCAATATGGTTTAATATTAGTACAGTCATAAAAAATATGAGACCAGTCAGCATTAGTGGACATGTGATATCTCCAACATAACTTGCTGTTTGAAGGGTTCATTTTTGAGAGTTTCTCAAGTGTCAAAAAGGATCTGTGTAGAAATTTCAAATGAAAAATCCTCCAGAATTGTGAGTAAGAAGTTAGTTTAACTGAAAATAAAATGTTTGTTTTATCTTCCATTGATAATGATACTTGAAACCCTTTAGTTAGGTATTGCCAGTAATAATCTTTAGGAGCTGTCTTATAGACAACTGAAGTGTTATATAGATATGATAATTCATTCTTAACATTGATATTATTAAAAAGAATTCCAAAAATCCAGTTTATAATTTTTGGTACGGTTTTGAAGGATGTTATGTGTTATTCTACACAGATCCTTAGTGTATGCTGTGACACTCTGAAGAAACAACCAGTCATTAGGGGATAGGCCATAGGTTGACAGTATACTTTGTGTGTGCAAAGCTTGTTGGTTTTCAATACATTGCAACCAACAAAATAGGTTATTTTCCCATAAACCAAAAATCTCTCTATGTGTTTTATCAGGGAAATCCCTTGTATGGTATTAAAATCTATGTCAGAGTTTTATATCTAAATTTGTATTAATGAATTTTCTAAACACATCAAAAATATTGTTTATTAGTGTTAGTTTAGTAACTTTTGTTGTACTATACTGTAAATGTAAACTTAAATAGTGCCATACCTTATCTTTGTCAGTTACCAAAGCATTGTTTGATAAACAATATTCATCCATTAGTATAATGGAGTGTAACTGGTTCCAATTGTAAGAGTATCTAGGATTTACCAGTTCATCACTATTTTAATTATAGATACCTATATATAAGTTTCAATCTCTGGGAATTTTAACCCCCCTTGTTCCCCTTTTCTGACATGATGAGAATATGCCACTCTATTTCTTTTGGGGTAACATAGGAATTTCATCAGTGTTGAAGTAATTTCTTTAAGGATTTTCTTTCCTGGTATAAGTATAAGGGCTTGTGCTATATATAATCGTAGGTTTACCCCGGGTATCACTTCTGTGTCACTGTTAGACAGAGGCACAGTATACTAACCTCAAAAAAGGGCATAGCAAAATTAATTTAAAATGCGTGGCGAAAGCCAAACACACTCTGGCTAGGCTTATAAATGCCCTAGGGCAGATAGCCTGGTATGAACCTATGAACCTATAATATTTTAGGTAACAAAATCATTTTTATCAGTTGTAACCAATCATCAAATGTTATAAACAAATTATTCCATTTGCTTATTAATGTCTTTATTAAGTCTATGGCTTTAGCACAGTTAAGCTGTAAGGTTTCCTCTATATTCCTGCCTACGGCTAATCCTAAATAGTCTAGAGTTGCAACTTGGTTTCCAATAATATGATTAACTGGAACCTATATGCTCTTTTTTTGAGTGTCGACAAAATGAGATTCCATAATATGGGCTTTTGATGAAGTGAGGTAAATCCATACTTTATCTATATATATATATATATATATATATATATATATATATTTATATATATCTATATATATATATATATATATATATATATATATATATGTGTGTGTGTGTGTGTGTGTGTGTGTGTGTGTGTGTGTGAGTGTGTGTGTGTGTATATCTAAATATATACATATACATATATATATATATATATATATATATATATATAATGTGTGTGTGTATATATATCTATATATATATATAGATATATATATATAGATATATATATATATCTATATATATATATATATATATCTATATATATATATATATATATATATATATATATATATATATGTGTGTGTGTGTGTGTGTGTGTGTTTATGTATAAAATAAATGTTGACTTGAAAATTCGGACCGCAAGATGTCAACAATATGAATGTCGACTACTACTATGCATGCACTGAGAAACAACCTTGGTATTTGCAAAAATAAAAACAAAAAAAAAACATCTTTTTTGCTGGGAAGCAAATCCCCCTACACATCTCATGTGGGGGGGCTATTCCCTAACACAACCCCTGCAAATTATATATAATAACTCTGACATCACATAGAATCAGGGAAAGGGAATATTCCCCAGCCTTGAGAATTGGGAGATTTCACACACCTGCCTGCTTGTTCAGCCAAAATCAATTGACTTAACAGATGTTGGTCAAACACACAGCTGTCATGTACACACACACACACACACACACACACACACACACACATATATATATATATATATATATATATATATATATATATAGAGAGAGAGAGAGAGAGAGAGCTATATATATATATATATATATATATATATATATATATTCTATATATATATATATATGTAGATAGATATATGGATTCACTTCATAATCTTGAAATACTGAAATCTCGAATTTCAGTTTTTCGAGACCATGAAATCGAATCCACTCAAACTCCCACCCAAAACCCTTACAAAACACTCATTTACATAACACCTAAATCCACACACAGCACCGCACACCATCCCCGACATTACATAGCGTAAAGCCATAACTGCGAATTTGAGATATTCAAATTCATGATTATGCACTTTCGCTATTTTCAAACTTTGATTTTATAGTCTCAAGATACTGAAATTTGACATTTCAGTATTTCGAGATTATAAAGTGTTTGTATATATATATATATATATATATATAACAATATATTTATATCTATATCTACAGCTCTATATATATATATATATATATATATATACGCACACACACACACACACACACACACAGACACACATATATATACTTATATTTATTTATATATATGTATATCTATATCTATCTCTCTCTCTCTCTCTATATAAACTGTATATATATTGTGTATGCAGATGCTTTCAGAATGCAGTAACTTTTGAAGTGCCAAACTGTTTTGCAGTTACATAGTGTCATCAACCTTTAGGGCAATTGGCTATTTATCAGTTCTACATATGTAAGGAGGAGTTTTCCATCCTGCAATTTTGCATAACAATCCAATTTATTTTTAGGATTGCAGGGCTGCCAGTGCCTCTCCCATTGTCCAATGAGTGGGTTTTAGGCTTTGAAAGTTTTTCTGACACTGCACCAATGTATGCATGCAGACACACACACACACACACACACACACACACACACACACACACACACATGCATGCACTCACTCATATAATGCATGCACACACAAAAGCAATTTGGATAATCACAAATTAACTGCTTGCATGACTTTGAGATGTGGGTAGAAGAAAAATATGTAGAAAAGACAAGAAAGAAATCTAAAATCAGTGAAAGCATTCAGCACCTTCTAATTTGAGTTGACACATCATCCCTATCTCTTGACTAGCTTTTCACTGGCTGGTCATGTTCTCTCTTTTGTTATCTCATATATCAAAGATTTGAAAGTAGGTAAACTGTTGAACTTTAAACTGCCTAATGGTCTGCCTGTGTGGTACATGTGTGTGAGTGGGTGTGTGTGTGTGTATGTGTCTGCATGTGTGCATGTGTGTGCGCATGGGTGCGTGCACGTGTGTGTGTGTGTGTGTGTGTGTGTGTGTGTGTGTGTGTGTGTGTGTGTGTGTGTGTGTGTATGTGTGTGTGTGCTTGTAGATGAGGGAGAGAGAGAGAGACAGTGAGTGTCTATGCCTGTGTTTTACAGCGGACTCATATCCTGTCTAGGACTGATCATCTGCCTTATGCCTGCTGTTTTCAGCAATAAACTCCATCTCCTCTGCAGCCTAGAATATGGTAATGCAGATAGTGGAAAATTAATAAATGAAAGAGTGAACAAATGAATACAGATTAAAATGTTAACAGCTACTCTTACCAGTGAGTGAAGTGAACAAGAAAATACAGCCTCAGTATGGTTTTTCACAGATGGGATTGCATTTTCTGATATATTTTCACAGCCATTAGAAACCACATTATTCAGAATGTCAATCTCTATTTTTCTTATTTTCTTATGAATTTTTCATTCTCTCTCTCTTTAGAACACACTATGCCTTCTTGATAAAGTGATCTTTTACAGTCGCAGGCTTTTTATTCTCTATTATTTTTTTACCTTTTATCTCATACCAGGGAGACAGAGTTACTTTTTTTCACATTAACCAACTGAAACACCGACCAAAGCTGTCCACTTCAAGGATTTTTGGTTCATGGACTTTGTACAAGTAAAGGGTCTTGGATAATGGTGGCTAGTGACACTAAGCAAACCATAAAAACAATCAAATATTGGTAGCTTTAGCTTTTTAACATCTTACTTTATTTTATTTTATTTATTTATTTTACATTTGTTAACTGGGATGGCCCGACTGAGCGAGGTCCATTTACAGTGGAGGCCCGTGGAGAAAAGCTCCACTTAATTAATACAACAGACGATGATAATAATGCATAATGTAAAGTAAAGACTTTGTTATTGAGCAGTATTGTGTGCATAATAAAACAGTACACAAAGAAATATCATATCAGAAATATATACAAGTGAACATTAAGTTAATCAAAATATACAGACAGAGATCAGAACATCATTTCCAAATGTCAACGGATACCATTTGTTACTTCCATTTTTCCCAAGGGTCTGATAATTGGAGAGAAGAGAGAAAGATGGTGGTAGCATACAATAGGATTAAGTAACACATGGACATAGCCAAGAGCTAATAAGATGAGCCTTAAGGGAGTTTTTGAATTGTTTGCTATTAGGTGCAGAAGTGACTGAGGGAGGGAGACTATTCAAACTTTTTGCTATACTGTGAGAAAATAGAGCTTTACCTGCTGTGTTGTTGGCTGTGGAGATAGAGAGGAGTGATTTGTTGGCAGAGCGGAGTGGTCAATTTGGAATGTAGTTAGTAGTTCACAAAGGGCTGTAGTTTTTTCAGGATATTTTAGGTTGTTATAAGCTATGACTAGTTGGTGGTAGGTTAATAACTGTGGGAGCTCAAGCCACTGAAGTTGCCTAAGAGGTATACAATGGCGTGTTCTACAGAGGGAATTTTTTTGCAAACTTGGTGAGTTTGTTATAAAATGACTCAAGTTCTCCAGGTCAGATTTTCTTACAAAGGTGAGAATAGGTGCTGCATACATGAGTGTGGAAAGAAGGTAGGTTTGAGCTAGGGTGATCCGAGCTTGATTTGATAGAAAGTCTTTTTGTCTGTAGAGGGACCTCCATTTTTGTGTACCTTTTTAATAGTTTGTGAGATATGGATGTCAAAGTGTAGGTTATCTATTTTGACGCCAAGCAGCTTGGTTTGGCTAGAGAGTGAAATGACAGTTCCATTATTGGAGGAGACAGAGAAGGAGAGTGGAGTGGTTTTTGATTAATTTGGGGGTAAATAGAAGTAATTTTGTTTTTTTGGAATTTAAGATAAGTTGAATATCTGTGATCCACCTTTCTAGTGACGTAAAAGATTCCTGGGCGAGATGCTGTAGGGTGGTGATATTTGGGGTGGAGCAGATCAGGGTGGAATCGTCTGCATACTGTACGAGTGAAGCCTGTAGGGTAGAGGTATGTAGATTATTGGTAAAGATAGAAAAGAGGAGTGGACCGAGTATGGAACCTTGAGGTGCACCAATGGTAGTTTGGAGTAAAGATAATATAACTCCTTGCCACTGGAAAGATTGTTGTCTGTCTGATAGATAGTTTATAAACCATGAAAAAGTGTTAGGGGCAAAGGATAGAGAGGTAAGAGTATCTATTAGAATGGAGTGGGAAACCATGTCAAATGCTTTGGAGAGGTCCAGGAATATAGCAGATACAAATCTGTTGTTATTTCTATGTTGGTTAACCAGGTTTGTGAAAGAGAGAAGGACTGAAGTTGTGCTGTGGTGTGGGTAGAAACCATGTTGTGTAGAGGAGAAGAGATTGTTAGAGTCTAGGAAATCCATGACCTGAGAGTGTATGCATTTCTCAAGTATCTTTAATAAAGGAGACAGAATGGCTATGGGGCGATAGTTAGAGAAATCCTAGGAATTCCCACCCTTATGAAGGGGAATAATGTAAGAGCTTTTCCATAGTTGAGGGTTGTGGGATTCCTGTATGGAGCAGTTGATTAAGATTGAGAATGGGTAGGATAGAGAGTCGGCATCTATTTTTAGGAAATGAGCAGGCATCTGCTGCAAGAGTTGTGGGTTTAAGTTTTAAGAGGTATTTTTTTATTGTTGAGGTTGGGACAGGAGAGAATGTAAAGGGAGGGGAGTTGTTGATATGGATGAGTAGATATTTTTGGAAAGTTGAGTTGATAGTGATTTAATGGATTCAATAAAGTGATGATTAAATTGGGAGGCTATATCATTATCTGTTTTTGTAGAGGTGGAGGTGGGAGCTGGTGTGGAGGTTTTACCTAAGTTTTAGTAGGGAGTTTATTGCATGCCAGAATGTTTGGGGGTTATTTGAGTGTTTGTTTTGTATATCTAGAAAGTAGTTCTCTTTATCAAGCTTTGTTTGTTTTTTAACCTGATTCCTGATAGTTTTGTTTGGATAGATTAGTGTTATCTTTCTTCTAGGTTTTCCTTGCCTTGTATCCGGTTTTTAATAGGGCTCTAGTGGATTTAGTAAGACAATGTGCATAGTGTTGCTTAGCTCTAATTTTTCTTACTGGGGCAACTGAATCCAGGATGTTAATAAGAGTACTATTAAAACAGTCCACTGCTTGGTCTAGGTCAAGGCTGTGTAGTGGTTCCCAGTTACATTTTTTTAATATAGTGTTGAGTTCTAGAAGGTTAACATTACGATCATTTCTGACTTGTCTATAGACTGTAGGTTTTGGGTAAGTTAGTACGTTTACATAGGAGGAAGGTAGGGAGATGGTCACTATGGCCGTCAGGTAGACTACCTACTTGGTAATTATGTTCAGGGTAATTTAGTAATGTCCAATCTAGTATAGATTCCTTATGGGATTTTTTTGTCTACTCTAGCTGGTTCTTGAATGAATTGAGAAAATCCATATAGGTTGATGTGGTTAGTGGGGTTTTTAGAGTTACAGGCTAGCCAGTCAGTGTTTAGGTCACCTAATAAAATAGTTTCCTGTGGGAGATTATCTTTTTTTTGTTCCAAAGTTTTTTACTGATTTTTCAGTAACAATCATTTAAACAACAAATTATGATAAAACTATGTACAAATTTACAAAGGCCTCAAGCACTGTACGAAATGTTATAGATGTAAAGAAAGGTACAATATTCATTCATTCATACCTTCAAAGTGACTAATTTGATGGAGACAAATCTAAATTCAATGACTGAATAATAGATAAAACTTTTGTCCAGGGGTTGTTAGTCCATTTTCTGGGATATATTCTTGCTTCTTTAACTTTTATTTCCATCGATGTTACTTCAACCAAGAGGGTCTTCAAATCTTGTAAGGCTGGAAAGGAGGATGGCTTCCATCTTCTTGTAATACATTTTTTGGCTGCTGCTAGGATTGTCCAAAGAAGATACTTATTTTGTCATTCAATACAATAGATTCATTTACATTCAGAAAAATTAACGGTTTTGATAATATAAAGGAATCAGTAAAGTTGGCTTGGAGAAAATTTTCAATATCATTGGGAGATTATCTTTTGATCATTGTAGAATCTCCTCAATTATTGGAGTGTTATTACCTGAAGGGATATATATGCACAGAGAATATTGATGCTCTTTTCCTAATTTAACTATGATATCAGCAGTATTAAATTTAGGTAGAGGAGTTAGTAGAGGTCGGAGAAAAATTGTAGTTTTATAGACAATTGCAACATCCCCACCCTTCTTTCCTGTTCTGTCTAGCTGTAGGATATTATATCCTGGAGGGAGAATTGCTTCATTCTGTGTGCTGGGATTTAGCCAGGTCTCTGTTATGGTAAGGATGTCAGTGGAGTAGTGAGATATGAATGTGTGTAAGTGAGGAAGTTTGTTTGATATACTGTGAGTTAAGATTGATGATGAGTAGATCTGCAGTGTGTTTGTTCGGGGGTATAATGTTGCTTGGCCCTGGATTTGGGTGAATATCCCCCTAGGTAAGGAGGTATTTCTTTAATGAAAGTTGAAGCTTGACAGTTTGTAGAATATCTATGTAGAGTTTATTTGATGTGTTTCTAGTGTAGAATAGTGAAACATACTTGTTAGGTAAAAATAGTATTGTGTTGTTACTAAATAAAGAGGGGGCTATAGGAAAGCTTATGTGTGTAATAACAGGTGTGAAGGTATCTGTTGTATGGTAGGTGGCCTGTGGTAGTGGTGTGTTTGTGTGTAAGGATGTAACCTAGGTTAGAGTTGTGAGGGTTAGTAGGAGAGATGAAAGTAAGGCCTGCATAGTTTGGGTTTGTGGTATTTGGATGCAAGTGGTAAATTAGGGATGTGGTTAGGATGGTTGCAGGTGAGTGGCTGTAGGGAGTGGTCAGGTGATTGGGGGTTAGAATAAATGTAGAAGTAGTGGGGGTGGGTGGAAATTGGGGGCAGAGTAATGGAGCGAAGCTTGCCGAGTGAAGCTAATGATGTGGGGCTCAGCCACCAGGAGATTACAGAGACAATCAGTAAGCTCTAATCAAGGATAGAAGGAAAAAACAGCCACATTTGGGTAAGTCCAGTATATCTGCTTCCCTGTAGTGCAGTGGCAGGTTGCTGGCAGTGTGTTGCTGCCTGGTGGCCAAAGTAAGTTACTACAGCCAGAGAAAAACTAACCTGCGTGTATGCTTATCTGCCCTGTAGTAATACTTTAAATAAGGAGCAGTTTACTTTTTTCAAAGCAGATAGTTTTAAAAACAGATTCGGAGTGTGGATAAATTGCAATAGAAGGAACACCTACAGTTTAGAAAGCTGTGCTTTTTATTTTGGTTTTGGAGCTGCTTCAGGCAGGTAACTGAAGCAGATTTACACTCTTTCACAAGGTGTTTTGTTGGGCGAGTCTGTTGTGCAGGGGATGACCACAGAGTCTTTAACCTGTCAGGAGAAGAGTTTAGAAAGCTGTGCTCTTTAGTTTGGTTTTGGAGCTGCTACAGGCAGGTAACAGAAGCAGATTTACACTCTTTCACAAGGTATTTTGCTGGGTGAGTCTGTTGGGCAGGGGATAACCACAGAGTGTTTAACCCATCGCAAGAAGCTTTTAAAGCCAGACAGTACACAGGCAGGGGAGAGTAGAAGCTTCCATATGGAATGCAGAGAAAGCTAGAAGGATTTTAAAGATGGCACCACAGGAAGAAAGGCAAAGTTGAAGAGTAGTTTAGAAAGCTGTGCTCTTTAGTTTGGTTTTGGAGCTGCTTCAAGCAGGTAACTGAAGCAGATTTACACTCTTTCACAAAGTAATTTGCTGGGCAAGTCTGTTGGGCAGTAGATGACCACAGAGTGTTTAACCCATCAGGAGAAGCTTTTAAAGCCAGAGAGCACACAGGCAGGGAAAGCTTCCACTTATATGTTCCTTATTACTGCATTTAGAGTTGATATATAATATAAATCAAGTATAATTTCTTGTTATGTAGAATAATGTTTTATTTTCAAAGCTGCCAATATGTTAAGTGAAAATAGGTACCAGATTATCAAATGCATATTACTGTATAGGAAAAGATATTTAAATGAAGGAACAAGATGTTAATGTGTGGATTAACTTATTCAGTGACTTATCTGTATAACAAAATTATAAGAGATGTGAACAATCTATTAAAAAGTAACATCATAGTACACTTCAACACATTTTGAAAAGGAAACAATATTGAAATAAGTTTGTATTTTACTATCAGAATACAGCTGAAGTACAAAACAAAATGGAAAATGCTAAGCAATGACTTTTTTGAATCACCATATTACAGGTTCAAAATGGGGACTATTGTGTTTTTGAAAAAAATATTAAAAGAGTATAAATACTGATTCCACTTTGGTCTGTCAGATAACAAACCCAGATGACCTGAATTGACAAACTCCAAAACCTAGAAAACAAGTGCATAAACTAACTAGTAAAATTAAAAAAAGAAAGTACCCGAAGCACCTGTAGCAACACGCTGTTTATTTCTCATTTAGCACTTTCATCCAAGAAGTGTATGGACTTCTTCAGAATAACACAAAATGACAAAACGCCAGCTTAAATACAATTAAAAAGTCACATAACTAACTCAATTAAAAAACAAGGCTAGGTCATAATTAACCTTTTCTCCTTAAAGATGCCATATTGCTTAATAACTTTTTAAACTTTTAACTCTCTACATTAAAAAAACTTTTTGAGCCATAAAACAGATTTAAAGTGTATTTAAAAAATACTAAACTAAATAGCAAGATAACAAGACATGGATACAATCTCATTAAGCCCAGGTTTGTTAGCAGCATTGCATTTAAGCTGCCACATTAACTCCTGGTACTCTAAATACAGATCTACATGTCCACCTCTAGATCTCTCTTGGACACTGTCAAGGACAATGAATTTCAAGGACAATGAATTTAAAAGTGTGATGTGGATATTCTTTGTATGCCTATATAAAGCATTGTGTTCATCTTTTTTGCAGTGTCATAAAAATGTTGATACATCCTGTTTTTTATGTGCCTAACAGTTTTCTCAATGTACATTGTTGGCACTTTGCCACATATATTACCCCCTTGCTGTTGCAGTGATATTTCCTTTTTAAATTCATAGTACCATAAACCCAAATGTCTACTTCTTTACCTTCCAAAATATTTTTACATTGCATACAATGAGCATACTTCATCATTTTACCACTGGTAGCCTCATACACTGTTCCTTCCAACATCGTTTTGTTGCATACATCTTTCTGGCAAACTACAGCAGGTCTTTCCCATACCTTATCAATAATGCTTTGCTGACCACTGAATATGGCCCAGTTTTTGCATATGATTGCACTTATATCATTAAATTGAAAACAACATGGGATAATAAAAGCCTTATTGAAATTAGTGTCATTCTCATGATTTGGTGGTTTAAGTTCTACTTGTTTTTGTAATAGGGGTATATAAGTCCCATCAGTTCTCTTCCTTTGAACCTCTGCAAAAATGCTAGAAAGAAAATCTCTGGTGTAACCCCTTCTAGACAACATCTCCCAAAGTTTAACACATTCTGATGCAAAACAGCTGTCTTCACTAAGCATACGGGTCAGCCTTATGCATTGGCCCTTGACTAATGACCTCTTCTGATGAAGATGGTGCCAAGTGTCAAAATGCAAGAGGGAGTTTGAGTAAGTCTGCTTCCTATATAGTACTGACTCATACATATTACTCTCCTTATTCCTTTTTTTCCATAATATTTCTTTATTGTTTTTCATTATTTTCCACAACAAAACAATCACAAGAGAGTACACTGGTGATAATTAAGGTAGTACTAACAACAATATACTTAAAACATATTTACACTATTTACATGAATGCTTTCATATTTCTTCTTAGTGATAGAGAAAAAAGGTTGTTTCCTCCAGGGTTAATATCTTAGAATAGTGACTTCTAAAACATGATCTGTTCCCATGATGTAAGCTGAAAGAGTTTCCTCGGCCAAAATTTTATGCCAAAATGATATTGAAAATCTGTTCCCATAACTTCAGATTATATGGATTATTGTTTTGTTTGTTTAGTATTAACTTGTGGGCTAATATATGTTTTATTGCTAATATCTTAAAATGTTCCCAAGAAGTTTTAGATGGGGTTAACCAGTTTGTAGCTATGTAAAGTTTCATTAGTAGAAAAATATTAATTAGGGTGGTCATTTGGGTTTTGGATAGGTTGTTTGGAGGCATATGTAAAATTGTAAATTCCCAAGTAAGCGTTGAAGCTTGGTATCCCATTTTTTGTAGTTGTAGTTTCAGGGAGTTCCAAAGTTTAAATATAAGCTTGCAGCTCCAGAACATATGCAAAAGGTCAGCAGTTTCATCTTTACAATGTGGACATTTTGGTGAGTTTTTAGGATTAAATTTATGCAAGCTAAGGCGCGTGTAATATGCATTATTGTATATCATAAGTTGAGTGAAAGCTAGCTTCTGAAGAAAAATAAATTTTATCGTTAAGTTGAATGCTCGTAGTATTTTATTTTCCTCAATCAATGATATTTTTTCCCTCCAATAATTAGACAATAGTAGCTGGTCTTGAAATTTCATGTCTTTTAACAATTTGCATGAACATGTTATATATCTCCTATTTTAAAGAAGGGCTTGCCATAGTGTAACTCATTTCATTAAATCACCTTTATTGATGGATATGTTTTGAAGATAACTTGTGGTCATTTCTTTGATCTATCTCAAAATCAATAGATATGATTTAGGAAGGCCCAGTTGATGTTTTAATTCATGAGTAAAACCATTTAGGTATGGGTATATATCTTGTAGTGTTAAGTTAGTTATAAGTGGGAACCTTTCCAGATCTATTAGTTGATTATTAATTTTCATGTTAGGATTTTTATGTATAGGTTGTAGGATTAACATATGGTGGAAGAGATTTACTGATCTAAAGAGCTTTTGTGTTAAAGATATACAGTTTTTAATGTGTTCCATTAGATTATATGTTGTAATGTTTTCACTATTTAAAAAAAAAGGTAATGCTTTGGGGTTTATGTTAAAATGTTCTATATGTTTAAAACTCAATCTTAACCAATATGGGGAACAATTTTTACTTCGTGAGTCATAGTTTGCAATTCTTAGTGTTCTATTGGCATTTATGATTAAGGAGTAGTTTTCAAAATTAGGTAGATCTAATCCTCCTTTACTTTTCGGGGTCATCAATTTATCATAAGATATTCTACTTTTTTTTGGATCCCATATAAATTTAGCAAATTCAGTATGAATTTGTTTAAAAAATTTCTTGAGTATTACTATCTGAGAAGACATAAAAATGTATAATAATCTGGGTAAAATATTCATTCTAATGATCGACACGTTTGCTAATGTCAGTAATTTCAGATTTTTCCATCTCTTTAAATCACATGATATGTGCTCCCAATTTTGTTTAATATTATTAAAATAAAAAATGTTGTTATCTGTAGAGAATGTAATTCCTGGATATTTGATCTTTTCCTCAAGATTAATTTGTCCTACCAGTGGTAAAAGTGAGAAAGGTTTCGGAGTTCTTAAGGGAAAGATATTGTTTTTTTTTAAGGTTTATTTTATGGTTTGATATTAGTGAAAAATCATCAATAGCGGATAGTATTTTTTGAGTGTCCGATACTGGAGTTGTACAGTATGTGTTAAGGTCATCTGCAAAAGCCGACAAGGAGATTTTTGTATTATAAATTATTGGGGCATTATGGTAAATATTTTGTTTGATGTTTAAGAAAAGGGGTTCTAAATATATGTTAAATAACAGGGCAGATAGAGGGCATCCCTGCCGTGTACCATTTCTGATTTGAATTCTGTTAGACCATGTTTTATTTATATATAAAGTTGTACAAGGGTTGTTATATAGTGTTTGTAAAGTCAGGATAAATTCTTGGGGTATATTAAAGTAGGGTAAGATCTGGAATAGAAATTTAATGTTGATTCTATCAAAGGCCTTCTGTGCATCTATGATAAGTGCATACATGTTTAGATTATTTTGTTTAGCATATGAAATTAACGTGTGAAGTGTTAAAGTATTATCACTGGATTGTCTAGATGTTAAGAATCCAGATTGTTCATTAGAAATAATTATACTAGTTATTTTCTTCAGTCTATTGGCCAAAATAGATGTTAGGATTTTGGTGTCAATATTTAGTAGTGATGTGGGTCTATAGTTGTCAGGGTTCTGCATATCTGATTTATCTTTAGGTATGAAAATTGTTTTGGATGCATTAAAATGAATATAATTAATTTTGTTATTTACTATGTAGTTTAATATAAGTGATAGAATTTGAGCAGTGATACAGTAAAATGTTTTATAAAATTCCACGGTAAGTCCATCTGGACTGGGAGATTTGCAAGGTTTCAATTTCTTGATTGTTGCTATTATTTCGTCCATGGATATTGGTTTTATTAGATCATTTTGTAGTTTCTCATCAATTCTCGGAAAGTTACGTTTTTGTAGGAAATCGTTATTACTACCACTTGAGAGTCCATTTGTTTGTTCCCCATATATTTGTGAGTATATCTTTTCAAACACCTTTATAATATCTTCATTTTTCGTATAGATTTTATCCTTGTAGAATATTTCAGAAATTTGAGAAGGCGTTTTAGACTGGTTAATAATTCTTGCTAACACTCGTGACGGTCTTTGAATATGGCTAGCATAATTTGCAAGCATTTTGTGTCATGAAATGATAGTTTGTTATTTTGAATCAAAAAGAGGTCTTTCTGACATTTTAATAACTCTGTTTCAGTTTGTGTATTGTAGGTTTTTATTAAGTCTTGATCTAGTGAGTTAATTTTAACCTCTAGTATCTGTTCTTCTTTAAGTTGTATTCTTTTATAATAAGAAGCTTTTTGGAGAAAAATACCTCTTATCTGGGTTTTAGCTGCAGCCCATTCAATATCAGGCAGGTGTTGCTGTTTTGTTAATTTTACTAATACTGCTTCCTGGATTTCCTGAATTATTTCCTTTTTATTTAAAGGATTTGGGTTTAAGGACCAGTTGTAACCTCAATGTGGTGTGTTACTTCTAGTAGGTTTAGCAATATGTAGGGTCATTTTAGAGTGGTCAGACAAGTATCGGGCATGAATGGATACTGAGGGGTCAAGATTGATTAGTGCTTCTGATATTAGAAAAAAGTCAATTAAAATGTATATTTATCTGGAGTCTTTGAGTTAATACCAAATGTAAAGGGATCATATAATTTGAAATCATCTTTGAGTTCGCTTAAAGCTATAACTGCTTGATTATTGTATGTTCTCTGTGAGCTTGATTTATCCTGTTTAGGATTTTGATAAGTATTCCAGTCCCCTCCTATAATTACATAGTGCTTATTATAATGATTTAAGATAGGGTATAATGAAGCGAAGAAGGAATGCTGGTTAGAACATGGTGCATATATATTGAGGAGAATAAGGGGCTTGTCATAAACAGTGGTTGAAAGACTCACATAGCACCATCTACCTTCATTATCTATTTTAGATTCCATAATCTTGTCTTGATAGTGATCTTTAATGATTATCGCTACTCCAGCACTATTAGTTTTGCCTTCAGAAGCTATTATTTCTCTTATCCATTTTTTCCTTTTTATTTCCGACCATTGTTCATTAGTTAGATGGGTCTCTTGAAGTAGTATGAAGCTTGCCTTAGCCTTCAGAAATAAATGCAGAAACAGTTTCCTTTTTTTCATGTTCTGGAGCCCTTTAATGTTCCATGAATCTATTTCCCACATTCATACAGTTTTATTTTGTACCAGTACTTCTGTAATTTGTGTAAATATATTGAGTTATAATGAGTTTTTATCAAAAGAATATTATGAAAGCATTCTACCATTCCTGCCCCATCCCTGTGCCTACCCACTAATCTCCTGGACCAGGAATTTAACAGGACCCGAGAAAATTTAGGTTGTGAATTTTTTTGTATTGGTATTAAGTATATAACTTGTATGTAAAACAAGATAAGGAAAAGAAAGATTATTGGTCCTGCAAGGCTTAGAGTTATTTGTCCAAAGCCTAACCCACTCATTCCCTAATAAACACTGCTTCTATAACCTCCAACTCCTTAGATAAAATTATTTAAATATTGTCCAAGTTAAATATTCATTTACATCACTCTTGTATCCAAGTAGACTCAGGGAAAAACAATTCAATTCACTTACCACTCTTAATATTTGAGAGATTGCCAGGTACATGGTTTAAGTCAATTAAGTTCAATAACTATTTATAAAAAGAGAAAATATGCATTCTTCTAGTAAAGTCTATGTTTATATATGGCTAATTCTCCACTAGGCCAGACCTTTAAATCTCTAAGTGTATGTTATCCTGTTATAATGAGAATTTTCAGGATCTATGCTTCAAGTAAACAAGAAACTTGAACCCCCACTTCATTGACTGTGCCTGCAATGTTCCGTCTCAAAAGGCAATATATTAGAGAGGTCTTATGGCAACTTACCTTTGCCACATCTTAGATATTCCTCAGATAATGATTTTAATAGAAACTTATTAGGACCTGGAGAAAACAATGTATAGGCATATCCAATCAGGTAAAAACACAAATATTTAGCAGATAAAAACCAAATAAGAAAAGTCTTAAACAATAATAAATAGTGGAGCATATATGTTACCGTAGAGCAAATTAACATTTTTACCCTACTATTTTGTTGAATCATAGTAAACTATTTACTACAGGTGTGACTTATGAATGTTTCTTATCACCTTAGATTCATAAAATTATGAAGTTTTGTGTAAGTTTGATAGAGGCATATGTTTAAAAACCCAACCAGAATGTCCTTATCATTATTAATACAGGACTAAACAAGTTAGGTTCATAATTAGGCGGGTGTTTTATATCTCTTTGTATAACCTTTTTCATATTTAGTCAGGTAATACTCTGTTCTTTACCAACTTCATTAATAAATAGAAATCTGATTGTTTTAATTCAGGAAGTATGTAAATTTGTGTGAAAGTGAAATTAAGCTGTATCCAATTCCTTTAGTAGGTAAGTGTTACACTCCATATAAATGAAAATTGTCTTACCATTTTGCAGGTTAACTATTAATTGATGTTACTTAAATCACGTATTAGAGGGATTATAGCTAATGTAACCTAAAGGGGGTTAAAGAGAACAGCAGACTTTATATTTATAATTACAAGTGTATTAGCGAAATAGAGTAGCTATACTCAATTCTTCTAATCAGCCCTGAATATCATAATTGATCAAAGTAGTAACCTATTATATAGGTAGATGATACCTATCATTGATCAATTAGTGTTTTGATAAGGTTTAAAGCATTAGATATTCATGTGTGGAAACCTCCATTTATATGACCAGGTTGATTTTTATTTTAAAAGGATTTGGTATCTTACGAAAAATCATTGTGTAGTGTGTTTTTATATATAGTCAGTGTAGCATTAAAAGCATGTATATCTCACTCTGTTGTTTTTAAAATAGTTCTAGTTAAATTCCTTTAAATCTATAATTCAGACATTAGTGTAATGTTAACTTATGAGGATGTAATATTTATCATTGAAGAAAAAAAAAGGGGACAAAAAGCTTTAGTTTGTGTCAATATTGTCATATGGCATCTGAATTCACCAAACTCCACTATGCATTCTTAGTAAGGTATACTACAAGTATTCAGTATTGCTAGTGGAGTGGTATAAATAACATTTTGAACAACTCGCTGTGTAGTTCATGATTTTTTGTAACAGTACAACACTTTTGTTTTATTTACAGCACTTTAAAAGCTCCCACAGAGCTTTCAGATCGCTAAGCCAACTGCTTAGCTTCTCGAAGGGGGATCCAGTTTACCGAGGGACTTCCAGAAACGCCACATCTTGAAGCCGACCTCTATGGTGATATCTTCATGTTCTATTCCTATCATGGGAAAACAGGATGTTAAACAGGTTACATACTTCCTGTTAAGAGTCTCGGGAAGGTCGCGCCAGACCTAGAACACGGCCTAGGGCAAGGTAAACACCAGAAATAAGGGAGATGAGACCTCGGCTGTTGTTGAGAGAAGTATCTGACCTCAGTGGTAGTGCAGACTGCATCGGAACTTATAACTAGTTCTCTGTGTCTAGAATGGATTTGAAAACCGACATAAAGGTAGATTTAGCTTCTTTTTTGTTATTAACTGAATATTTGACCCCATCAACCATGAAAACTAGGTTATTTGGATACTTCATTTGAAATTTAAGCTTTTTGTCGATCAGAAATATGCAATAAGGAGAAAAGAGCTGTCTAGCTTGTCTGATTTGGAGAGGCAAGTCCTGGGCTATAGAAATTATATTATTGTTCCAGAGTACAGATCCTCCATTTTTCTTTGCAGAAATTAGTATTCTGTTAACATCTTGGAAATTGAGAAGTTTGGCATAAACAGGTCTTGAGGTATTTGAAGCTTGAGCTTCTCTTAGGGCTCTGTGAGCTCTTTCTATTATTATTTGATGTGCAGATTTTGAGTCTTTGAGTAGAGTTGCAAATATTTAAATGATGGATGGAATCAGGTCATTGTGTTGTATACCTTCTGGCATGCCTCTAAGGATTATATTATTTCTTCTAGGTCTTGCCTCGAGATCAATAATTTTGGCTTGCATACATTGTATGTCAGCTTCATATGAGTCAGCTTTTTTCCCTAGCAGAGCTATTTTGTCTTGATTCTCAGAGATTCTGGCTTCAGATTTGTCCATTCTTTCCAATATTTGGTTAACAGAAGTTCCAAAGGATTGCATTTGGTTGGATAATTCTTTTATAGCTTCTTGTATAGGCTGTAAGGCTGCTTTTAAATCTTACAAGTTTGCCAGTTGATCTGATTTGTTTTTGTTCCCTGTTTTCACAGTTTCTTGCTGCTTTGTTATTTTTTGTCTTTTAGAGATCAAGTCTTTTTCAGGGGATAATAATTCTGAGAGTTTAGTTTTTGTTGTTGTAGTATCCATGTTTTTATCTTCTTTTGACATTTTGCTAAGGTAGAAGCTTTTGAATTGTAGCTGGATATGGAAAAGTAGAATGCCCTAAGCACATGGCTTCTTCCCTTGGGACTGTTTCCTGTTCCAGATAATCTGTTGTAATCTTAATAAATTTGTTATATCTTCGGGTTCATTAATCCTTTTTGTGTTCCTGGATAATGAGTAGAGTTGGTAGATCAGAAAATTGTTGTTGTAACGGTCCTAGTATTCCTCTGGGTTGGTTTTATACTCTGGGTATTTAAGGAGCTGTGGTTCAGCAGTGTTTACAGAACGGCAGCCATCTTTGTTCCCCACTCTCCCTATTCTTTTTAATACTAACATCTAGAAAGTTGGCACATTCAATGCCAATTGCCATGGAAAACCTCAACAACTCTGTGGATTCATTTATATACTTAAAGAACTGTTCCAGCCTCTCATTAGTGTCTCTCCAGAAGATAATAATGATATCAAAAAATGTTTGTAAAGGGACCAACAGTCCTTAAACCGGGAGTTAAAAATAAAATTAACTCCCCAGAATGCCATGACACTGTTTGCAAATACCGGAGTGCAGGCTGCTCCAATTGCTACCCTTCTGTTTGAAGAGTTCTCCTGCAAATCAGATGAAATAGTTTTCCAACACCACTTCCATAAGGCTACCCAAGGTTAGATATTTGTTGTGCCCCAAATCCGTTTGCAAAAAAAGAAATTGAAAACACCAATCTATTCCAGTGTCATGGGGGATCACAGAAAATAAATGTTTTATGTCAATCTTAATAAAAATAATGTCTTCTGAATACAAGTTATCTCCTACACTCATCAAAAAATCCCAAGAATCCTTCAGTAGAAATGTATAGTTTTTAAATACCCCCTTAGTTTGCTGGTCAATATATTTAGAAATAAAAAAAGTTTTTGAGGCTTTCGCATCAACTATAGGTCTCAATGGGGGATTGGAAGGATTCTTGTGAATCTTTGGGATTCCAGAGATGGTAGGTGTCCTAGGAGATACAACTTTCATGTATTCCTATTCTGCCCCAGTAATTTGGTCATAGAAAAATAACTCTTCGAGGGCAAGGTCAATTTTACGCATTGCCACATTCATTTCATTTTTAGACGCTTCTTCGTATGCATCTGTGGAGTGTATTGCAAGCATTCTACTGACATAATCAAATGTATTCATAACAACAAGTCCCCCACCCTTATCAGGCTTCATGACCCATATACCACTATTCACCGATATCTTTGATAATAGGCTCCATTCATCCCTATTCAAGTCCTTAGTATAAGGGAGTGGCCTGGAAATTAACTTTCTTATTTCCATTTCACAAAGTCTCTCAAAAATGTTGATATAAGGGTATAGGGGTGTATTGAACGTGCTTGGTCTCTTAGCACAATTCCCTTCAACCACTCTGTTAGTGCCGAATACAAAACTAAAATTAAGTTTCCTTGTGTAAGACTTAAGTTGACTCAACACATTGTCAATTTTAGCATTTTGTACAGGGACAAAGGTCAGCCTCTTTTGAAATAAGTTACCCCACTGTTCCATGACTTCCATATCACTACAATTGTATATTTTGAAGTCTTTCAAAGAGTTGTAAACAATATTCCAAACTGGTAGTGTGGACTCTACCAGCTCCTGCCCCTCCTTGACCCTCTCCTGCTGTAAATGTAGGTCATAGGGGCATAATTGGTGTAATTGACCCCCCTCTGGTTCATCAACCTCTCAGAGTTCCTCAGGGTAGGAGTTGTTGTAAAGGGGTCACTTCATTTCTAACATGCTCCACCTCACCATGTGCACCTGTGACTTCAATCCCCTCATGGTTACTTTGACAATCATTCCCTGGTGAGGCACTATGGACACTAGGTGGATTTGGGTATGCACATCCTTTTTCATATTCTTGTTTATTCTTTTTTCATATTCTTGTTTATCCCTTAATAGTTTTTTTTATCTTTTTAGCTCTTAAACCACAAACAAGTTGATCATTTTTGTAAAAAAAAACAGCTTTATATTCATCAATTTTAGAATAAAATAACAAGTCTGACTTTAATGATTTATTAATGTCATCAATTTTGCTGTTCAAACACACCATTTTCCTTTCATTCTCCCAAATTAGTACCTCAAGCAACTCACACCCATGTTTGTTAAATAACAAAATCAACTCACAGTATAAGTCAGTATCCCAGACCAGTCCAAAGGGGTATTTCCATGTATGAAGTCCTTTTAAAACTCTTTCCACTTTTAAACACTCCCTAAGGTACTGGTTTTCAAGGTATAGTTTTTGAAATTTAGTGACAAGTTACTTCAGTGTTTTAAGCTGCTTGTCAATGGTTCCACGATCTGTTGCTGCTGTTTTATTGTGTATTTGTTAGCTCTAAATCCTGTCTTAACCATTCGTTAAGGTTAAAACTGTTGGCAAGTTCACTATTACTGTTTGAAAATACACCCGCATTTGATCCAGACCCATCCATGACACCGTTGATAACTAGGCAGATTCACAGTTTTCTGCCCTTGGTTGTTGATGATGCTGTTGTCATTAGGCAGATTCCCTGTTCTCTGTCCTTGATTGTTGCCATAATAATGTCACTGTGTCCATCAGAAGGAATGGAAACATTTAAACCACACCCTTCGATGACACTGCTGTAGCTGGGCAGATTCCCAGTTCTCTGTCCTGGAGAAATTCCATTTGAAACACCACTGTCACCATTAGAGGAAAAAAAGATCAAGCTGGCTAACTGAAGAACCGGCCCCTGAATTGTTAAAATTTCTGTTGGTTGCCAAAGCACAAGACACTTGCTGTGAACGTTTGTGAACAATTCCAGTTAAGTTTGCAACAGATTCAAATAATAAATCAATCTGATCCTGTGTAGCACTACTGTCTCCTCCAGTACTTTCCATCACTTGACAAACCAAGAAAACAAGTACATAAACCAACTAATAAAAATAAAAAAAAGAAAGTACCTGAAGCATCTGTAGGACACACACTGTTTATTTCTCATTTAGCACTTTTGTCCAGGAAGTATATGGACTTCTTCAGAATAACACAAAATGACAAAAAGCCGGCTTAAATACAATTAAAAATCACATGACTAACTCAATTGAAAACAAGGCTAAGTCATAATTAATATTTTTTCCTTAAAGATGCCATATGTAAAAATGCTTAATAACTTTTTAAACTTATAATTCTTTAGCTTAAAACTTTTTGAGCCATAAAACAGACTTAAAGTGTATTTAAAAAATACTAAACTAAATAGCAAACATTGATTTTAGCTTAAGATAGTAAGTCATACAGTCTCATTAAGCCCAGCTTTGTTAGCAGCATCATATCTAAGCTGCCACTTTAACTTCTGGTACTCTAAATACAGATCTACATGTCCACCTCTAGGTCTCTGTTGGACACTGTCAGTGACAATTAATTTAAAAGTGTGATTTAGATATTATTTCAAAAGGGGCTGACCTTTGTCCCTGCACAAAACATTAAAATTGACAATGTGTTGATTCAACTTAAATCTTACACAAGGAAACTTAATGGTAATTTTGATTTGTCATTAATAGTAGAGTGGTTGAAGGGAATTGTAATAAGAGACCAAGCACTTTAAATCCCTCCCTACCCCTTTTAGCAACATTTTTGAGAGATTTTGTGAAATGGAAATAAGAAAGTTAATTTCCAGACCACTCCCTTATTCTAAGAACTTGAATAGGGATGAATGGAACCTATTATCAAAGATATCAGGGAACAGTGGTATATGGGTCACGATGCCTGATAAGGGTGGTGGGCTCTGTTATGAATACAATTTATTATGTCAGTAGAATGCTCGCAATACACTACACAGATGCATACGAAGATGTGTCTAAAAATGAAATGAATGTGGCAATGCGTAAAATTGACCTTGACCTCAAAGAGTCATTTTTGAATTTGCAAATTACTGGGGCAGAATACGAATACATGAAAGTTGCATATCCTAGGACACCTATTATCTTTGGAATCCCAAAGATCCAGAAGAATCCTTCCGATCCTATAGTTGATGTGAAGGCCTCAAAAACTTTTTTTTTATTTCTAAATACATTGACCAGCAGGGGTATTTAAAAAACATTAATTTCTACTGAAGGATTCTTAGGATTTTTTGATGAGTGTAGGAGATAACTTGTATTCAGAAGACACTAGTTTTGCTACAATTGATGTAAAAGATTTATTTTCTGTGATCCCCCATGACACTTTAACATCGTATTTTATCATTTTATACTCTGACAGTTTTCAAAGTCATTGTTCTTCTGTATATTCTGTCTCCTTGAAAACATTTATAGTTATTTGCTAATGTTGTTATACAAGTGTAAATTTGCTTCTCTAAACGTGTGTTTTTGATTAGTTTCTCTGTGACTGATGATTTACTTGATGCATACTTCAACCAAAGCAGAGGACTATAATCAATTGATATATTTAGCCTATAGTCCATATTTCTGAAGTAAAAACAAGCATAATCATTAGTCATCATCATTATAATCTTTTTTTGTTATAGCCCTTTTGTACCTTGTTGCTAGTTCTTGAGTACACATGCCTATGAACAACATTTGCCATCAATGAAGCAACTATCATTAGGAGAAAAATTTTCCTTTTTCTGAAGCATAACTAATGCAGCTAAGAATTTTGAGCATTGTGTTTCAGAACTACTGCTGTCTCTTTTCAAAGTCAACAAAACAAGGAGACATGCAAGTTTTGGTAATAAAAAACAAACCAAAACAAACTGTCGACTTGTTGCTGACTAATTGCAACACTTGAGATACTTATACTAAATTTTAATGTATGTGTATATTATAAAACCTTTCTTTTTCTGAAACACCAGTAGTCAGATAGCTAAAACTTGAGAACTGCATTTCCGAAATACTTCTGCTTATTTTCAGTCAATAAAGGAATGAAAAAAAAACACAAGCAGTTGATTTTTTGTAGAAAAAATATTTTTCTTTTATTTGACATAGAAGCGATAGAGGCTTATGTATGTAGAGAAAGAGAAGGACTTACACCCTGCATAAAACTATAATTCCAGACAAATTTCCATTTGCAGTTTTCTGACTGATATTCTATGCATGTGTGACAAGCCATTTATAGTTTATGAAATGCCATGATTATGCTCCAAAAATGGCAAAACACCAGCTTGTTAAGCACCTTTCATATATGATTATCAATTAGTTCCCCTTTTGGGATGTATCTTACTACTCATATCAAGAAACTTGAAACACCACAGAGGTTTCTAAGAAGAGCAAGGCTTAAAAGGCAAGAGCTATCGGGTGAGATTAGAACCACTATCCCTTTACTGAGTGTCCAACAGACTCCTTAGGGGTGATCTGTAACTAGCCTTTTGGGACATTGGGAATCCAGTAATCCAAGACCACTTATATGTTCACAAATCAAATAGTCTCACTAAAACTACTGCCAGAGATCTAAACTTGCTCTAGCAAATAAACAAAACACAGAAAAGAGACAGATTTGTCATGCAGTGTTTACCCTCTTTTTGTGGAACAAACCTCCACTCCAAATTAAGCAATGTTGCACATTTTTATCCTTCAGAAAGAAGGGAGACAACGGGATGTGTATCCACAAATACACCCCAGGTATAACTGGCTTGTAAAAAGGTGGTAAAGTCTACCGGCAGGTACTGGCAAGGTTTAAATTATCACCGGACCCAGTTGCCTTATATATTCTATGATTCTACAAGTCTCTTATTTTATGAAGAATACATTTATCAGGTTTTGAAGCAGTTTTTGTTCTTCAGAGGGACACTTAGTTTCTGCCTGCTGTCTAACTGACAGTGATAAAGGAAACTGTCACCCTCTCCTACAGTTTAACTCAATTCTTAGGTTGCTTGTCTCTCCATAATATGAATCCAGGTACCACAAACCTGTTTCGCCTTTATAAAATTTTATTTTCCTTGCCTTATAATCAAATAAAGGGGAAGGAATCCTACCCACATTTATTTTAGGCTTAACATTTCACATATTAATTTTTCTTGCAGATGAGTACTGGTTTAGTCACTTCAGCCCTGCATGGGGGGGATGTCTTAATATTTTAGAAGAAACATATTTGCTGGCTCTGAAAGTCACACGATACAGCATTTAAGTCATCTTACACTCATATAAAGTATTGTAAACAACCGACATTGCATATCATTTGTCTATTTTGGTAATAAGATGAAAATAATTATTTTTTCATTTGATGCTGGCATAGCTTCTCTTGTATATCGTCAATTTTCAGCAAGGACCTCTAAAAAGACTGTAACCCTAATAACTGTCCACATATTTTGCAACTTAATAATTAACATCAGATTTTGCATAGTGATCCACTTGGAAGTGGTACTTTCTGTAACTGTGAGTTTTAAAGAAAGCAGTGTATTACACAAAGAACTACTAATTTGTCATATTTAAGGATTATGGCTTTGATGGTGTATTAATATACCTCAATATATCAAATTAATGCATACTAATGCAACAGAAGATGGAAACTGTAATGTATGAAAACATATGTGCCTCATTTAAAAACACGATTGACACAAATTCAAAAAATTGGTACTTTTTTCTGCTAGTAAAATGTTATTTTGGAAAAACAGCAAACACACTAGAACGTTTCATCATCATTCAGGATAACAAAAAAATCATCTTATCACTGCAGTCACTGGAGAGGAGCACAAGTTAATGGACTGATAGCCTTGATGACTTGGGATGAGTATTGGATAAGGTCTGGCAGAGATCACAGCACAGGACTACAGGATGACAGCCTTTACAAATATCTTGAATATAGCTACTTTCGTTGGGTGGGGCAGTCAAACTGCTTTGAATAGTTTAAAACAAGCTCTAAGAGAAATGTATATTATGGTCATTCTGGAAAAAATGCAATCACTTCTGTTACAGAAGGTATGTAAGTTGCTTGTAACTCATGTTGCTGCCTTTGTATCTCAATTGATTAGGAAGACATCACTTAATTATGTTTAGCATGACTCATATATACTGAGGACTTTGAAATGGATTCTGCGAAGGGGACAAGAAAGCACTAAAACAAGATCACGTCTATACAGCAGTCCTTATGTCAATCATTTTATGGGGAAGAAAAGCATATTAAACTTTTGCAAGAGGTACCTAGAGTGATTTTAATGCAACAGATTATCTCAGTAAACAAAGATATAATGACAAAATCAATGTTTTAGGTTGAATGTACTTGAAAATATATTTACTTTAAATTGCTTGACTATCTCTGAAGATGAGTAGAAGTCACAGTCTTCAGAGCTCATTTACATTTGCCTACATTCATTCATATCAAAGGAGATACAAACTCTGGGATTAATCATTTTCTCCATGTATATTACAAGTCAATCAAGTAGGTGTTGATTACTGGAATCTACTGTACGCAGTTACATTAGGATATGCCATCAGCGTAGAGAACAGCTTGTTGTACAACAAATTAGTGAGATCCATGTTCTAAATTCATAGGAAATTTTATATATATATATATATATATATATATATATATATATATATATATATATATATATATATATAGCACTTACTTATTATCGCAACCAGATTTTCACGGTTGCAAAATGCGCATAGCTGCAGAGAAACGAGTGCAGGAAACACTTCAAGCTTTTGAAAGTCCTTACTACTGGCAAAAAAACTTTGCATTACTTTCAGGAACAGGAAAAATTTAAGAATTCATCTTCCCATTTTGCGTGCATCACCAACACACGCTTGACTTTTCCTTTAGCAAGGCTTGGGTTGGCGAAAACTGTCATGGTGATATTGTGCAGCTTAAAGTTCTTACTTTGCAGTGTGATACTTAAAGAGAAAATACGCATACGAAAAAGAAGACATTGTATATACAGGAAAGTACGCGTGTCATTGCTTTTATCAAGTTACCCACTTGTAAACTGTCATGATCCCAGTTTGTTAATGGTTGTTATGGACTGCTTACCTGTTGTTAGTTTAACTTGCAAAGGTCGCAGCTTTCGGCTACGTAGCAAGTTTAAAAAAATGGGAAACACACATGCATTGAAACCGTATTTATTATGGTGTGCTTAATTTGTAGTACCCCTACTTTGTCAGCCAGATGTCATATGGTATAAAATTAAATGGTGTGTTTATTGGTCAGACTATTTATTTAACAATGATTTCATTAGCGGTTTCACATGTATAGTTTGTGTACATTTACACCATTATTTGATTGGATGGAAACCTTTTATTGTACCATTCCTCATACCTGGTGTGACACAGAACTTTATATACCCCTTTCAATGGTAACGTACCTGTTTTCGCACAAAGATGAAGATGTAGGGGGGCTTCGGAAATCTGGTTGCGATAATACGTAAATACTATATATATATATATATATATATATATATATATATATCTTAGGTTCCCTTTTTTAACTGGTGTGTAAATGATTGAAGTGTTATAATATGATTTCTGATTTGAGGCAACTGTTGTCACCTCTAAATAGCTATTTTTATATAAAAGGGTTAATTTTTTCATGATGTTGAAGTGAAGTTTTGTGAAGAAACTGATGGTCTGTGTCATGTTCTCATTGTGGAGATTCATGACATGCACTGACAATGCAGCTTGAGCATTTTTTTTTTTTTTTTGCTTTCTGTAAACTCTAAAAGCTTCAAGATCTGAATTTCCCACCGAAAATGCTTTTTTCTTTGCTAGACACAACTTCTGCTGTGCATGAGCCTATTTAGATACTTTTTAACAAGTTTATGATGCTGCAGCTTGAGGAAACAACAGTGATGACAACATTTGACCTTTTGAACTTGTTAAATGGTTGTACTTAGAATTCTTTTCTC
This sequence comes from Protopterus annectens, assembly GCF_019279795.1. Classification (NCBI taxonomy): domain Eukaryota; kingdom Metazoa; phylum Chordata; order Ceratodontiformes; family Protopteridae; genus Protopterus; species Protopterus annectens. Next base: position 1,536,553,285 of record NC_056731.1, read on the forward strand.
TTGAAATTCTGTTATTCTTCACTAGATACTTTAAATGGTAAATAATTAGTTCTGATAAAAGTGTTTAACTCCTTTGAAAATAATAATGTTCTCTTATAGATACATACATTCTGCAGATTCAATGACACTATTAGCGACTAAATGACATCAAGTGAACTAGGAGCTGCATTAAAAAACTCATTATGCATATTAACATCAGACTTATGTTATATAACTAAATCTTTAGTAACTAAACAGAGGGTTGTAAGGCCCCTTTTGTTTTTTTTTCTCTTTCTCTCCCCCCGTCCTGATGAAAGACACTAACCTAGGTATTGTTAATACATATGAGTAATATGTGTATAATTACACAATATAATAGTTATGTTGTAATAAGTGTTTTATATATATATATATATATATATATATATATATATATATATATTTATGTATATGTATATATTCAACAGATCCTTACATGAAAAATGTTAGATAGATGACTGATAAAATGATTAAATCATCTGATGTTTCTTGAAAAGTCTTGGAAATATTGACAATCTTCTTAACCTTCAGCTTCTAATGTTTATGCATACCTTGATCTGATGTGTATTTCTGGCATATCTGCATATTACAGGTGCTATTATCATATGTGACATATTCATATAGCTTCAGATATAGTGGACACTCATTCTAATGTAAATTTCATGGATTCGGATTTCTTTAGTTGCTTTCTCTTTTTTGTTTTTATACTATATTCTAAGCAGAGATGGATAATTTGTGTCTTTTGGTATTGGAGAGGTGGTGGATCGATGGATGGTTTAGTTAAGTTTTTAACTAAACCAGAAACCTTATGTTTCATGTATGTGTTTGTAAATAGTTTGGGTTTTTTGAAAGTAGTGCTTCATACACATTATGCATCCATGATAAGTACGTTTTCAGTAGCTTTCAAGTCAACATGGAAGAAAGGTCTTTCGGCAAGTAATAACATACACATTATAGTCAATGGCTTATAAATGTTTATCATTGAATACTAATGGTTTGAACAATAATGTCAAAAGAGCTGGATTGCTTAAATATATCAAAATGCATAAAGCCCAGATCATCTTTTTACAGGAAACCCATTTATTAAAAAAAGATCTACAGAAATACTCATTCAATAGCTGTATCATTCTGGCTGATTCATGTTTTAAGACTAAGATAAGGGGCACTCTTATTCTATGGAAAAATACTTATACTATGCCAAGAATTATAGATACAATTTCAGATAAAGATGGGATGCTAAGCATGGTTATTTTGGAAATCGATAGGCAGTATTATACTTTAATTAATACATACTGGATACCAGGACTGAGTACTAAATATGTTGACAAATATCTGGACCTGATTATTTTAAATGCAAAAGCGGAAATTATAGCAACATGTGATTTTAACTACCTATTATCAGGCAATGATACTTCTAAAAATGGTAAAATAAAACTAACATCTGATGCCAAAAAGATAAATTACTTTACAAACTAGATGAACCTTAAAGATATACATGGTCTAAGTGAACATTATTCCTTATTCTATACTCACTATTCATATCAGTCTGGTACACAAACAAACATCGATAAGGTCTTTGTATCAAATAGTATATACTCTAAAATAAGTGATGTATCTATAATGACTTGTCCACTTTCGGACCATAATGCTATAAACTTTACGTTAACTACGCATACCGATGATTTAAGATTTCTACAGAAAATTACTGCTTATATAACTAAGTTAAAAGACTTTAGAGAATGGATAATGAAAGAAATAGACATGTTTATGGAAAGAAATGATAATGCTGAAGTGACTGATACTATACTGTGGGAAACCTTTAAAGTTAATATATATATATGATAGAATAAAATCTTGGTACCTTAAAAAATGGAAAGCGTGGGAAAAATAACTTTTAGACTTACAAAAATACATAGACAAGATAAAAATGGATGCAAAACCAAATAAAGTAGCACATAACAAAATTACGTAAGTTAAATCAAAACTACTTAGAAGTTCTGAATCATAAGTTAGTCATAAACCTGAAAAAATTTAAATTACAATTGTATGCTGTAAATCCCAAATATCTACATAAAATAGTGGAAAGATCCAAAAAATAAACAATTAAAATCTTATTAATGAGATTAAATACAAAAGTGATTGTTCAGTTAAGAGTACATCTAACTTAATGAGCATATCAGAAGTGTTCAAAAACTATACTATAAAGATATAAATAATAACACACCACTTTTGGAGCCAGATAATGTAATAAATACTTTTATTCAAGCAAATATAGCTACTAAGGTGTCAGTGCAACAAAATAACATATTAAATAAGCAAATAACACTAACAGAAGTGAAAGTGCAAATAAAAAATTTAAAAGCTAATAAAGCTCCAGGACTGGATGGAATAATTCCAGAACTATATAAGATTTTTCCTGACTATATAATAAAGGAAATGATGAATGCCTTTACTATGGTTAAGCAAAAATGTATAACACCCCCATAGTGGAAATGCCCAGTTATCTCCCCCATATTAAAACAAGATAAGGACCGCAAATCTTGTGATTCATATAGGCCAGTTTCGTTACTAAACACTGATTATAAAATTTTCATGACAATATTAGCTAATAGGATAAAGAAAATATTATCTAATCTAATGCATAATGATCAGACAGGGTTCATTCTTCATAGAAAAGTGCGAGATAACATTATTAAATTGCTATCATTAATAGATATAGCATGCAAATACAGAAAACAACTATTATCAGCCTAGATATAGAAAAGGCTTTTGATTCCATTAGTTGGTCTTATCTACAAAGAATTCTGATTGGTTTTGAATTCTCCTCAGATTTTGTCAACTTATTAATGAAAATTTATAGCAGGGCACAAGCTTCTGTGACAATCGGATCATGTCTATCCTCACCACTAGAAATGCTAAAGGAAAATAGACAAGGTTCCCTTTGTCACCATTATTGTTTGCTCTTTCAATGGAACCTTTTGCTACATATATCAGAAACAAGTAAAATATAAAAGGGTTTCAAATTAATAAGGACTATTTTCCTAAGACACAATTATTTGCTGATGATATGTTGTTAACATTGAGTGATATTGATGGTTCTTTGCATGATGTTATAAATACCTTAAGCAAGTATGAAAGAATTTCAGGGCTTAAATTTAATCATAATAAATCCAAAACATTACTAATTAATAAAAAGATCAACAAAAACCTAAGAGGGAATAGCCTGTTTAATTGGGAGATTGATATATTAGAATATTTGGGTGTCAGTATAAAGAGTACATGGAAAGAATCTGTTAAACTAAACTATAATATTTTAATAACCACCATTACTGAACTAATCAAAAGATGGAATAAAATGTTCTTCACAATGGAGGATAGGCTCTCTTTAATTAAAATGATAATTTTACCAAAAATTGTGTTTTATATACAGTCATTGATACTACCCCCTGCCAAAAACGTATTTAAAATAATAGATTCCATGCTACTTAAATTTTTATGGTTCCCCTTAAAACACAGGATTGCATATAAATGGCATATTAGAGCTTGGAACAGTAATGGGATAGCATTCCCTAGCTTGCATCTTTATTCCAAATCAGTTATAATTAATGTAATATTACATTAGATCATACCTTCCTATATATCTGGCTGGAAAAAATACATGAGCTTCATATAATTGATATCAGAACTATAGAAAATCAATTTAAGGAACAATATGGAATAAGTAGAGTTCATTGGCTTTTACTTTAATTTTGTTTATTTAATAAGAAGTTTGATCATTTTTCTTATGGCATTAATCAAATATTTAATAACTTTAAAAATATAATTGATTGTAATTACAGCATTAAACAATTTCTATTTCTTATATTCCCTATAGCATATTTCCCTGATTGCCTAGATTATTTCAACATTAATGCAAAGCAAAAATTAAAGGAAAATACCTTGATATTCTGGCATCAGTTTATTGAAAATAACAGTATTAAACCACTAAACTCTTTTATGTAGTTTTGATAATAGTCAAGACAGTTGGTTGTTTATACACTCATTATGGCAGTTTATAGAAAACAAAATGAGAGTATCAATCAACCTAGAGACTGAATCTATAACCTAGTTTGATTCACCTTTTTATTAGGTGTCTTGAAAAGACAGACAATCAAAAATTAAGTATCTCACCAATCTATAAGATACTAGGAGAAGACACTCTAAAGTTTGACTTAGATTTTTGGAACTACTATGTCAAGACAAATGGAGAACAAATATCTGATGAATCCAAAAAAATGTTATTGAATTCTACATATAGTACCTCTTCTTCATTATATTGGAGATTGTATACATGGACATTTACAAACAGGAGTTTCTATACTCCACATAAAATAAATCTTATACTCAAACACAGTGAAAGTAAATGTTGGAAATGTGATGAATTACTAGAGGCCAACTGGGTTCACATGTTCATTGAATATAGAAATGTTGTTCAATACTGGAAGGACTTCAGATATTTTGTAAATGCTTTATTGTCTGATAACTGTACTATTTCTAACTCACTAATCCTAGTCAACATTCCTATACCTAATGTAATACCTAATTCTCAGATTCAGTTACTCTGGTCAATTTTTGCTATTGCCAGAAAATGTATTACTTTGAACTGGAAAAGTAAACAAGATTTGATGTTTAAAGATTTTATTAATTTAGCAAAAGTTGTTTGCAAAAAAGAACTGCAAACCATTTGTTATAGAACTCATAACATTACTCAAAAAAATATAATGGCAAAAAATGGGAAACAAATACTGATAACTTCTCATGGATAAAATGATTGTTTATCTGGATGAATGTAAATATTGTAAATAGTTAGTTATTGTTTTATTGTATTTGCTATATGTACATTTGCATATGGTTATAATGAAAACAAAATAAAAATGTTTTTGAAAAATAAGCTAAGAAAATATGGGACAACAATGATGTTGCAAAGAACTGGATGTTCCTCCAAAATTGATATAAAGACAAGACAAAACCTGGTCAGGTAGGCTGCCAAGAGACCTACAGCAACAGTGAAAAAGCTGCAGGAATTTCTGAGAAGTACTGGTTGCGTACTACATGTGACAACAATCTCCTGTATTCTCCATATGTCTGGACTATGGGGTAGGTTTGCAGGACATAAGCCTTTTCTTACACAGAAAAACATTCAGACCCAGCTAAAATTTGTAAAACAATACATAATGTCTCACAAAAGCGTGTGGGAAAATGTTTTATGGTCTGATGAGACCAAGGTTGAACTTTTTGGCCACAATTCCGAAAGGTACGTTTGGCGCAAAAACAACACTTTGCATCACCAAAAGAACACCATCCCCACGGTAAAGCATGATGGTGGCAGTATCATGCTTTGGGGTTGCTCTTCTTCAGCTGGAACTGGGGCTTTAGTCAAGGTAGAGGGAATTATGAACAGTTTGGAACAAAACCTTTAGGCGTCTGCTAGAAATCTAAAGATGAAGAGGAATTTCACCTTTCAACATGACAATGACCCCAAGCATACATCCAAATCAACAAAAAAATGGCTTCACCAGAAAAAAAATTAAAATTTTGGAATGGCCCAGCCAGAGCCCAGACCAAAATCCAATATAAAATCTGTGAGGTGACCTGAGGGCTGTGCACAAAAGATGCCCTCGCAATCTGACAGATTGTGAGTATTTATGCAAGGAAGAGTGGGCAAATATTGCCAAGTAAGGATGTGCCATGCTGGTACAGTCCTAGCCAAGAAGACTGAATGCTGTAATTAAATCAAAAGATGCATCAACAAAGTATTAGTTTAAGGGTGTGCACACACAACAAAGTATTAGTTTAAAGGTTTGCACACTTATGCATCCAGCATATTGTACGTTTTTTATTGTTTATATTTTTCCCCTAACAGATTTCTTTGTTTTTCAGTTGAATTATACAGGTTATAGGTCACATTAAAGGGTCTATATCACATAGTCGAAGTCTTATAACTTTGAACACGTAATGTTAGAAGTTATAAAACTTCAACTATGGATAAAAAAAAAACAGAAAACAAAATAAACTGTTTTAAGCAGGGGGACAAGCCCCCATGCACCCCCCATGTGGGGTGGTCTGCTCCCTACACCCCCCGCTACTTAAATATACCAACTCTGAGATTGCATCCCATTGAACAAAATGAAAACCTCGGCTTATGGAGATTTCCATTCAAATGCTCGAACTTTTACACATTCGGACTTATGGTCTCGACCATATGACGTGGGAAAAGTTTTGAAATGATTTACTGTGGTCTCATTTTTTTTATCACAAAAAACTGACATCTTAACAGGGATGTGTAAACTTTTTATATCCACTGCATATACATATACATACATATCTATTTATGTGTGTGTGTGTATATATATATATATCTATATATATATATATATATATATATATATATATATGTATATATATATATGGATCCCTATCAGATGACAGAAATTTCATATAACTGAAACTCAATTGACTGAGACCATAAGACTGAAATTTCAAAATACTGAAAAATCACTTGACTAAAACCTATCATACTGAAATCTTACAATGCTAAATTTCAACATACTGAATTGTAAAGTGGACGATATAAAACCAGAATAGGTGGGGGCTGTGCCCTCCCCCCTAACTATATATACTAACATCAGGATCGCACTACAGCAGGGAAAAGGTAGATGCTATTTTTCAGTATTTTGAAATTTTAGTCTTATGGTCTCAGTCAAATGAAATTTCTGTCATCTGATAGGGATCCATATATATATATATATATATATATATATATATATATATATATATATATATATATATATGTATGTATAGATAAATGCAGATAGATAGCTACATGTAACTATGCCATAAATAGTTATTACTATTCAAAAATGTGCATGTTGACTGGATAGCCCAATAACTATGCCTGTTGTAAATCAAGCAAATACCAACAGAAATAAAGTTTGGCTGCTTAAGTATTCTGTGCAGCCTTTTATTGGAATATGTTGGAAAACATCACCTATAACCTATTTTATGTATGAGAGAAATCAAAATATGAGAAAAATCACAGACAACCTGCAAATCTCGGCACATCTGTGAGGTATTCTTAGCAACACTACAATCAATTGTTTTGCGTTTTGCTGATAACTATATCTCTCACATGTCCAGGCTATTATAAAACATCTCTGATTTTCTTTAAATGTTTGTGCTGTCCTTTTATATATGTATATGTATATTTATTTATTAATTTTTCTTTTGATTTTCTAACAAATGACTGAGTTTGCCTGTTAATCAGTAATGCTAAGCATTAGAATGTTATACTTGTTTTTTTTTTTTTTTGGAAGATTGAAAGAGAGAGAATGTCTACCTGCCAACATGATGCTCTTTTCTCCATCACCTCCTTACATTGCATGATGTGCTGCTATACATGTGCATTGACATAATTGGCATATGTATACTCAGTGCATTTGAAAACAAGAAATTAAAGAAAACAGCATTAAAATGCCATTGTGCATTTATAATATTTAAGAAAGGTAAGACATTTCATTCTTAAATAATGTCATTTTATAATAGCAATAACTCACTCCTGGATGTTGGTATCACATGAGGACCCATAATTATCTTTTTAGATCACTCAGTTTCTGCCATTGTGATCAAACCACTCCACCTTTGGTAAAACTGAGCCATGTCTTCAAAACAGCCTTGGCGTACTGCTTGTAAAAAAGATATCAAGTGGCCCAATCAGAGCATACCGGTAACTGGAAGTTTCTGACTGTCTTCAGAGTGGGGTAGTTCTACAAGTCCCAGGAAGAAAGCTGTTTGGAGTTGGAGGTTTCAACAGGCTTCCCTGGAAATTGTGTCCATATGTGTGTATGTGTGTATATGAAAAGTAACACTTTGAGTGAAAGGCAGTTACTGTGGATAGAGGGGTGCTGGGAGACATTGGTTCATGTGAAGTGTGGTGTTGCTCTGTAAGTGAACAGCATGCAGTCTAATTTGGGTGAGGAGGTTGGAGACAAAAGACCCAGGAGTGTAGTGCACAATCCCTCTATGTTCTTAGTGACAAGTTTGTGTTTTGTGGATTATTCATTGAAACAGACTGGGTAAAAGCATCTACTTCACACTTAGTGGCATTGGTTGCCCTGAGGTTGTCACATTTGGTCACTCATCTCAGTTGTTCTCCAACTACTTTTGCCTTTGTGGCTCCGAATTCAAAATCACTTCTCTACCCCGTAACCCAGGTGAACTCCTTTCCACCCAGCTGCTTCACTCCACACTGAAGTGCAATGCGTCTCTACCCCGTAACCCAGGTGAACTCCTTTCCACCCAGCTGCTTCACTCTACACTGAAGTACAATTCGTCTCTACCCCGTAACCCAGGTGAACTCCTTTCCACCCAGCTGCTTCACTCTACACTGAAGTACAATGCGTCTCTACTCCGTAACCCAGGTGAACTCCTTTCCACCCAGCTGCTTCACTCTACACTGAAGTACAATGCGTCTCTACCCCGTAACCCAGGTGAACTCCTTTCCACCCAGCTGCTTCACTCTACACTGAAGTACAATGCATTTCTGAATTTCTTAACAGAAATGGTCTATTATTTCACTCTGGTTCACCCTTGTACTTACTTGTAATTACAAATAAGTTTCTACTGTGTTACAAACTGGTCAAGTGTTGTTGTCTTTCTGCTGCTAATGTCTAGCAAATATATCAAGTTTCTATTGGCTATTTTCACTAGGATTCAGTGGTAGCACCTATTTTTTCTACTGTGTTAAACTCTGGTGAGTGCTGTCTTTTGCTGTTAATATGTAGCAAATAAATTAGTAAGTTTCTGTTGGCTTTTTGCTGTAGAATTCAGTGAACACACCACATTTGTGCTTTATGAACTACACAGTTACAGCAAGTAAGTTTGTAGTGTGTTGCCATCTAACTAAGTGTTATTTCATCTTTCTGCTGTTAATCTCTAGAATATATAGTTGCATGTTTCTACTGGCTTCTACTGAAAGTATCAACTGTAGTACATGGCTTTATGTTTTATGAACAGCCTAGTTACTGGGTAGTCTATTCAATTAATAACATGAGACAGTTCTGTTTGTGAAAAGAGTTATTGACTATTTTTCATATATGGTAAAATCTCAAGTTGATTATTCTAAAGTGTTTAAATGTTTCACTTGCAGACTATATGCTGTGTTGCAAAGAGTGGGAACTAACTGGTATAGGTATTTTACCTGTCCTTCTAAAATCTGTAAACCTCCATCTCCATAATCCCAAAACTTGCATCCCAACACTCATTTTGTGTTAGCTACTTTATTTTCCATCTGCCCTTCTAAACTGAGGAAGCCTTCTATTTTAGTAATCCCAAACTTACACAACTAGACATATTTCCTGTTAGCGTCCTTATTTTCCTGCTTAAAGGCTATAAAGCAGAAATGTGCTACCGTGAAATATAGTGCACAATTTATATTGGCCAAATACTACTTAATTAAGTCCAGCATAGACAAGTAGTACTTTGTCTACCTAGTTCAACCAGCAAACAATTTTAATTATTTTAATCTCTCTCTCTCTCTATTTCTCTATCCCAGTGTGCTGAGCATGGAGTATGTCTGACAATTGCTGCCGTAAAAGTTAACATAATCACGCCACCAAAGGAACTTCTACAGCTGAATTTCACCTCCAGTTGCAAAAGTACAAAAAAAGCAGTACCTTCAGTTAAAATCTATGTAAGGCAGTTTCCAAAACTCAAACTTAACTTAATTGTTTTCCCTCACTTCTACATGAATGTGTTCTGTACTGCAGTGTTGAATCTGCTGGAGTGACAATTAGCATTTTAGCATATTTTACTCAACAAGTGTAAAATTTCCCCTGGAAATGCAATATAAGCCCATAACAATAAAATTAAAGGCTGTGAGTCATGTCAAGCATTTAGAGTTCAAAGACCTTGTCATTGTATCCATAAACGTTCTACTTCACTGATTGTTTTTGGTGGTAAATCATCTGTAAGGTAGAGTAACTGTATTCCATTGAAGTACCTCATTGGCCCTTCCCTCAACTCAGTTGTTTTTCCAGATACTATAGCCTAATTTCAATCCAAAGTCACTGCAATACTGCCTGTTACAGTTAACATAGGTGTATGTTAACAGCAATATATCAACTTGTGTTACTGCCTTTAAAATTATCAGGACTTGTCGTACTTCCTGTCTTGCTGCAGTTTTATAGATAGCTTTCCAGTTATTTACTCTACCTTGGGCCAGACTGCTCCATTCAGCACTTGTCACTCCCCTACCTTACCCCAGTTCCCACCCTCACACTACATACACATTTATAGCTCCCTTACTTCACCTCCTCTACTCATTATCCTCTCCTGTTCCTAAATGTACTATCCAATCACAAACTGTTCTTGTTATTCCATCTCCACCCACTTCTGTTCTAAATTCCTTCTCAAATCTCACTCTTCCCCTTTCCCATCAACACGTACCTATTATATCAAACAGTACCTATTATCCATACTATTATTACTGGTCATTACCTCACTTCGCCATACTGCAAGATTTTTACAACCCTAAATATGCTGTTTCTCTCCTGTATCACCTTATTCATGCTCCTCCCCTCAGTCCTAACATCCGCACAAGTAATAATAACAAATAAGCACACCTCAAACATTACTTCTTCCTCAACTATCAACTTTCTTCCCTCTAGCTACTCAAACATCTCTTCAGGCTTATTTCCCATAACTCCATTTCACTGATGTAACCCCAAAATACTAAAACAATGTCAGTCCCAATGTCAATGTAATATTTCAATCCATCTCTGTTAAAAATGTTTTAATAAACAAATCATCTTTCTTCACCAAAACTCAATGTGGTGACACTCACCCCAACCCAGGTCTAGCTCAAATCCCCAGCCAAAGAATCTATCCTATAAGTTTAAAAATAGTCACTATAAACATTACATACTTATGCAGCAAAATCAGAGAGTTTCATGCTTAGATGAAAACCGAGACATGGCTAATGCCTGAAATAAAATATGCTGAAATACTACCCCTGATTATAATATTATGAGGCTCAATATAAAACATAAAAAGCAGGTGAAATAGTTATAATCTTCCCAAATATACTCACAGTAACTCCCTGTAAAGGTACAATCACAAATTGTCTAAAAGCAGAAATCTCATTCTTAAACCTTAATAGAGCCAATAGCATATGCACTGCTGTGTTATATATCCTACAAGTACAGAACATTCCAGTAGTTGAAAATATACTATCCTGGATAGCAGATATAATTAACAAATGAAATGATCCCCCTGGGTGAGGTAAACATTGACTGGCAGTCTTTATCCACAAATTCAGCAATCAACAGCATAAACCTCTTTGGCTTCACTCAACTTATTAATATACCAACAAGATATGTCAAAAATAACTCCCAACAATCTATCCTGGACTGGTTTCTGTTTACCAGCTTATCTAATTTTACCTCCTCAGGTACCTTTCCTGATGAACTAAGTGGCCCCCTCCCAGCTTATACCTACAGAGTTATTACATGACTCACAAAGGAACATAAGCTCAAAACTACCCATAATCTATCCAGTTTCTCCAAGGAGTCCTTCATTGAAACTCTTACAACACTTAACTGGTCCACCTTAAAATGACACCCCTTAAATGATGCAGATGAATACTGCAATGCCGCATTTCTAAATATTCTTAACACCTTAGCCTGACAGTGAACAAAAATAATTAAAAAACAGCTATACCCCATGGCTCACAAAGCAATGCAAACTCCTTATGAAAGACAGAGACAAGAAATAGCAGGCAAAAGAATAAAAAATGACAACAATTGACAACCATTCAAACAGCTACAGAACCAAGTCAAGAAACAATTTAATAGAGATAAAAAGTCTTATCATACTTACCTGCAAGATAGCCATAGAAACAACCCTAACAAATTCTGTTCCTCCATATCCTCTGTCATCAACTCTGGCAAAAAAAGAATTCTAGACCATAGTCAGATATCCCTCCTCTTCAAACAGCTACTTATTACAATACATACTTCATAGAATGCATAGTCAGCTTAACCTCAAACTCACCTAACACACCCCCTTCCATACAGCTAACTTCCCCTAGATTAGTCCCTAGCACATCTCCTTCACAAACCTCACCTAACAACAACCTCTCCAATAGACATACAGACAACTCCACCCACTTTACCTTTTATCCAGTTTCTATAACTCTCATAAAAAAGCTTTTATATAAACTAAAACCTTGTTCCTCCTCAGCTTAACCTTCCCCCAAAATACATAAATCTAGCTGCAGATGTAATAGCATACCCAATCAGCATTTGTATCAATACATCAATACCAGAATCCCATATCTCTAACTTGTGGAAAACGGCACAATGATTGCTTACATAAAGGAGGTAATTCTACTGACATTGCAAATTTTACTCCCATAGCCATCCTATTTACTCTGTCTAAAATCCTTGAACAATCTATACATTTACAGTTTCTTCACTATCTCTTATAAAATAAGTTAATCACCAATGCGCAATATGGATTTCGGCCGGAAAACAGCACCTCCACTGCATTACTATCATTTATAGACACTATCCATAAAGATTACAACTCAAATAATCTTGTATCTTAAGTATTTCTAGATCAATCAAAAGTATCTGACATGGTCTCTCATAGTAAACTCCTTTATTGACTTTCTACCTAGGTCTATCATCTTCATCTATTCAAATGTTCCCTAGCTACCATGCCAATAACCACCAAGCTGTAAAATGACAAAAATCCATCTCTGCATAGGTTCCCACTTCCACAGGAGTTCCACAAGGATCCATCCTTGGTCCTCTGCTATTTAGTATTTTTATCAATAACATACATTCATCTTCTTGTGAAGGCACCCTGATTCAATATGCAGATGACTCTAGCATCATCTGCTCTTCAAACACCTTAACTCACCTCCAAGAAATCACTCAACAATCTGTCGTCTCCATTGAAACCTGGCTTACAAGACCATGACTCCTACTCAACCCCCAAAAAACAAACTTGTCATTTTTACCCCAAAAATACATACCTCTAACAAAGCATCTTTTAAAATCTTTTCAGCAAATAGCACTGAAATTGAATTAGTCCACCATACCAAACTATTAGGAGTCATAATAGAGGATAATTTTAAATCTGACCTCCACATCCAAATCAAAATCAAGAAAACTCATCAAAAACTTCCATACAGAAACAATCATTTTTTGAGCACACTCACAAAATTACTCTAGCCAAAACCTACCTTCTGCTCTCCCTACTCTATTGAGCACCAGTCCTAACCAATTTACAATACTCAATAAAAACAAACTTTAAAGCTGCTGCAACATAATTGCCAAGTTTGATACTAATTCATCCTCCTTTACCCATCACTGTAAAGCCCTGCATACCTTTCTGGCTGGATCTCCCCCTCCATCTCTCCTACATTCAACTTATAGCAATAAATACAATCATACAGAAACCATTAGCCTGCCCAGCTCTTACCCCTTTAATCAACATATATTTCCTTAAAATACCTCTTAGATCAGAAGACAACTTCTAAATAAAACAAATCAATCCCTGGACAAAGCCTACACGCATACTCTGTAGCAAAATAAAAACAATGCAACTCCTTACCTCTAACCACCAGAACTATTTCAAACATATCCACCTTTAAATTCTCCCTAAATGAATACTTACAAAATCTTGGACCTGTTCCTGTTCCCGTCATGCCTGAACTTACTATACTTCATTAAACCGCTTCAACCTAAATCACCCTTCACAAACCTCTTCAGCCTCCTACACCACTCCTTCCTTTTGTTTTACCCACTGCCTTACCTTACCTACTTCATCTCTGCAGACCTTTCTTCTACCACTTTCTATTTCATCCCTACTCACCTAAGCAACCTGAAGACATCCTACCCTGCACTCTTCTTATAATCTCCTTCTCTCCATCCTTCTTCTTCTGAGGCCTCATTTATCACATACTAATCTATGCAACAAATCTATGACCATTGAGTTTTTACTCACATATTTTCTCCAGCTCATGTTATTGTTTTTCATTCCACTCTACTATGAAACATATGTTCTATGTTTTTCTCATTACATTTTTACAATCTTTTTTTAATAAACATTTTTATTAAATTATTATGTATGAAATAGGTAATCTTACAGAAGTGCAACATGACACTTTGTGATTTAAAATATCTGTAGCTAATGTTTTGTAGTGTAACATGATTGATTGAAAATATCTGTATTTCACTTTTGAAAGCCTGTGACTGCTGAGCTTTTCTCCATGGGTCTCCACTGAAAATGGACACTTTCTGGCCCAGTCAGACTTTCCTGGTAAACAAATGTCAAATAAATAATAAAAATAAATAAAATCCTGTGATACTCACACCCAGTTATGGAAGAGGTGGCACAAGACATATACAAAAACATAGAACATAAATTACTAAAAGTCAAATAGTCAATGTTTCAAATAGAGGCAGCCTTTGTAATTTTGACTCTTCCACTCACAGAAATAATTTTATAGCAGACGTGGAGAAAAAATGGAAATAAATGAAATTCTAGCTCTAACAACCCAGCTTATTATATTATTTCCAAGGTTGTTGTATTTCAGAATAAACTGAATATATGATTAACCACTAACTGTGTTAACAATGTGAGCATTTGTTTCACCATTAAATTCAACATTGTTCATGCCACCTTGGTAATATGATCCTTAGATTCAGGGGGTTTTAGGCAATATAAGGCAGTTGAACATAGTCGCCAGTTATGCCTTGCTCGTTCCCACCCTTAAACCTAAAACCATTTTTCAAGGAGAGCTAAAACACTTAAGGTATGAGTGACTCTGTGAATACCCATCTGGTTATCTAGTTTCTGAATGAAAGAATATAATGTATCGCACTGCTTAATTTGCAGTGGAAGGCTGTTCCAGAGATGGGAAAGGCATTGCATAATGAATCTATCTCACTATGTTTTATTCAGTTGCTGATGTAAGCTTAGATCTCTAGTCATACTATTAGTGTGATTTCCTGATTTATGGAGATACAAGAGACTACTGGGTCCCTAACGGCATGAAAGGCAGGGCATAGACCACCCCTTGACTCTACAGAGCACTGAATAAATGGATAGTGTTTCCATTCTTTTCTTGTATCTTAGGATTTTTAAGGCAATGATATTTTTTCTTTCCAATTGTTTGACATGTCTAATGAAGTACATATCAATGGGTGCTCTGTACTCTATGGCCAGCCTAATCAATGCAGAATATACGGGGTCAATGACTTTTTTTTAGATGATCAAAAGAGAGGAAATGATCAACACAAGTTCCAGGGTCTCTAACTACATTCTGGTTTTGAAGTGGTTTGTTGTCCATACTATAAGGTAGGAGGATGCATTATCGACAAAATATAATGTTGCACTTCTTTGCATTTAATCTGAGCCTGTTATCTGCACACCAGGTACTGGCAAGTGTTACCTCATACTTGACCTAGGAATGATACCCAGTTTACAGTCATCCCAAACCTGATGATCTAGAAATCTTGGTTTGTGATCTGGAGATGTGAAAATTAGATACTATTAAACAAGAAAGGTCCCAGTACTGAGCCTTGTGGAACACCACTAGTCACCTTCATATCTCTTAGGAATCACGCACTACCATCACAGTGTGGGTTATATCTTTTAGCCAATTTGCTAGCCATCTCACTACATTGGATTCTATATGATACATGGTTATCTTGTTTGTTATGATAGCATGAAGAATGGTATCAGAGGCTTTGGCCAGGCAAAAGTGTGTTGTATGTACGACATGACTGCTGTCAACAGCCTGTATTATCCTTTCAAAGAAGTTATCTACATTTATTATACAGGGGCTAGCCTTAACAAAGCCAAACTGCTGTGGGTCTAGTCTGGTAAGTCTTTTAATATCGTAGTTAATGGGGTCTACTATATGCCTCATGGTTTTGCAGGTAAGACTTGTCAGACTGATGGGACTATAATTTCTGGGGTAAGAGGTGGGGGGGGGTCACCCTTGTGGAGTGACATTACAATTACTGTATGTCATACCTCAGGGACAAAGCCAGTGGCTAGGCTCATGTTGAACAGTTTAAGAAGCAGCTCTGTCAATGCCTATTTGACACTATTTTAGCATATTTTAAGTAAGTACATTTACACTACAGGGTTGTGGGGACATTAGATGTTAGAGGGTGCAGATGGCAGAGACTCCTTACAAAAATACCAATGTAGTTGAATTGTGTATTTTGGCACTGGCTGGGATTAATTCACACAGCGTAGCTCCTTGCATGTTTATGTGAGCAGTCGCCATGCCAGGGCATGGATGACTGGTTCTAAGACACAGACAGCAGAGCTGCAGAATTTTCAAAAATAGTGCTGCATACAATGCATGCTCTTGAATGCATGATGGAGTCTAAATTAGTATCCCAATGCAAATGACCAAGACAGATTATGTAAATAAAGGAGCCCAAAACAGGAGACTGAATCAGAAATGGTTAAAATGGCATCCATGTGTGACAGCATATAGCCATTCTGAATGCTGAGATTTGTGGTTTTCATGATGGGAGCAGTAAGACAGAAGCATATATTGGTAGATATCTCCTGAGCCAGTGCCTGCCATGTTGTATGTTAAGGCCATCTGCACCACCGAAGGAGGCACAAACAGCATTTGACATAAAATCCAGTTCACAGGCTAGCAGCATTGAAGTTCAAGGGAAAAGATTAAAGTCATCATTATCATCTTTCGGCTTTTCCCATTAGGGGTCGCCACAGTGGATCATCTCTTTCCATTTCTTCCTATCCTCTGCATCTTGCTCTGTCATACCAACCGCTTGCATGCCTTTCTCTCACCGTCCATAAACCTTATCTTAGGCCTTCCTCTTTTCCTCTTACCTGGCAGCTCCATCCTTAGCATCTTTTTTCCCAATATACCCATCATCCCTCCTTAGCACATGTCCAAACCAACGCAATCTCGTCTCTCTTGCTTTGTCTCCAAACTGTCCAACATGAGCTGACCCTCTAATATACTGATTCCTAATCCTATCCATCCTAGTCACACCAAGGGCAAATCTTAACATCTTTAACTCTGCCACATCCATATCTGACTCCTGCCGTTTTGTCAATGCCACTGTCTCCAACCCATATAACATAGCTGGTCTCACTACCCTCCTGCAGACCTTCCCTTTCACTCTTACTGGTACCCGTCTGTCACAAATC
The DNA here is from genome assembly GCF_019279795.1 of Protopterus annectens. Taxonomy (NCBI): domain Eukaryota; kingdom Metazoa; phylum Chordata; order Ceratodontiformes; family Protopteridae; genus Protopterus; species Protopterus annectens. Next base: position 1,536,570,553 of record NC_056731.1, read on the forward strand.
ACTCCTGACACTCTTCTCCACCCATTCCACCCTGCCTATACTCTCTTCTTCACCTCTCTTTCACATTCACCATTACTCTGAACTGTTGATCCCAAGTACTTAAACTCATCCACCTTTACCAACTCTACTCTCTGCGTCCTCACCATTCCTCTACCCTCCCTCTCATTTACATACATATATATTCAATGTGTTCATTGTTGTTAGAGGGGTGTTGACGACACCTATTTGATTAATTTCTATATATTTTTTATTTATTTTATTAAATTTATTATTATGTATACAATACAATAAGTATAGGAACTGTATATGGAGTTAGGTTTATTGATATTTGATTAGATGTTTAGGTTATGCTGGTTAGCAATAATATTGTAATACTAATTTTATTAGTTCAATTATACATTTATACCATTATTTACAGGCAATGTTTGTATTGAGTGGCCATATAAAATGTCACAATATTCCTGCACATATCATTTTTGTATAACATTAATAGTTTTTTAAAAAGTTTTTTAAGGAAGTTTTAAAAGATTCAAAAGTTTTTAGTTTTAATATTGAAATGGTTTTAATATATAATTATATAATAATATAAAATGTATTTGAAGTAGGGTAATGTATTGATACAATAATTACAAGTGATTGATTGATTAACTGAATAATTTTGATGTGAATTTAGTATTTAATGGCAGGTTACAGCTATCTATTTGGATTCTGATGAAGTCTGGTACTAACAGAAGAAAGCACACTCAATCCCAGGTTGCTGTTCTTGTCCTATATGTAATAAATTTTGGTGGACTGATTCACGATTGAGTCTGTATTTTGTGCACCATTCAGCTACTTTGTTATTTCTGGCAACTACAGTTTTAAACAGGATACACCCTGCATTGTGAAGCCGGCGGCAATTGTTTTATTCATTTGTACTTTCAAGTCGAGGAGTGGTGATACATATATTCTGTCTTAGCCCTGCTGACCTTCATTCCTCTGCTCTTTAGATCATATCTCCACCTCTCCAGAGTCTCCTCAACCTGATTCCTACTCTCACCACAGATCACAATGTCATCTGCAAACATCATAGTCCATGGGGCCTCCTGTCTGATCTCATCTGTCAACCTGTCCATCACAACTACAAATAAGAAAGGACTCAGAGCTGATCCTTGATGTAATCCCACCTCCACCTTAAATGGATCTGTCACTCCCACTGCAGTCCTCACCACTGTCACACTACCCTCGTACATATCCTGTACCACTCTTACATACTTCTCTGCCACTACCGACTTCCTCATACAATACCACAACTCTTCTCTAGGCACCCTGTCATATGCTTCCTCCAAGTCTACAAAGACACAATGCAACTCCTTCTGACCTTCTCTGTATTTCTCCAATAACACTCTCAGAGCGAACATTGCATCTGTAGTGCTCTTTCCTGGCATGAAACCATACTGCTGATCACTATCATCACCTCCCTTCTTAACCTAGCTTCTACTACTCTTTCCCATAACTTCAAGCTGTGACTGATCAATTTTATCCCTCTGTAGTTACTGCAGCTCTGCACATCACCCTTATTCTTAAAGATAGGTACCAAAACACTTTTTCTCCACTCCTCAGGCATCCTCTGATTTTCCAAAATTTCATTAAACAATCTAGTTAAAAATTCCACTGCCATTTCTCCTAAGCACCTCCATGCTTCCATTGGTATGTCATCTGGGCCAACAGCCTTTCCATTATTCATCCTCTTCATAGCTGTCCTTACTTCCTCCTTGCTAATCTTTTTCACTTCCTGATTCACTATCCCCACATCATCCAAACTTCTCTCTCTCTTTCTCTCTCTCTCATTCTCTTCATTCATCAGCCTCTCAAAATACTCTTTCCATCTACTCAACACACTCTCGTCTCTTGTGAGTACCTTTCCCTCACTATCCTTTATCACCCTTACTTGCTGCACATCTTTCCCAGCTCTGTCCCTCTGTCTAGCCAATTGGTACAGGTCCTTTTCTCCTTCTTTAGTGTCCAATCTCTCATACAACTCTCCATACACCTTATCCTTAGCTTTCGCCACCTCTCTCTTTGCCATGCACCTCATCTCCTTATACTCATGTCTACTTTCTTCATCTCTTTGACAATCCCACTTCTTCTTCACCAGCCTCTTCCTCTGTATACTCTTCTGTACTTTTTCATTCCACCACCAGGTCTCCTTGTCCTCCTTCCTCTGTCCAGATGTCACACCAAGCACCTTTCTAGCAGTCTCCCTTACTAGTTCTGCTGTAGTTACCCAGCTATTCGGTAACTCTCCACTGCCTCCCAGTGCCTGTCTTAACTCTTCCCTAAACTCCACTTCATAATCACCCTTTTTTAACTTCCACCATTTAATCCTTGGCACTGCTTTCACACTCCTCCTCCTCTTCTTGATCACCAACGTCATCCTACAGACCACCATTCTATGCTGCTTAACTACACTTTCCCCTGCCACCACTTTACAGTCTCCAATTTCCTTCAGACTGGCCCTCCTACATAGGACATAATCCACCTGTGTGCATCTTCCTCCACTCTTGTACGTCACCCTATGCTCCTTCCTCTTCTTAAAATATGTATTCACCACAGCCATGTCCATCCTTTTCGCAAAATCCACAGTCATCTGACCTTTTGCATTCCTCTCCTTAACACCATACTTACCCATCACTTCCTCATCCACTCAGTTCACTTCATCAACATGCCCATTAAAGTCCGCTCCAATCACTAGTGTCTCACCCTTGGGTACACTCACCACTACTTCATCCAACTCACTCCAAAATTTCTCTTTCTCATCCATCGCACACCCAACTTGTGGAGCATATGCACTAACAACATTCATCATTACACCATCAATTTCGAGCTTCATAAACATCACTCTGTCAGACACAAGGGAAAAGATTAAAGTAATAGGAAATAAATGAATAATAAAACAAATAAATAAAAATTCCTGGAAAAATCCACCAGACCTGCAATTATGACTTCGGTAGAAATGAAAAAGCCAATGCAAACCCATTTCAAGTGCAGTCCACAAGTAACATGATTTCTAGAACAACCCTTAAAATAACAACCGTATATATTAAAGAAAGTGAAACCACAGTAAAAACTGAAACATCACAATAAAAAAGTCTGAGGGAATATCATGTGGGTCTTCTGGTCTTTTATGACATAGCCTTTTCATCGGAGGTCCTACGAGTCATAACTGCAATCTGACTACAATCAATGACCCATCTTGTTGAGAAGATCTGTAGTGCAGTAATAGAAAAGGTATGCACTCCCTTAACTGCCAGATGGTCTGTAAGGCCCAGGGCATTATATATAATGTGCTTATGTGCCACCTAGGCAGCTCACATGATTCACACACTTGGCATATGTCTGATCTATACTGATACTTCCTGTGAGGGGAATTCCAGTAGAATTAACTGATTGGTTAGTGAACACATAAGCAATGTTGATGCACCTGTAAAACCACTGAGAAATGGTAATTCCTGCCAAATGGGAAAAATGAAATCCAGTCCATATCATGTGCTATGGATACTGCTATGGATGAGCTAAGCACCAATGTATGTCACCATACAAATATGAAATATTTGTTTCCATGGCTTAGTGTATTGACAAAGTCATCTGTTCAGTGTCAATGCACCAGACAGAGAGTTCTAATTCCCAGAGGGTTGTACATACTGTACAATGTTCAGTACTAATGCACTCCTAGTGAGACTATCACTAACAAAGGAATCCTCACAAATCATCCTGAGGCCTATCTTTCTTTTCCTATCAGTCTGCAAATGTGTTATATTCCTCAGAAGTGTGTGTTTTCTGACACCTTCAGTATGAGTGCTTCTGTGTCTCACCTTGTTAAGAAACTGAATATATAATGCAAGTGGACTGGGCTGATGGGTTGAGCCCTTTCAGGCTTTCATATTTTCCATTTTTAATGGCATTTTAATTATACTACATGCACATTGATCAAACTCACATGTTGTGAGAACTTGTGTAGGTAGGTACATCATGATAATTTATTGTATCCCACCTCTCCTATCTAAGTTTTACATAATTATACATTCAAGTATTGTCATACCCCCTTCATTATATTTCCAATGCTAGTTTGGTGAGCAGCCCCATTTGCAATCATGTGTCCATCTTTGTGATAAATGTTACTGTAGTAATACCTCCACATGCCTCCGCTAACCACTCTTGACATTTTCCCTTCATAGAACATTTTTTGCATCTATCTATCTAGTTATATATATTTATTAGTGTAAACTGCATCAATAAATTGCCAATGCAGTCTTCACACCTGTGTGTGCAGACTCACAACAACTAACGGAAGTACTGGTGTACATTCAATGTTTACCTCTGCTGGTCGTACTTTAATCTGGCCATTTGATAGTCTATCATTATCTGGCAGTGGGTGTGTACTGTGGACATGATGAAGAATTGCTTGTCATGCACAAAGGCCTGGCTACATGCATGTGTAATAAGCATTGGGGCTCTTCGACAATACTGGATGTAGCATTTCTAAATCTCTGGGCTTATTTTATATTACTTCACTTTATCCCAAGCAGATACACAGCTAGCATTCTACTTCTAAGGATGGCGTCTGTCTTCTTGTATTGCAAGAGCACTGGTATATTGATGTTGTCACAATAACTATTATTCATTTCTCTGTGACAGATGAGAAAAAAAAAGCCAGAAATGTTTATTTATTTGATGAATGATGCCTGTCATAGCTCTCAACCTTCCTTCTCCAAAATGGGAATACTTCCCCCCAGATTTACTATTCTTCTATGCAAGACTAACTTAGTCCTACACAGTGGTGGCTGTTTAGGAGCAGGACGGCAGCGGACCATGCATATTAATGAGCGTGCTGCCTGAGCTCCTAATCTTACACTGAGCATATAAGAGTGCAGGGGGCGTGTCTGAGAGCAGAGCTCTCAGAATATACATGCCCCCGCAATGAAGAACAGCATAAAGGGCTAAGAAAGGAGTGAAACTACTCGTAGGTGTCCACATATCCCCACCAACATTCCCCTGGTGTACAACAGCAAGTAAATACAAATAAAATGAACAGACCTTATTTCTTATTTTTTTAAAAAATCCGATTAAAGCTAACCATAGGTGCACGGGTGTGTCCATCTCTTAGCTACGGTTAATGCAGCTTAAATGGCTGAAGAAAATAACAAGGAAGATATATGCAAATGAAGCAACATAGCAATAGTGTAGTGGGCAGAGCAATCGCCTTACGAGCAGGCATTCCTGGTTTGAATCCCACTGCAGCACATGCCATTTTCCATGGCAAAGCATATTATGACCAATATTTTCATTGCATAGCCCACTAAATAACAAATATTTATGAACTGGAGTACTGCAGGAAATGCACATGTGAGGTGTCAGTGTCATAATGAATAAAGCCCTAGTAAGCAGGTTTAAACACCAATAAGCAGTAGTAAGCATATTTAAGCACTAGTAAGTGAGCTTAAGCCCATTTGCACGGGGGTAAGCAATGCGCACACAGATTAAGCAATTCTGACGCTAACTCTCTGTAAGCATATGTAACCAGAGGTTAGCATTGTTTAACCTCACATAAACCCGCTTACAAATGCTCAAAAGTGCTTTAATCATTCTGTATCCAACGGCCCTTGTTCTGCCCATCAACAAAGTGAACAGCCTCGCAGGTCGTGAACCCAGGACCCTATACACTATAGTCACAGTAATTAACCACCAAGCCATCACAGCAGTACAGAAGAATGAGGTATCAGCAAACAAGTCTTTACTATAGTAAATTCAAACTGAACCTGTGAAAGGAATCAGTATACAGACATATGTTCCATAACCCACTACATAACATAAATATGTGAACTGGAGTTCAGCAGTAAGCCCAGAAGTCAGGTGTAATTGTAAAAGAGTGTTGAAGTCCCCAATAAAATACAAGGACCCCATACAGTGTACGTACACATGAATCATGGATACCAGGCATACATATAAGATATAATTAATAATAAATCAAAGCCAAAAAGGAAATATAATGCAAAGTCAAATGTAAGCAACACTAAGCATTGCACAGGCAAGCTTAGGAGGTGTAGGCCAGCTAACGCAATGTGCCCAGTGTTATAAATTTTTAAACAATGGCAACTTTATGTAAGCAGGTTTGCCCATAGCTTAGCCTTTTCAAAACTGGCCAATCACAAAAAAGTGCGGGAAACCGGCCCTACTTAAACCCAAGATGCAGGAATACATCTCATAATTGGTTGTAGCTTCCCTTGCAGGCACTATTTCAGGAAGGGGAGAGGGTGTGCACTTTCGGGCACAGTGCTGGTACATCCAGGAGTCCAGAGTCATGGCAGGACACCTTGTCACAGACCGTGACTAGAAACTGTTGCAGGGCCAGTACCAGTGTTCCCAATATAAGGCGGAAGCCTAGGACCATCTTGCCCATGACCTCACCAGTGCCACTGGCATACCCTGAACTGGTGAGCAGGTCAGACCTCACTATGCCAACCTGAAGCAGCATAAGGGGGACCTCTTGGACCAGTGAATCCAAGTGGCTTGAACGGTAGGGGCTGTACCAGTTGTGTGTATCACCCCACTATGTCTGTATTAATTGCCAGCTCATATATATCATGGCTAGGTATGGTTAAATATTCCTTTTATGTCCTCCATAGCTGCAAGTGAGTGGACCGCAAACAAGGTGGCCCATGGAAGTCACCTGGAGAGGTTGCAATGGGAGGCAGGTCAGTAATACTCTCGCATTTACTGTCATAGGAAATAAATCTAAAAGTATTAGTAAATTAATTGCCTGTATAAAACCTGAATTGTTTAAGGCAAGCACTGCATTCACTGGAGAATATGGCAGGAAGAGTCTCATATAGTTTGTATGTAAATAAAAGTGTAATAGCCCGACAATAAAGGTCTAACTGCTGGACTGCATGTGTATACTCTGGTATCATATGGTAATGTACATTTGCAATCATGTAACAGTACAGTTGTAGTAAGAATTACCCACACCGTACACCATAAATAGAATGTGTAGGAATGCCTGTATATGACTGGTGTAATCCCCAGTGGCCATTTAGTACAACTGAGAGATACATAGACAGAAACCAGGGAAAATGCAGACAACAAAACCCGAATAGCACATGCAACTGAGATGTGAACTGTTGTTTTTTTAGCACACACAGCCATGGTTCGAATCCTGCCAATGTTAGTAGTCTGCATACAGAATTATACCCCACAACTGTACAGGTATGTCCAGAATGTCCAGTAAAGTGGCCCATATCTGTTGCCTGTCAACCTGTCCCCCTGGGAAATCAGTGGGATGATCCCAGACGCATAGGCAGCAAACAGGAAATATAACTGATTGACACATCTATGACAACAAAGGTGGCACACTAGCAACTCCCCAAAACCTTATGACTCTAAGCCAGGTATGTCCCATTTACACCCCCATGTTGTCAAGCTGTGGCCAGAGTGTGTACAGTAACAGAGTGAGATGTATGTGCATAATAGTAATGTGGAATCTGGTACTGTGTGTGGCAACAATCAGGTAGTGCTACCAAACATTTCTCCCACAGGTCTGTCAGATACCAACACTCTGCTCAGAAATACAAGAATGACACCCTGTACTGGTACTGTTTACAGTGGTATTGTATGGCACTGGGAGTGATGCAGTTACTCTAAATAATGAGGTATTACTCATCACTGTCACCCACACTGTCCTACAAAATATAACTGTCTAGGAAATCTGTATGAGTGTTGTAATACAAGGTCAGAATGCAAAAGCACAGGAGAATTATAAGACAGAAAGCAGATAGGAGATATACAGCAATATCTATATAGCACACACAACTCTGATGGATGGTGTTTAAACTGTAGCAGACACAGCCATGGTCTGAATCCTGGGAGTGGAAGTAGGCTGCATACAGAATCATACCACACAACTATACAGATGAGATCAGAATGTCCAGTATATGGGCCCATATCTGCTGCATGTCCCCCTGGTAAGTATGTGGGATGATCCCAGATGTTTAGCCAGCAAACAGGGAATACAAGTGATTCTCCAACATCTATGTGAACAAACCTGTCACTGTAGCAACTCCAGAAATTGTTAGGAGAGTAATAAGCCAAGTATGTCCTATCTACACCCCCACGTTGTCAAGCTGTGACCAGAGTGTGTACAGTAACAGAGTGAGATGTATGTGCATAATACTAATGTGTAATCTGAAACTTTGCGTGGCAACATTCAGGTAGTGCTAACAAACATTACTCCCACAGGTATGTTGGATATGAATACTGCGCTGAGAAATAAAAAAACATTATTCCCTGTACTGGTACTGTTTACTCTGGTATTGTAGGGAATTGTGAGTGTTGCAGTTTCTCTGAATAATAAAGTATCACTGATCACTGTCACCCACACTGTGCTACATAATATAACTGTGTAAGAAAGCATGTATATGTGTGTGTGTCAAGTCACTAAAGGTTGAACAGGGCAATATTCTAGATATGTCCCGGTACACCTGCATGTGGTCAACAGATGGCCAGAGTCTGTGCAGAAAGAGTTGGATAGCTATGTGCACAACATCAACCCAGAATCTGGGAGTATGTGTAGAAACAGTTAGTGTTAACGTACGTTCCCTCCACTCGTATACCACATAAGAGGTGTATACTGCAGGTAACACCATTTCATGTATAATGATGATGACAGCCATATCACTGTCCAAACTAAGGCTATAGGGTAGTGTAGTAAGACATGTAAGGTACAGATAACCGCACTGACTAGAAAAGTAATGTGGAGGAATATACAAGTTGTTAATTGAAATCTTTCTCTCCCCCCACCATATCTCCAACAGTAAACAACATACCCATCCCAACCAGTATGTAATGACTCCAATGTTCTGATAATACCCTATTGTTTGATAAATATTTTAAATGTTCCTATGCATGTGCTATATTGATTTATTCCAACATTGGTGGCATGGTGCCATCAATGTACCTGCATACTGTTCTTAATACCACTGTGGTCCTATATATGCATGTGTTCTGTTTGCTATGCAACTGTTCCGTATCTGGTGTCTGGGTTAATGGGAATATCTATGCATGCTGTTATACCTAACCTTGGAATGTGTTGACTATTACTAACCCACATATGATGATAAACTCTAAACACTATAGCATGTTTGAGAAGGCCGGCCCCAGAGGACCCACCTATCCCACCTCAGCTGGCCATGGCACTGGGCACCAGCATGTCTGGGGCCCAACCTGGGACCTCCCTGTCTGTTGGTCCTGCACCACCTTTGGGTGGAACGGCCTCAGGGGATGGGGCTCACCCCTCCCCCACTGGGAGCGTGTGAGGACAGGAACCTGTCACCCATTGCCAGGTCCAGGTCATGATGCGTAGTGAGCTCAACCAGCAGCTTGGTGATCTGCTATGCCAGCTGGAGGGCTGTGTGTCACAACTAGAGGGTCAGGCTGGCTCTGTGACTTAGCCCTCAGCACAGCCACCTTCGGGGCTGTGAAGGTGCAGTGGGGACCTCAGTCAAACTGTTTTCAGTAGGGGGCTCAAGGGCTTCCGATTTCCCAACACCCCTCCCCATCAAGGTGTTTACCCCCACATGTGTCACATACCACCCCTGTATGCATCTTGTTTGTCTTGTCTGTTAACCTACCCAACCTACCTCCCCAAATATACCAACTATCCCTCCCCAACATCCCACTCTCACCAGAAAAACAAAATAAAAAAAGGGCAATCTGTTCCCCCCAAAAAATCTCACCCGATACATAGCTGTCCACTGGACACATGTAATCAGGTCTAATTGGCATCACAACTTAGTATTGTTGTCCTCACCCCTCTCCCAGGGGGTTGTGCCCAAATATATCTCCAAATTCAGTGTATATGCACAGCTGTTGCTGTAGAAGAAATAGGCAGCTATGGACCTTCCCCACACCCTTCCTGCACATCCCTAGCTATTTTCCCTACTGTCTTTCCCTCTTTGTGCCCCTTTTTCACCACTTTTCTATCAACCCTTTATCTTTTCTTTTAAAGAAATTAGCAAGGGGGTAAGTGGGAGTAAGCACTTTTAAGCAGCAGTAAGCGGGTTTAAGCCTGTTTGCATGGGGGGTAAGCAATGCCTACACAGGTTAAGGAATTTAAAAGCTAAATGAGTATAAGAAACAGTAACTGGAAGTAAGCAGTGCTTACCTCCATGCAAACCCACTTACAACTGCTCAAAAGTGCCTTAATCACTCTGTATCCAACTGTCCTTGTTCTGCCCAGCGATAAAATAAACAGCCACTGCAAGACTCAAACCCAGGACCCTGCACACCATAATGATTTACCACTAAGCCATATCAGATATACATAACCATGATGTTTATACAAACATATCATCCAGCCCAGTCATTCAACAGTACAGGGAATGTATTCCAACATGTAGATGTATTTGTGTGTGCATATATATTAAAAGAAAAACAGATAAAACATATCTATCTACAGATATATATATATATATATATATATATATATATATACATAAACATATATACATACAAATCCGTACATCTATGGACATACATCTTTAGATAACAATGGGAACATACCAAAAACATATATGTCCATATACACCGTTAATGGGTTGAGAGGCCCCAATCAACAAACATCTTGTACGAATAGGTATACCCCCCCACAGCCAAACATGTCTGCCCTGCAATACACTACCAACTGTTGCAGATTCCATCAACAGGCCCTGACACGACATGGGCACAAATGTTTACAGCACTCCATCCCACCTGAATAATGCCAGGCTGGTATCAGTAACATATCATGCAGTACAGTCTGGCTCCCATAGGGAATGTACAATGTGGAAGCTATCAACATCTCTAGGATACATATACGCAGACACATATATGCAGATACAGATATAGATATATATGTAACTATATATGCACATGCAGAGATATGTATAGTAAGATACATATGTAGAAGGTGCACACAATATGGAGCAGCCACTATGTCTACAGTTACAACCTTGACAACTGAACACTCTATGAGCCAACGATACAAATGACAATCATTGCCTGCAACATATAACCACAGAGAGGTCAAAGAATATAACACCACACACAGGTTTGCATAAATGGGGAATCTTTATTTGTGTAATATTATTAAAGTTGTATATGCCATGTCACATAGCTGTTTAGACATTGACATCCATATAAACCGAGCAATGCAACTCTGAAACAGTTATACTAATACAGTAGTCCGGACAGGTTTACAAATGTTGCTGTCCAGGCCGAGGCCTTCAAGTAGTACAATAGTAAAGACAGACTGGGCCACAGGATACCAATCAACAGTAAGTAATGCAGCTGTATAGTTCAGCAGCTTCTATCTACACTCTGTACACAGTCCCTAGGGGGTAAAGAACTCAGTTAGCACAATGGGATGTAACTGTTACATAACAAGCCATAACTGACACTATCACAAGCACACTGACAGAACAGTTTATATAGCAGGAGGCAGTAGGCCCGCATTTACCCAAGGTGGATTGCATGGTAATGTACATCCAGATACATTAAGGAAGTGTAGACATGTTGTGTGGGGGTGGTCACATCTGCTTTTATCATGTACGCCATTGGCTACTGACAGACAGCCTAAGGACATCATGGGACAGTACAACTGCTAGCACGTAATGCTCCTGTGGACTACAGCAAAGATATTGGCCAATATATGTGGACAGTCTGACATACTCTGGACAGTCCAGAGGTATACACAGAACCCCTTAGTGCAAGACATGTGGACCAAGCCTGACAATGTGAATGTTAACAGCCATGTAGATGGGTATAACACGTAACTACTGGGACACATTTGGCCCCATAGGTTATGCATTCACACACCCCTGTCTGTCCTGACATGAAAACCGCTGGTACGCAGGTGCCATGGCCACATACTAGCCATTAGATATTGACATACATCTGTACAGCATCCCACTGCTCTGTCTGACAGACTTGACTGTTATGGCAGTGTGGCAGCACTACATCTGGCAAGTACCTGGACATGACATCTCACTATGTAAGTACACTAAGCTGCTAGGCATGTAACAACTCACTGCGCAGGCTACAGGTAAACTGGCTCAACACTAGCCTACACTTCCTATGGGGGAATGCACATGTGTCAGCATATATAGCAGGCTCTACAGGCATGTCACAGCACAGAGTATGATACACCTGTGTGAAAGTGCATAACCACAACCAGTGTGAACACAGCCACAACAACATATGGTAAGTTAGTATAATATTACAGTATATGAACTATCTGTGCAACACCATCCTCATATGTGACATTCACACAATAACCCAACATATACTGGGCCGCTCCACAGTGTTGTCCAAAGCCTGTCTGTGGTATGGGGCATGTGTGTATATGGCCCTACAAACGTGTAAGCTAATAGGGTAACATACAGTCGAGCAGCATGCAACATCAGATAGAACAGGTCCACGAACAATGACATCTACCACAGTCTGTAAACAGGCCAAAGTACATATGAACAATACACACAGTGTTAGCAATCACCATGAGTACACAGACCTTAATACTGTACACACAATCACAGAATGTGCAGGTTATGTCATAAATTGTAACCCCTACTGCACATAACATGTGTAGCAGTTTGATATCTCACTGGCTTGTTGTCAGATATGATGACACTAATTATGGTGTACAGCACATATGCACCTCTTTCTGCATCACATATATACAAAGGTTGACAGAGTTGTGGCTGGAGGCACATACACAGGGTCAATATTGACATGTTGCTGTGATAGCCTCATACATTTACTGTTGTAGCAGGGTTTGTTGCAACATATGTCCTATGAGGGATATGACGTCAGTAACTCTCACGGCTGTCACCATCTACAGACTGCAATCCTCACACAATCTTCTGCAGTTCACAGACAGGTGCTCTGTGGGTAACACATGAACAAAAGGCACCACACACTGCCCAGTCTGCAGAAGACCCTACAGATGAGGGTTTCCTCAAACATAGCACTGACATGGCAGCTATTAAACATGTAGGACAGCCATATCCACACACACTCTGTTACGCCAGAATTACATCCAAATGCAGTATAGCAACACTTACAGTCTGTAGTCAGGTCAGGCACATCACCCTCCTGTGTGTTGACCTGTTTCCACAGTGTATGTTGTTAGAGGTAGATCCCCAATCCATCTGAGATGCTGTTTGCCAAATAATGGACTGAGTTCCTGCTCACAGTGAATGTAAAGGCCCAATACCAACATGATGTTCCTAGATATTGGAGTGTCTTTCCATGCAATTGGCTCTGGGAATGTTACCACAGCTGTTCCACATGCAATCAGCTAAAGGAGGGCTGCAATTCATGCAGAGGCCATCAGCTGATCATGTGCAACACTTAAAATACACATGCTGCTGCCGCCTAAGCACAGAAGATGTAAGTCTCCACATCAACCAGAGAGGGAGTGAGAGAGGTAGACAGAAGCAAAGAATAGTCAGGGAGGGGTGGGAGAGTAAAACATAAGCATGTTTGTGTCACACACCTACCACAACAGGGTATCAAATCCCTGACGAGTATGTAGAGCTATCACATGTCTATGCAGTTATTGGATGCGCCACATAGGTTACATGTTGTGGAGCCCTCAAAACGTATATGTGATGGTGAGTGACATTTGCAACAGGGATATGATAGCTATATGGTAGGTGTAGTACACGTGCCTGTCCACATGAACAGGAGCCACACTCTCACAGGGATACAACCACACTGACACACTTGGCAGGGCCAGGAATACATATAATCACTAGTGAGATTGCCACAACACATTACACTGCAGGTATCACACATGCACCACAGGGGTCATACGGAGGTTATATGAGCAAAGGGTATGCAGAGGTGTCTGACATCAGACAGCATGCTTCAGTATACCAATGGGGGTTGTAGTGAGTGGGAATGTGGTCATACGCATCATACAACACACACACACAGACACAGGGTGCCAGTACTGACATGCATGGATGCATTGCTGCATGGGTGTGTCATGGTCGACTGTGCCAGATGGCTATACAAGGTTAGGTGATGGGTATACCTTGGCATCAGGCCACATGACAATGGTCTATATTGTGGTTCAGGGGTGTAGTGTCTGGATCTGACCACACAGGTGGGTATTGTATTCACCGTCCAGTTACCTGGGTGACTATTGCATGTGGCCAATGCTGTGCATTGCCGGCCATGTATGTGTTCCTTAGTCCATGACATGGATGGTGTCTGGGATGTGCACACCTCCCACTTGCATGTTCAGTGACATGTGGAACTGTACCTGGGGTGTCTGTCCCATGTTGTGTACACAGATTATCATCAGATCTGCCAGTCCTCACCTCATGTGGTGGGAACTGTTCATGGACGACAGGTTGGCCCATCACCTACATTGATAGCATGATACCGGTATTCCCTGGTGTCAGTGGCATCTGTTCATACAGGGTGTGTTTTGAGACATGGTTTGTCCTTTATGGGTCACATTTGAAGGCACCACAGGTGTTGCAGGTGCCCAGTGGGGAACATGGGGAAGGTGCACTGTCAGCATGTACGTACCTATTGGACTGATGGTTAGAGTGCCATGTCCACTGTAGCCCACTGCAATCACACCATGGTTTCGATCACTGGGCAATATGCAGGGTACAACCAACATGGCGGCTGTTGCCTAGGCAAGTGTGTGTGTGTGTGTGTGTGTGTGTGTGTGTGTGTGTGTGTGTGTGTGTGTGTGTGTGTGTGTGTGTATGAGACATGGGTTGAGAGTGTAATCTGGGTAATACTAGAGTCGCTCACTTTGTTCACCTGGCTTTGATGTCAAATGTAGGGGTATGGATATGCAACCTTGCCTCTCAGCTATTTCACATGTGTTATTCCTGTACAGTGGACATTGTGATATATACTAGGGCCACCATATAAGAATTTTTTAAAAAAATCTGCTCCCCATTGACTCCAGTTGCTACACACTCACAACCACCTCCACACAGGATATGAATTACAAATACAAACACACACACACCTGTCATGTCTGGGATTGGAACTCCTACCTAACTAGTTTATTACACTACAGCACTATACAGTTATAGGATGCGCCACAGAGATTACTGGAGTACTCCTTCCCCAAAGGTGTATTTCACAGTGAATGACATCAACAGGATTGCCAACGTAGGGCATTTAAATTGTAGTGAGTGTGACTAGCCTAAAATGTATCGCTCCCTACACAGACATAGAAACACACACAAAAAATCCACAACTGCCATGTGTGGGGATAGAACTTCCAACAGAGTTCTATATCACACTACAGCATGAAGCAGTTATAGGAAACACCACAGGGATAACTGGAGTACTCCTTCCCCAAATGTGTATTTCACAGTGAATGACATCAGCAGGATTGCCAAAATAGGGCATTTGAAGTGTAGTGAGTGTGACTAGCCTAAAAAGGACTGCTCTCTACACAGACACAGACACACACTTGCAAGGCTGGGATTAGAACTCCTACCTAACTATTGTATCACACTACAGCAGTACGCAGTTATTGGACATGCCATGGAGATTACTGAGCTACAACCTTCCCAAAGGTGTATTTCAAGGTGGATAACATCAGCAGCCTTGCCAAAATAGGGCATTTGAATTGTAGGGAGTGTGGCTAGCCTAAAAAGCATTGCTCTCTACACAGACACACGCGCGCACACACACACACACACACACACACACACACACACACACACACACACACACACACACACACACACACAGTTGGCAAGTCTGGGATTAGAACTCCTACCTAACTATTTTATCACACTACAGCAGTACGCAGTTAGAGGACACACTACAGCGATTACTGGGCTACAGCTTTCCGAAAGGTATATTTCAAAGTGGATGACACCAGCAGCCTTGCCAAAGTAGGGCATTTGGATTGTAGGGAGTGTGACTAGCTTAAAAAGCACTGCTCTCTATACAGACAGAAACAGACACACACATACACACACACACAGTTGCCAAGTCTAGGATTAGAATGCCTACCTATTTTATCACACTACAGCAGTACGCAGTTATAGGGCACGCCACAGTGATTACTGGGCTACAGCTTTCCCAAAGGTGTATTTCAAAGTGGATGACATCAGCAGGCTTGCCAAAGTAGGGCCTTTGAATTGAAGGGAATGTGACTAGCCTAAAAAAGCATTGCTCTCTACACAGACAGAGGCACACACACAGTTGACAAGTCTGGGATTAGAACTCCTACCTATTTTATCACACGACAGCAGGTCACAGTTACAGGACGTGCCATGGAGATTATTGGGCTACAACTTTCCCAAAGGTGTATTTCAAGGTGGATGACATCAGCAGCCTTGCCAAAGTAGGACATTTGAATTGTAGGGAGTGTGACTAGCCTAAAAAACATTGCTCTCTACACAGACAGAGACAGACACACATACACAGTTTCCAAGTCTAGGATTAGAACTGCTACCTAACTATTTTATCACACTACAGCAGTATGCAATTATAGGACGCGCCACAGAGATTACTGGGTTATAGCCTTCCAAAAGCTGCATTTCACAGTGAATGACCTCAGCAACCTTGTCATAATAGGGCTATGGGGAGGCCAGTGTGTGTGCATGGATCATAACCCATTCATCTAGAGATTGACACACACCACATGTGGGCACATGGAGGGCCATATTCCACAGGTACGTGTATACAGCTGCTAGATGACTACTTTCTTGTACAGTCATGTTGCACAGCTAGCACTTGCACCACATAGTCAGTACTGCTGACAGATACCATTGGCTAGTATCTACAGTGAGTGACATCCAAACCTCATGTGGTTGTAGTCATTTGGCTTTGTGCTGGGTGGGACAGGCCTGGATGGCTCCTTGTCACAATCACTCTCTTCCACATATCTCTGTATGTCTACTTTTGGCTTATTATAGCATGTTGTCTTTGGATATATGTCTGTATTCCTATCCACTGTCTGTGCAAAGCATGAGTGGTGCATACTGAGGAGTGTCTGCACTAACATCTGAAACTGCCAGATATGTCTGGTCCTCTGCTGTTTGCAGAAATGGGCTTCCTGTGTGTTAATGTGTGAGCATGCCCAGTATGCCTTTCTGTATTGCATGTGTGGATCGATTCCAGGTAGTTTGTACTCCAGTGCAGACCTTTGTATTGTACACCTAAAGGTAGCAAACTGTTTCTGCAGGGTATCCATCAATCATTTGGCAATATGGGGACAAAGTGTGCAGGGGATAATGTGTACTATAGGTGATTGTGTCTGTGCTGCTTCAGCTACATGGTACTGCTGTTAGCAGACATATTCAGACATGTGTACTGTTTTACACTGTAATGTTTTCTGTCCTCATGTACTGTCAGATGAACATTCCTGCTCACAGTGATATCTTGGGGGACAAGGGTGAAGTGCAGCTGTGTGCAGTATTGTGGGCAGACACCTACATATTCATGGTAGGTTATGCCATTCTGGAGTAGGTGCTGCAGACCCTTACTGCTGGGCCTGTGTATCCGGTTCAGCACCTTGGTACAGTGCAGCAGGGGATCCCATACAGGTACATCCATCAACATGTCAGTATAGCCTTATATTGCTTTGGCAATGCTTCACAGCTGTACAGATTTGCACAGGTTACCCAGAGGCAGGGGCCAAGAGTCAGGACATTACCCCTATTGTGGTGTATGGGCAGGTATGTAGGCACCCATTTATGTGTTTACAGCCAGGGATAGTGTGTGCACACAACTTTGTGTTGGACCTTGCACATTCCAAGCTGCCCACGCCCCCCCTCAGTTATTCTCTCCTCTTCCTTATATTATTCATACATTCTCTGATAATTTCCCTATGGTTATCACCCCATCACAGCTATGTGTCGGTGTTGGTTGACAGTTCAGGCAGTGGGACATGGTGGACATGTTACTGTGGTTTGTCCACATGGCCTTGCATATGCAATATGTGGAGTGTGTTGTGTTGTTAACTGGGTGTCCATGACATAACATGCATACATACATTGGCAGTACGTGTGAAACACAGGCCCTTGGCAGAGGCCTGTAGGCCATTTGGCGGTGATGTGGGCCAGATATGGCAGGCCGTTGCATTCAGTCTGTCCTACAGTCTCAGACCGCCATACAGTGTATTTCCCTGGGGTGACAAGTTAGGTGTGCTAGGTGTTCATGTTCATGCCACTACCTTCTATCAGCCTTGAGGGGTGGTGTGGATGCTGGCAGGGTGCTACCTATAGCTGGTGACAAACATTATTTTGCTATTGCCATATACAGCTGGGGTCACATTATACCCATTCCCCACAGCAGGGGTACAAGCAGAGAGGTACCTGTGGTAGTGTTTGCTTGAGCTGGGTGTATGTGTGCTATGGACACTACTTGCATCTGACACACAGATATGCATTGGGCATTCCAGTTATGCTTGCATGTGCAGGTACATCATCTGTTTCCCCATACATCAGTCCTACCTCCTTTGTGATCTGCTAGTGTTTGGGCAGACAACACCGGTATCCCTTACTACAGGACCAGATAATGTGATGCATACCTGTTTGTACTATTCCAAGGGTGTGTCCATTTCACAGTGACCCAATATTTACTGTATGTCTGGGGTACTCTCCCTTGTGTGTGTATTGCTTGTATATCTAGCCCAACAGCTATGCCATGTCAGTCTTTCAGATGGTGACACATATTACCCCCATACATTTGCAATGGCTTACTGCTAGTCTGTGTTATACTGGTGGGTATTGTGTTTGGCACTGCAGTTATGAGGACTTGTCCCTGTCATCAGCGGTAGTGGGCAATGGCCACCAGGTCTTACCTCAACATGCATACATACTGACCACTCTTACACAATATGAAACACACACCAACCTAACACACACATACCTGCATATTGTGCAGATGCTACAACCTATCCTGCTATCTTGGCCACCTCTGTGCATATGTGCTCCACTGGTACTATACCAACACATACATGTTCCTACATTTCTACATAGGGTTGTGGGGGGGCACACTTGACTGTTACGGCGTGTGTACATCGGATTGGGGAGGCACACCAGACCGTTACTACATACATACATAGGGTTGGGGTGCACACTTGACTGTTTCTACATTCCTACACAGGAATGGGGAGGACATACCTGACTATTTCTACATTTCTACACAGGATTGGGGGGGCACACCTGACTGTTTCTACATTTCTACACAGGATTGGGGGGCACATCTGACTGTTTCTACATTTCTACACAGGATTGGGGGGCACACCTGACTGTTTCTACAATTCTACACAGGATTGGGGGGCACACCTGACTGTTACTACATTTCTACACAGGATTGGGGGGGCACACCTGACTGTTATTACATTTCTACGCAGGATGGGGGGCACACCTGACACTTGTACACATTTGCTATGACTATACTGGTATGTCAGGCACTCCATTTCATTCTGTATTCTAACCTATCATGATGATTAGAGGTATATTAGTGTACTACAGGTCTTAGCTTTGATTGACCTATCTATTAGTTTCTGACTTTCTACCCTTCAGAACTAAGATCCCACTGCCTGACCTGCTGTAGTCTATGTAGGCCTGGAGGGGGAGGTTACCCATAGGCATCATTCAGAGGCCATAGCACAGCATTTGTGTTTGTCTACACCTGTCCTGCTGGCTGTGACTGTTGTTGGGCATGTGAACCCCCCTGACTGGCATGTGTGAGTCACTTACCTAGTGGGTGTCCCAGTATTGAGGGTGGTGCTGCAGGGCTGCCTATGTCGGATGCACATAGTACACTCCCTACACATGGCTGAGCACAGGTAGTGTCATGTGTGGCATCCCTTTTACTGTATGTGATAGTCAGAGAGAGCTGTTATTCCCTGGGTCTCTCCTGTGTCAGTGTATGTGCTATATGTTACCTCTTTGCCAAGGCCAGGGCATGCTGGGCATGCTGCCTTCTGCCTACTGGGGCAGGCTCAGGTTATTCCTCCTCCAAGTCACTCTGTGCTTGTGCAGGCCTTGGCAATGCTGGGGGGCTGTGTGGCCCTGCTCCATGCTTTTCCTGCTGCAGCTGTTTCTGCAAGATCATATTGTGTAGCATGGCACATATGATGACAATTAGGGTGCATGTAACTGGTGAGTACTGCAAGGTTCCACCGGATGTGTCCAGGCATCGGAACCATGACTTGAGCATCCCAAACACATGCTCTATTATAATTCATGTCTGTGCGTGTGCCTCATTATGGAGTTCTTGTTCGGGTGTGTGTGCATTTCTGATGGGTGTCATTAGCCATGGCTCCAGTGCGTATCTAGCATCCACCACTAGGTGACTGTGAGGGATGTTCCCACTGGCAAATCTCTGGTACAGCTGCATCAGATGCTAGATGTGGGAATCATGATAGCTTCCAGGGAAGCCAGCACACACATTCATTATTATGCCCTGGCATCGCACACAACCTGGCAGTTGATGGAGAGCAAGCCCTTGCGGTTAATGTAGACCCTATCCCACTCACCGGGTGGTGCTTTGCTGCATATGTGCATGTATAGCACCTACTACCTCAGGGTATTCTATTTGGTGGAACAGTTGCATATTGCTGGCCAATGCCTCATGGGTGTTGGGGAAATATACATGTTCACCTGTATGTGCTGACATGGCATCCATTAACTGGTGGAGTACCCTGGATGCTGATATTTGTGAGATCCCCATCATATCCCCAGTTGGCCTTTGGAAGGTACCTGTAGCTAGTACTCTTAGGTCTACTCATACCTTGGTATCCACTAGGATGGGTTCTCCTCTGCTAGTTCTGTGTGTCAGGCATGGCCAGCATAGCTCAACGATTTGCTGTAGGAATTCCCTGTCCACCCTATAGCACTCCACTATCTCCAGCTCATGTAGCCCCTGGTAGGTTACCCTGGGTCTGTATACTCTTCTCCGTCTCCTCACTGTGGGTTGCTCAACAGCATTCACCTTCACACCACCCTCAGCCTCTTCCACAAGTTGTATGATAGCTACTGCAGTCCCTATCATTTTGTTGTTTTGTCTGGTAAAACTTCCCTGCTTGTATACACCAGTGGTGTAGAGTATGGGAAAAACCAGAGGGGACGCTGTTTGCAAGGTAGTGTTCTGGGCTGGGCTGGGCTGGTCTGCTGTTTGTGTAATTGGCTGATTCGGATTTATTTCACCTGCCAGCTATGCTAGTTCTCCTTGATTAACTTCCTACTATTGTTTTCCCTTCACATTGCTTTCCTGTTTAAGCCCAGGGATGCACTACGCAAACACAGTGTTCAAATGTGCAGAGAGCCTGCTATTTCCTGGTTTACCTTTTTTTTTTTCCTTTCAAACCCAGTGCGCGGTGCACACACCTGCTTAGGCAATGTAAAGAGTGCTAGGCAGACTCAAACACACCGCCTTGCATAGCTGTGCTTAGCTAGGAGCAAACCTGAGCCACAGGGCTCCAACCCACTTACAGTATGCCTGACACATCCCCCTATAATGTCAGCTAACTCCTAGGCTTTCACCACGCTATCGCTGCTCTTGCACTGTTGGGAGGTGACTAGCATGCTGGGGAAATCTGGGATTCACTATCATTCCCCTCATTTGCATAGGATTGCCTGCTAATGCATAGTTACATGTATTACGCTAAGCCTCCCCCCTTAACAACCACTACTCACTGGCTATGTTGACTTCTGCCTGCCATTGACTTTAATTGCAGAACAGTGATTTTCGTTAGAATGCTTATTTTAGGTTTCTTTTCTTATTTTCCCCGATCCCATTTTGCGAGCTACTGTCCTACGCTTAAACAGCTGAGATCGGCTAGAAAAAATAAAAGTTGATTTTTAAGCTGTTTGCAATGCCAATGGCCTTATACTTGGCCATTGGCATGCTTCCTGAATGATATGCACCCTCTATTTGGAGCTGTCACGGTTCAGTTTTGGAATTTGCAGAAATGTACTCGGTTGGATTTCTCCTGCAAATTAGGTAATTTGAATACAAGGGCTGAGTCCATCCATGACTAGTGCAAAAGCGCTCATGCACGCCCCCGCAGGCTGTTCCTGGATCGCACAACAGACATATTGCCTGCTAGAGCTCCTGCACTAATCCTGCATGCTGTGCAAGGCTTACAGAATCCGGGGGTTCCTGTCATAATGTGGAAGAAATGGGCAAAATGTGAAACACTTACTAACAAAAATCATCTAGGAGGCTCACACATTGTTGTAAGTGTTATGGATATAATATTAAAAAATTCTGAACACTGAATATGTGACAAACCTTTTAATATAGAACACAGCGGAACATGGGCTTTATAACTCAAAATAAGGAATGTTCCTCATAATAAGTTACAGATGTGTTGAGAAATCTGTTACCTACATTGCTTAAACCCTGCTTAGGCTACAACTTGCCTCCTTGTTTTATTTCATTTTGAAAGAACACAGGAAACTACCTATTGATACAGCTTTCGGTTGTCCCCGATTTTGTTGACTGTCATTGATTTTGCCTCATGTTTTTGCCCTGTTACTTGTAAAAGTTTTGATTTCTGGTAAATCACTGAGGATTGCAATTAGTCAATAATGTCAGGCATTAGAGTTTCATATTTCTTGATACTCAGAAAAGGCATGCTGATTTCAAACTTGTTCTACTATTGTTTTTAAGTGAATAAGAGTTGCTGTGTCTTTCGGCTTTTCCCAGTTAAGGGTCGCCACAGCGGAACTCTGGTCCGCTAATGATTGGCAGTTGATTTTTACATGCTGAGTTGCCAGCCCTAACGCATAACCTTCGACGAAGGTATGCCCATTCATGCATGTCTCCACGCAGAAGATGCTCTAGCTGAGAGTCGAACCGGTCAGCGTCTTACTGTGAGGCGACAACACTACCATGAATAAGTGTAATATTTTAAAAATGTTCCAGAGTCTGTGCCTTTATCATGCCATTATTTCTGGCCTTGTCCAGAATTCTTGAGCAAAGAATTTGAGAGTTATGTTTCTTGACCTACTAAAATGGATTTGACAAAATTTCTGCAAACTAAAAAAATAATGTGAATTCAGAAACATAAACCTTTTTTTCTGGATTTATGTTTTTTTTTTTTTTTGTATTTGTATATTTCCAAGTGATAGCTCAAGTATCTTGCAGAATGTTGTAATCTGCATGAAAAAATACTAATCAGCTAACTATATTTTAGTTTAGCATATTGAAATGAGGAATTTTAGGGTTTATTAAAATATGTTTTATTAATAGAAGTATGCACTGAGTGAAAAAGTATATGGAACTAGGCAATTCATATTGACTTCTACATATGTACATACAATTTTTATTTTAGCTATTTACATTTGGAGCCTATTTTCATCAGAAGCTCAGGAAAAAAAAGTTCCATAGTTATACAAAAACATCTGTAAAAAGTAACTTCTACAGATACAGAAATGCAATACAAAGTAAAAGTAACAAAAAACAAATGCTTCATTGTCAGGTGTAGCTGCATTAAAGTGATCTCAAGCTACCAAAATAAGACTACAAGTTAAGAATGTGGGAAGATAAGGCATGGCATTTTTCATGTAAGTATAGAATGGAATGTGCTATCATAAACTAAGAGGAGCATAGCTACTTTTGAGTGGAAATGGTTTATTTGCTTTAATGCAGTCATGTGGAGTTTTATTATGCTAGTTTGAAGAAATTTGATAATAATAATATATGATTGTTAGTTTGTTTAAAATTTGGTGAACTGAGTTATAAGTAGTTGAGAGAGAACAGAAAGGACATTTTCTCCATATATAATATTCAGTAAAAATAACTTCTGAATAGGCATTAAGCAAGCATAATCAGTAAGAAGATGCTTAGATCAATACAGCATACCCAGTTTTTGGGGTAGCAGAACAGTGGTCCAAGGCAGCATTGTAACATAAGAACAGAAATCTGTAATTTTCTGCCTGAACATGTACTGAAATTGTTGGATCTCAGAGAATTCCCCCTTACTACTTTGAAGTACAGTACTCATGGAATTAGTATATATAAGTACAGGTGTGGGTCCTCAACCTCACCCCTGACATAAGGCGGGAAGAAGACCTTATGCAAAAAATGCTTCTGTAATTAAATAGATGTACTTGTTGTTGCCTGTTTTGTATTATTTTACAGCTCAGTGTTAATACTTATAGGTTAACCCTAATCTATCAATCTGCAGACTATACAAGTCTAGCTAACAATCAGAAGTCAAAATCAAATGCTGCATTTTGTATCTGTAAGGTAAAGACCTTAGCCATTATGCCAACTTGTGAGACAGAGGGATGCTTCACTGCATAATCAATAAGAAAACTGACAATGTATGCAGTGGATTATAAAAATAATTTAAGCAATCAAATCACTATTTATCAGTAGATATGAAACTAGGCCTTAGCTTGCTAAGGTGTTTTTGAATAAGTGATTTTAGAAATAAAGAGAATTTGAGGGTTCCAATAATCTCAGTGATTTTCAACTCACTGAGGGTTCAGCTAAATGAAATCAACTGGTTGAACCTTCTACTCACTAAGACATTCCTGGGGATTCAATAAACTCCATGTAGGCTTAGCGCGAAACCTATGCAAATTTAACATGTTAGTGCGATGGGCAGCAATGCTAATAAGAAATGCATGCCACGCACAAGCGTTGGTTTTGGTCCAGCGACAGTGTTGCCTGCCAGGAAACCATGTAAAGCAACATGAACACCTGCATACATCTAAACCTGTTTACCTACAGGCAAACTAGGTCTGCAGGACTGTACAGAAAGCCACAATGACTACCAAGGTTTAGTATAAAGCAATCTATACATTCCCAACACATTATATGAAAGTGTATTCAGTGCAGAGTACTGTGCAAACCTGTTTTAGGCATACTGAATAAAAGTTTTGCAACTGATCAGCAAGGGTGCATAGCCTGCATTATAAATAATTATTCAGGGGAAGTGTGTGTATTAAAAAGAGACACACACATGAATTGTTGGAATGAACACAGGGGGAGAGGACAGGTGAAACATGGTAATGTACAGCAGATAATGGCATGCCAATGTACGTACACCACAAAGACAAGATAGTTGTAGCAGGAACACTAATCACATATCTACATGATAAACCTCCTGTGTGGGTATAGTCATAAACATCACACAGCTGTTGTATATTTTGTGACTGTCACACAACGGAGAGGATTCTTCATGATACAATAAGTATAACAGGGGGTAGGTGCATATTGTCAAGCTGTACAAAATGAGTTGCCTGAATATCACTGTAGTGTTGGCATAGTTCTCAGCCAAGTGGGACACATATCAACAGGCTCATGGACAATGGTAGACAGAAGTATGAACAATCAGGGACAATATCCACATAATACCACCATTAATGTGTCACTGACATAACATATGTGAGTGATTATAGACGGTTCTGCAAGAACACACTTGTACAACAGTCATGATTTGTAAGTAATCGATGAAGGGAATCAAGCACACCTTCCTCTAAAATTAACATCTGTTAGAGGTGCTAGGAGGGACACTGTCACACCTATAGTTGAAAGTACAAGTAATCATGGATAGTTGACAGGGTTATATGGCATATATATGCCACAAGCTACACACAGGTTCATAGGTGTGTACGAGGCTAATGGCCCTGGAGCCTTTACAAGCCTAGCCCATAGGATTACCCTGGCATCATTCCACCCGACCATAGTTCCCAGTGCCTCTGTTGAGTGAGTGATCCCCTGGGTTAATTTTCTATTTCCCATCCACTCATCAAGATTTCTCTTGAAGAGGGCCAGTGAGGTGCTCTGTTTGACATGTATGGGAAGTCTATTCCATAGCATGGGTAGTCTCTGGGTTATGAACCTGTCCTGTCCAGATTGTTCTGTTGATTGTGGTAATGAGGTTGAGGTCTCTGGAGCATGTGGTGCAGAGGAATTTAGATGTAGAATTTCTAACAGAGCTGGGTCAGACATGGCTTTGTAAATCAAGCAGAGATTGCCTCTAAGTAGGCGATATGAATCATAGAATAGTTGGAGTTTTTTGAGTCTGTCCATATAGGACAAGTATTTAAGGCTTAGGATGCTCTTTGTGAGGTATTTTTTGCGGCCTCTCCAGTTGTTGCAGGTGTCTAGTGAGGTACATGCCAAATGGGGCATTGTACTTGATGGCTGGCCTAATGAGAGAAGAGTAGAGGGAGACAATGCCCTCTTTGTTCCTGGATGCAAAACCCTTAGTAATGAGATGTGCCACATAGAAGGACTTTCCGACCACAGTGGCAATGTGGTGGTCAAAAGAGAGGTTGCTGTCAACCTGTGTTCCCAGATCTCTTATAATGCCTTCTGTGTTCAGTGGACTACCATCAATGTGGTAATTCTTGGGAATCGGGTTTTTCCCAAAGGGGATGACGACACATTTTGTGGCATTGAGCTTAAGGCCATGATTCTGATACCAGTTGCTGGTTTCGGTGAGGCCTTTCTGTAGAATGTCAACATCACTTGGGGAGTTAATAATATCTCCCAACTTGCAATCGTCTGCAAGCTTTGTCAGCCAGAGTCCTTTCATGTTGGTCTAGACTTCAGAGAAGTAGATACCAAACAGGAGAGGACCCAGGAGCAAACCTTGTGGGACTCCACTTGTGACTGGTCGGCAGTCTGACTTTGAGTCAGCTACTTTCACACTGTGGGTTCTATCTGTAAGCCAGTTTGCAACTCGCCTAGTGATATAGGGGTTGATGCCTAGCTAAGTGAGTTTTTCTAAGATTCCTGAGTGGGGAATGGTATCAAAGGCTTTGGCTAGATCAAGGTAAGGTGTATGAACCACCTTGCCTTCATCCACAGCTCTGGTGACTGACTCAAAGAAGTCTACCCGGTTGAGCAGGCATGATCTACCCTTCACAAAACCAAACTGTGTGGGATCCAGAGTTTGAGATTCCTTATATCCTTGTTTATTAGATCCATGATGATGCACTCCATAGCTTTGCATATTAGACTCATCATGCTAGTGGGGTGATAGTTCCCAGGGTCTGTAGTCACTCCTCCTTTGTGGAGAGGGATGACTGTAGCAGTGTGCCATTTAGTAGGCACAAAGCCTGAGGTGAGGCTGTGATTGAACAGAGCACACAGCTTAGCTGCCAGTTCACTCTGTAGTTCATGCAGAACACAGCCGGGGATATTGTCAGATCCCATAGAAGCTGTATTCTTGGCTTTGGACAGTGCTGTTTTAACCTGTGCAGCAGTACTACTGGGTGCCTGGCAATCTACTGGTATTGTGATTGGCCCTTTGGTGGGAGAGAGAGTGGTAAAGTTGGCACTGAATCTGTCGGCCAGTATTTTGGCAATATCTGTTGGTATAGGAGGTACCATTGGGCAGTAGCTCACAGCAAATCTGGGTATTGCCGTGGATATTCTTTACATAACTTTAGAAGCCCTTGTGGTTGTCTTTACTATCTGCTGCAATTCTCTTTTCATAGCTAGCTATAAAGGATTTGATGATGGATCACAACTTTTTGTTGAGGCTGATAAGGGAGTTTTTCCAGTCTTTGGACTTCACCTTATTCTGCATTAGTTTGCTCCTTCTGTTGTAGAGTTTGTTTATGTCAGGGGACCACCAGATTGGCTTCCTTTTTTTGGAGGTGAGCATCTTGGTTCTATTGGGTATGGTGAGATCCATGCATTTGTGTATGCATACGTACAGTGCACTGATGTATGATTCGGCGGTCATGCAACTATTCTTCATTTGCATGGGTGCTGTGAAGTTAGCCACCTCTGTTTTTAGGAGACCAAAGTTAGCTTTGGAGAAGTTTTTCATGGCAGTTACCTTTGCAGGGTGGGTGGGAAGGATGTGGATTTCTAAGGTCGGATCTAACCAGGGAGGAGTTGACTATTGGTCTAGAGCAATGGTCGCCCGTGTTAGTAATAACCAGGTCAAGGATCTTGCTATCTCTAGTGGGGGTAAGAATGAGCTGGTCCAGGGCATTGGAATTAATGAATTCCAGGAAACGTTGGGCAAGTGTATTGGTATATGAATAGTTTTCCCAGTTAATGGAGGAATAGTTGAAATCGCTCAGTATGATAGTGTTAGGTCGGACCCTGATATTCTCCAGGGTGCTTAGGAACATGGAGTGAGAGTCTTGTGACATGGTTGGGGATCTGCAGCAGGCTACGACCTTAATCACTGTCTTACCCAATGTTAGCTGCACCTGAAGTATCTCTGATGCATTATGTTGGGCTACCAGTCTGGAGGTGTATGCATCCTTTATGAATATGGAAACACCACCGCCTTTGGAGCTTTGGTCCAAGTTCTGGGGCCGAAAAGTGTGGAATGAGTTATAACCTGATAGTGCAGGGGTACTATTTGCTGTCTTGAACCAGATCTCTGTTACAGCACAAATGTTGATGTTCTCCATTTAAGGAGTGCTTTGAGTGAGTGCATTGTGAGATTTAGACTTCTAGCATTGAGCAGCATGACCATGACAATTGCATTTGTTTGTAGCTGTTATGGTGGTAATTTGGTCTTTGGATCACCGCCTAAAAAAGGCACTATTGGGGTGGGAAGAGCCTTGGCCAGTATCTGGAATCCCAGGGGTGACAGATGCAGGCCATCTCTGGCAAAGCATCAAGGTCTATCAATCATTCACAAATGTAACCCATGCAATCATATTGTCAATCAGCTATGTATATACCGTGTGCAACACAGGAACACGTATCATGCATGCATCTTGTTTAACACCTTGAAGAAGATTCTGCACTGTCAACCCCTAATGTTTATGCACTAAAAAGTTTATGTAGGTGTGGCTAATAAGATGTGTGGGAGCTCACTGTGGCAAAAGTGGTACTACTGAGTAACCCCTCCATGGAAGATGTGTTTTGAGGCACATGCAAAAGAGTATATTGAATTCAGTTATTGGCGTGATGAGGACTGAGAATAATGTAACTATAATATCAGGTAATCCTTTCAGTTCTCAGCATCTGACGAGGAGTGTGCATATCTCTTTACTTTTTGACCTCTGAACTTATCAACAGAGTTTGCCTGACTCCGAGATACCTGAACAGATCCATCTCAACTCAGTGACCCAGTAACTTTTAAAAACAAAATCTTTACTTTTCAACCTCTGAACTTGCCAACAGAGTTTGCCTGACTCAGACATACCTGAATGGACCCATCTCAACCCAGTGATCCAATAACTTTTAAAAACAGGATATACATTTCTACTGTGGAATAGTACTGTCTGAAAGAGTGTATTTGTTATAGGGAATTGCCCACACTTCTGGGTCAACATGGCTTTATTTTTCCTTCCAGGCCCCCCTGTTTTTATCACTTCAAGTCTAGTAACTTTTTACTGTTTTCAGCACCAAAGTAAGATCCAGGTTCACTATTTAAACCAAAGTAATGCAAAACTACATTCTTTGTAGTGTAATGGCAATATTATTTTTCTTTCTTATACCTAATTACACTACTCTCCACCTACTTACTTACCTGGAAGGTTGATTGCTGATTCCATACTGCACCATTTAGCTTCATTCCTGTTGTGCATTATCCTTGCTTTTGCTTGATTGGCCCTCCCTCCACCCAATACCTGCTAGCTGGAATGACCTCTAATCACCTGGGCGCCATCTTGTTTTCTCAGACCAGGTATTCCTTACAGTTCTCAGCATCTGACCTGGAGTGTGCATGTCTATAAGTAGGCAATATTCTATTTAAGGGAATCCTCTTGGTTATTGCATGTTGGCAGTCTTAATTGTATTTTAGGCTACTATTAGCCACATCAGTCCTCAACATTATTAGAGTTGTTAATTGTTAGTTATTGTGTTCCATGTTTTCTGAGTATGTGTACAGTATGCCAAGACAGCGCGGATTAGTCACAGTATTATCATAGACGTATAGCATTTTTTACATTGTTTATTTTGTTAATGTAACCCAAAGCAAGAGATACGCCTGGGCATTTATTGTCTGTTTGGTTAAAGCAGCTAGGGCAGATAATGTCAATTAGGCAGTAAAAAATAAACTTTATATGCATTGTTAAGATCTATTCTTCTGACATGAGATAACTAGCATTATAAATGTATGACCCAGGAAACTGTCTATAAAGGTAGCATTTTAGTGCTTAGCCTGTTAACTAGATCATTTACTTTCTGTCTTCAAAATATACAGTAGCTGTATATGTAGTGGGTGTGACACTCCCAGGCCAGCTATATGGAATTTTATAAATAATTATAATGCCACTAGAAAATATTAGTATGATTTATATAGAAATGTGACACTGCCAGCCCAGCTATCTGGAATTTTGTCAATAATCATATGTCATTTGTGAATATTAATATGATCCGTAGGCTTGTCTTACAAATGTAAGAAAACTATATATTATGTGTATGTTAAACTACTGGTGCAGAAGTGTGTGTTGAACTGTTTGTTCTGTACTGAGCTTCAATAATGTAACCAAAGTGTACCCTACTGGAAAAGAACAGAAATATATATATATATATATATCTATATATATATATATATATATATATGTAAACTATAGTTGCATAGATGTATACACCTGTGCAAATGTATGTTTTAATAGTAGAAGCTGGAACATACAGAGTTAACTTGCAAAACTTGAAAAAAAAAGTGGAAAAGTAAAGTATTTTACTACTGTGTTATCTCAGTTTCAGTGCAGCAAGTAGACACAATGTCTAGAGGTACAGGTTTTTCTATTGTCCTAAAATAGAAATAAGTACTAGGTTTCAAATGTAAAATTGTTTTTATTGCTCTATGACTTCCTAGCAGCTGCACACGTCTGAGAAATATGCATTTTTTGACACAGAGGAGTTAAACTGTTAAGTATCTCTTTAGCCTGGTAACTAAAGTCAGGTGACAAAAAGTGATGTCATCTGAACTAACCTAGCAGTAATGTTGATTATTAATTTAAGAACTCTCTCAGAGAAAGACTGGATATTTTGTACCTTGTCTTGGACCTAGAAATATCCATCATCTGCATTTGCCTTGCTCTGTAAGTAGGTTATTTAGGTCCTAGTATCTTTTAGGTATAGATAGGAATATAGTAAAGATTAGTTTAGAAGTTTTCTGTATTTATTTGAGACTGTCCTGCAATGTTGTTTTAAAACATTTCCTGTGATTCTGAACTCTGTAGTTACTGTGTTGTTTGAGTATTGTTTTGTTCTTTTATTATTTATTATTAAATATATTTAAACATTTTAATTGTGGCTGGTTTGTTTAGAGATATTTAAGCTCTTAGAGTACTTGCATATGTACTTGGTGACACTGTATAAGCCACTCCAATAGTCTTGCTTTTGGTCACACTTACCATTTGGATAATAGTAACATTACACAGTAGGATTGGGCACACCTTGTAAGGGCCTTATAATAGCTGATAAGTAATGGTTGGCGGCAGTGTAGTCTGGGCAGAAGGGGGATAACCTGTGCCAGCCTTCCCCAGAATTGTTTGTGTGTTTGTATATAAATCAAATCTCAAAGTGTGTGTGTGTGTGTGTGTGTGTGTGTGTGTGTGTGTGTGTGTGTGTGTGTGTGTGTGTGTGTGTGTGTGAGCTACTTGGGCAGGGACATGAAGCACTGGTTGGACAGGGAGGGTGCTGGAGGTTTAGGCTTGACCACTCACCTGAGATCTTAACCCTATAGTTGTGCCAGTGAGGAGTCTTTTTGGGGATCTGGAGAAAGAGGCAGAAACCAGCCCCAGACGGACTGATCTCTGTGTGCTCTTAAGGGAAATTGAACTTTACTGTTTGTGTATTTGTCATCCACCCATTGTGTACATCCCTCACTGGTGGGTTGGGATTGAGGCTCCTTGATTACTGGCCCAGTGCAGGGGCATCACATATTAATTGTTTGGCAGTGGTGGGATATACACATCACATATTAATTGGTTGACAGTGGTGAATTAGCCACATCACATATTAATTGGCTTGTAGTGGTGTGGATAGTGAATTACTGTAGCCTGTGTACAGTGAAGGCATTTGTACTCTCAATCAGCCACACAGTGAACATTCAGACTTCATATCACAATTGTTTTATTTTTTTTGTTAGCTTAGTTAGTCAGGGAGAGCAGGCAAGCATGTTAGCAGAGGAGTATGACAAGCTGAGAAGGAGCCAGTTGGCTGAGATGTGCCAGACTAAAGGACTGGTGTGCACCAACCTGACTAAAGGAGATATGATTGCAGCTTTAGTCAAAGCTGCATCACAGAATAGCAACCCAGAGGACAATCAGACTGGACATGGAGATGTACAACTCGCAGAAAATGGACATCTCAACCTTTTCACAGAGGACTTAAAAATCCATCTGGAGTTAAGAAGACTTGAGTTGGAGGCCAAATATTTAGAAATAGAAGCAGCAGAGAGATTGAGACAGCTGGAGGCTGAGGCAAATGAAAGACAGAGGCAACATGAAAAGGAGATGCTGACTCTTTGCCAGAGTCATGGAAGCAATGGGGTGGGAGTAACCAACCCCCAGAAGACAGGGATAATTTTGATAGTTTCATTCATATGTTTGAGAAGGTATGTATACAGTATAATGTTGACCAATGGCTCTGGGTATGGTTCCTAACCCCCTTATTCCATGGTAAAGCTATAACCGCAATTTCTAAACTGTCTGATACTAATTGTTTAAATTATAATACAGTCAAAATGTGGTTGCTAGAATGTTTTAAGTTAAAACCTGAAGCTTATAGAAAAGCGTTTTGTGAGCATACATGCAAGGAAGATGAAAGTGTGTATGAATATGTTGCTGAACTAAGCACTTATTTTCATAGGTTAGTTAGTGGATGTCAGGTCACCACTTTTGAAGGGCTGGCAGACCTTTTGGTGAGGGAACAAGCCCTTAGCACTTTGCCTGAGGACATGAGAATCTGATTAGCTGATAGACAATGCAATACTGTAGATGAAATGGGGAAGAAGAGAGACCTATACCTAGCAATCAGGGATCACTGCACAGGAAAGGGACAACCAGTGCTGCTCATGGGTCTAAGGGAACCCATTGTGGGCAGCCGAGACTGCCCCAACAGAGTCCGTCAGTAGCAGGGGAAGCCACAAGTCCAGGTACACATCCAGGACCAAGGGTTAAATGTTTTAAATACAACCAGTGGGGTCATGTAGTATATAGATGTCTACAGAGGCAAGATGGGGAACAAAAGGTGGGACAGCCAGTAAGTGGGAATGACAAAATGCCAACAGTATGTTGTCTCAAGACAACAAGGGTACCAAACTACCACAAGAGGTTATATTCTATCATAGTGAATGGGAAAGAGGCCATGGCTAAGAGAGACACAGCCTCTGACCTAACCATTGTGAAGCCTGCAATGGTTACAGAGGAGCACTACTTGCTTGGCAGTCTACTCCAGTCAGAGCTTTAGGAGGGACCCCATTCCAAATACCTTTGGCTAGGGTTCGCCTTGACTGGGAGTGTAGAAAAGGATGCAAGGATGTTTGTATGCTTGAGGATATCCCTGCAGATGTCCTGATAGGGAATGATTTTGATAATGCAGTACCATATGTTCATGCAGTTATACGCAGTCAGGCTTGGAGACAAGCATGTTGGTCTGGTAGCCTGGGGGAGACCCAGACAGACCGCATTCTTGCAGCCAGGACTGGTGAGCTGGTTATTTCAGGCATGGGCTACCCTGCAGCAGTGAGACTGAAGGTGACCCACAGCTGCTTGTGGGTACTGATGTTTCCTTGGACAAAGTGACTGCAAGGGCAGAGGTGAGTAGTAGTACCCAGGCTGACAGTGAGGCACCGCTGTCAGAGGATACCAGACTTTCTGTGAAAGGGGAGCTGTGAAGGGTTACAAAGAGAGAGAGTTGAGACAGGCTCAGCTCTCAGACTTTACATTACAAGGCCTGAGGGAGGTAACTAGTGAGGCAACTGCTTATCAAGGGAAGGGGGAATCTGTATACTGGGACAAAGGGTTACTGTACAGAGAGTGTATTCCTGATGGAGGGCTAGAGGGTGACAGAATACAGAGGTTGGTAGTGCCCAGAGCCTACTGTCTGGCACTTCTAGCCTTAGCCTATGATATTCTCTTTGCAGGTCATATGGACATAAAACATACAAAGACACACATTATGCAGAACTTTTATTGGATTGGGATTTCCAAAGATGTAACAGGGTACTGCAGGACCTGTGAGCAGTGCCAAAAGGTTGGCAAGTCAGGAGACAAGATGGAAGCTCCTTTGATACCTTTGCCTGTGACTGAGAAGCCATTTCAGAAGGTAGCTGGGGATATTGTGGGGCATCTGAGTACCCCAAGTTCCACAGGGAAAGGAATAGCTCCAGGGACTTCCCATACACTGGAACAAACTACCTATCTATATCAAACAAAGCTCCTCATTAGCATTCTTCAAGAAAAATCTTGATGACTGGATGGGAAATAAGAAATTCACCCCAGGGATCACTTCTGTGGCTCTGCTCGACAGGGGCACAGAAAAATAATTTTCTTGGGAGGCGAAAGCCAGGGTACCTTTTTGGCTAGGCTTGTATAAGCCCTAGGGTCAATAGCCTAGTACCTACCTATTAACCTATGAACCTATATCCTAGTGGTAGTAGATTATGCTACCAGATACCCTGAGGCAGTGGCTCTGTTCGCCCATGAGGCAGAAAAGATGGCAAATGCTTTGCTAGAGATTTTCAGCAGGCTAGGTTTTCCAAAAGAAATATTGACTGACAGAGGTGCCAATTTCATGTCAGACCTGCTGACTTGTATGTGGAAGTTCTGTGGGGTGAAGCACCTAAAGACCACCCGCTACCATCCCCAGCCTAATGGTCTTGAGTGGTTAAACTCTACACTCAAGTCCATGCTATGGACATTTGCAGACCAGTTTAAGAGGGACTGGGACAGATATTTGCCCCATCCATTGTTTGCTTACAGAGAGGTGCCCAGGAATCCACAGGCTTTTCACCCTTTGAGTTGCTATATGGGCATAGGGTGAGAGCACTTCTAGATTTGATTTGAGATGAGTGGGAAGGTGAGTGTGAATTCTACAAGGAGTCTGTTGTGGCATATGTCCTAAACCACAGAACAAGGCTCAGGGAACTAATGGGCTTGGCCCAGGAGAACCTGGCAGAAGCCAAATAGCAGAAAAAGGTCTGGTATGACAGGAATGCTCGAGCTAGAGAGTATGCTGTAGGACAGCAGGTAATGGTTCTCATTCCTGTGAGACACAACAAGCTGCAGGAAGCCTGAGAGTGACCCTACAAGGTGGTAAAGGAAGGTCAGTAATGTTAACTACATGATAGAACTGCTAGGCAGGAAAAAGGGGCACAAATTGTACCATGTTAACATGATGAAACCTTACCATGATAGGGAGGCCCTTGTGCTGAGTATTTGCAGTGGATTACAGGAGTCTGAGGAGGATCTGGTGACTGATCTCCTCAGTGAGGCTCAGGCTGACACCTCAATGGAAGGGGTAGCAATATCCCAGCAGCTATCTCCTACCCAGGTTCAAAAAATCCGAGCAGTGCTATAGGAGTTTGGGGACATGTTCACTGGGAAACCAGGGTGCACCCACCTGGTGCAGCACCATGTGGATACAGGATGCCAAAGGTCTATTAAACAGGCCCCTTAAAGGGTGCCTGAGAGAGTCAAAAAGACTCTGAGGGAGGAAATACAGGAAATGTTGGAACTAGGGATAATTTAGGAGTCCAGCAGTCCCTGGGCCTCCCCAGTGGTGCTGCTACCAAAGAAGGATGGCAGAACCAAATTCTGTGTGGATCCCAGGAAATTTAATAGTCACACAGAGTCAGGTGCGTACCCCATGCCTAAGACAGATGAGATCCTAGAGCAGCTGGGTGGGGCTAAGTATCTTACCACCACTGATCTTACCAAGGGTTACTGGCAGGTGTCCTTGACTTCTAGTGCTAGAGAGAGGTCAACCTTTGTGACTCCTTTTGGCTTGTATGAGTTCACGAAGATGACCTTTGGGATGAAAAATGCTCCAGCAACTTTCCAGAGGCTGGTAGATCATATCCTAGCAGGAGCAGGAGATTTTGCCCATGCTTACCTAGATGATATTGCCATCTACAGCCACTTCTCGCAAGAGCACCTTCAGCATGTCAGGGAGGTGCCCAGCAAACTACAGAGGGAAGAGTAGACCATTAAGCCCAGCAAATGTCAGGTGGGCATGGCAGAGGTCTCCTACCTGGGACAGAGTGTGGGGAGTGGTAAGATAAGGCCAGGACCTGCCAAAGTGGAAGCATTCAGGCATAGCCTGTTACCAAAAATCACATGAGGGAATTCTTAGGGACAGCAGGGTACTACAGAATGTTCACCCTCAACTATAGTACCATAGCTGCTCCCTTCACAGACCTGACAAGGAAAACTGGCCAGATAAGTTAGTGTGGATGCCAGAATGTTGGCAAGCATTCCAGAAGCTTAAAGGAGCTTTGGGAGGACCTCCTGTGTTAGCCAGTCCAGAGATTACAGCAAATAATTTGTTGTGCAGGTGGATTCTTCAAACCATGGGATGGGGGCTGTACTTAGCCAGGTTTCCTCAGAGGGAGAAGATCACCCAGTGGTATATCTCAGTCATAGTTTCCAACACAGGGAGGAATGCTATGCAGCTGTAGAAAAGGAATGTCTAGCCATAGTGTGGGCACTGCAGAAACTTCAGCCTTATCTGTATGGAAGAAAATTCACTGTAGTTACAGACCACAATCCCTTAATATGGCTACATCGAGCCAGCCATCAAACTGCCTAGTTACTAAGGTGGAGCCTAAGGTTGCAAGCATATGATATGAGAGTGCAGCACTGCAGTGGGGTTAACAATGCCAATGCAGATGGGCTCTCAAAACAGGGAATGGGGTAAGGTATTACCAGATAGGCTCAAACCTCTCAAGCAGCGCTTCTCAAGGGTCACTTGAAAAACTAGCTTGAGTTTTTTTTTTTTGGGGGGGGGGGTTGTGACAATGCCAGCTCAGCTATCTGGAATTTTGTAAATAATCATATGTCATTTGTGAATAGCAATATGATTCATATGTTTGTCCTACAAATGTAAGAGAATTGTATGTTATGTACTAAGCTTCAAGAATGTAACCACAGTGTTCCCTACTGGAAAAGAACAGAAATGTATATAAACTATATACCTGTGCAAATGTATGTTTTATTAGTAGAAGTTGGAACATACCAAGTTAACTTGCAAAATTTCAAGAAAAGAAGTTGAAAAGTAAAGTGTTTTATGAATGTGTTATCTCAGTTTCAGAACAGCAAGCATACACAGTGTCTAGAACTGGAGGTTTTCCTATTGTCTTGAAACAGGAATAATTACTAGGTTTCAAATGTAAAAGTGTTTTTATTGCTCTATGACTTCCTAGCAGCTGCAAACTTCTGAGAGATATGTATTTTTGACACAGAGGTGTTAAACTGTAAGTATCTGTTTAGCCTGGGAACTGAAGTCAGGTGACAAAGAGTGATGTCATCTGAGCTAACCCAGCAGTAATGTTGATTATTAATTTAAGAACTCTCTCAGAGAAAGACTGGACATTTTGTACCTTGTCTTGGACATAGAAACATCCATCATCTGCATTTGCCTTGCTCTGTAAGTTATTTAGGGCCTAATATATTTTATATATATATAGGAATATAGTAAAGATTAGTTTAGATGTTTTCTGTATTTATTTGGGACTGTCCTGCAATATTGTTTTAAAATATTTCCTGTGATTCTGAACTCTGTAGTTACTGTGTTGTTTGAGTATTGTCTTGTTATTTTATTATTTATTATTAAACATATTGAAATCTTTTAATTGTGGTTGGTTTGTTTAAAGTACTTGCATATGTATTTGGTGACACTGTACAGGCCTTGCTCTTGGTCACACTTACCATTTGGATAATAGTAACATTACACAGTAGGACTGGGCTCCCTTTGTAAGGGCCTTAGAGAAGTTTATAAGTAGTGGTTAGTGGCAGTGATAACTATCTTATAGTCTGGGCAGAAGGGGCCATAGCTAGTAAACCTGTGCAAATCTTTCCCAGGAGTGTCTGTGTGCTTGTATATAAATCAAATCTCAAAGTGTTTTAGTGTGTGTGTGTGTGTGTGTGTGTGTGTGTGCATGCATGCAGGTCAGCTACTTGGGTAGGGACACAAAGCACTGGTTGGACAGAGAGGACGCTGGAGATTTTGGCTTGACCACTCGGCTCAGATCTTAACCCTATAGCTGTGCCAGTGGAGGGTCTTATTGGGGATCTGGAGAAAGAGGCAGAAATTATCCCCAGACTGACTGTGATCTCTGTGTGCTCTTAAGGGAAATTGCACTTTACTGTGTGTGTACTTGTCATCCACCCATTGTGTACGTCTTTCACTGGTGCTGGTGGTGAGGATTGAGGCTCCTTGATTATTGGCCCAGTACAGGGTGTCACAGTTGGTCAAAACACTGAAGTGGAATGTGCAGTGTAATTAACTCTGTAACTTAATAGGCAATGGACTGTTGCTGCTTGTGGAAGCTTTAATCAAGTCACAGTCATTTTTTTTTAATACCTGTACCTATGTATAAATATGCATTTACATACTTGAGAAACTTTTTATTGTTACTTTAAATGCCTTTACTCCAGCCACTGTTTTTCCCTTTATAACATTGCTGCTTTGCTTTTTATTTTTTCTACTTCTTTATTTCTTCCTACCACCAGAGGTTTACTTTTCGCCCTCTGAACTTGCCAACAGAGTTCGCCTGACTCAGACATACCTGAATGGACCCATCTCAACCCAGCAACCCAATAACTTTAAAAAAAAAAATCTTTGTTTCTACCGTGGAATAGTACTGTCTGAAAGAGTGTATTTGTTAAAGGGGATTGCATACTCCTCAGGGTTGGTGCAGCTTTTTTTTTCCCTCTCAGGCCCTCTTGTTTCTATCACTTCAAATCTAGTAACTATTTATGGTTTTCAGCACTGATGTAACATCCAGGTTCACCATTTAAGCCAATGCAACTCAAAGCTACAGTCTTTGTAGTGTAAAGGCAATATCCTTTTTCTTTCTTATACCTAATTACACTACTTTCCACCTACCTACTGATCTGGAAGGTTGATTGCTGATTGTTTTCTGTAGTCGGTGCATTGATAGTCATTTCTCTGTCTCTACCTCCTCCATTTGCCCTCACTACACTCAGGCTCACTCTGCTCCCCTATCCTACCACCATTCCCACACACCCCCATATAATTTATTTTATACCTAATTTCTCCCTTTCCCTTCCCCTCAAACCCCACACCTTCCTGTCCCCTGGCCCAATCAAAACAAGAACCATCCCACACTTACATACTAACCTGGACTCACCTTGCACCTACTACATCTCATCTATTCCATCTCCTCTAGTTGTGGCTATCCCTTTTAATTCCTTGTTTTACTCTGACTCCTCTAAATACCATCCATGCAGCTAATCTACTTACATTTTCCTCCTGCCCATCACTACTGATCTACCTCACTACCACGATCAACTTAATCTTAACCTTCCTTTACATGCTTACCTTACTACTACTTTTCCTTCTTAACTCCTATAATACCCAACTGACACCTGTATATCCAGCTCCCACACACACTCATCAAAATGTCCACCCATATCCTGCTCCTTCTTTCACAATCTGCTTCTTCATCTTTCCTACTAATACTGTAATTCCTAGAATTACAATTCTTCCTTCAGCCACTAACTTTATAAAACAAAGCAGCAATGTTATAAAGGGAAAAACAGTGGATGGAGTAAAGTCATGTCTACAACCCTATTACAATCAGGTGATATTCTTCCAAATCCTGGCCCAAACACTCCCTCTCCAGTCAATGGTCCCACTGTTCCAGACTCAGGACACCTTACTTCTCCTAACAAACATATATCTTTTTACTCAATGAATATTAGAAGTGTGTTAAACAAAGTCAATGATATCCATGCCTGGATGTCAAATTACTCCCCAGATATTATCACCTTCACTGAAACATGACTAAAACCACATGATCCCGGTACAGACATTCTCCCTCCAGGATACAAAATACTTAGACAAGACCTCCTAAAGAAAAAGGGGGGAAGAATAGCCATTGCCCACTCCAACTATCTTACTTTCACATCTTTAGATAAACCAATCCCATCCTTTCTACCTGCTGAAATCCTGATTGCCAACCTCAAACTTAACAATTATATAACAGTCACTGTAGCAACTATTTATATCCAATGTCTCCCCTGGAGACAACATTCCCTTACTGGAAAATATTCTCTCCTACCATTCTCAACACATACATAAAGAAATCATCCTCCGTGGAGATGTAAATATAAACTGGCTATCCCTCTGCTCTCCAAATTCTACTCTATGTATCAACTTGCATAATTTTACACAGCGTATCTCTATACCCATCCATGCTAATAAATCTCACAACTCTGGCTCACTTATTGACTGGATATTAGTCTCAGACCCACTCAAATATCATAACCCAGTAAATCTACCTGACTCCCTAAGTGATCATTCCCCAGTAAAAGTTCTAAGATTCTCTTCTCACTTCTGCAGATCACATAGATACATTCAGTGTCCCAAACTATCCAACTTCTACCCTGAAACGTTTAATTCCTTCCTTTCCAAAATGAACTGGTCCTTTCTGACCCATCTCCCTCTAGACAAATCAGTACACTCATTTAACTCAACCTTCCTAAATATTCTTAACTCACTGGCACCTTTGCACCAAGTACATGGTAAATCAAACATATTCCACTGGTTAACTATTACTACCCACACCCTGATGAAAACAAGAGATAGGGTGTAGAAAAATGGGTATAAACCACGTTCCCCATCCAGTTACAAAAATATAAAGATCTTAGAAACCTGACAAAAAAAAAACATATCAATAAAGACAAAACAGACGTCTATCATAACCCACCTTCTGCCCAAAGATCAAGTCATAAAAAATGTTGGTACTCCATAAATCAAGTACTCCACCCTGGCAAATCGTCATCTCCTAACCCATACCCGGCAAATACATCATCACAAGAAACTGCATCCATCTTCAATTCCTATTTCATTGACTCTATTAAGAAAATGTTAAGTTCAGACTACTCCAATATTAACACTATAAACCCTCTTAACCTCTCTCATAGTCTAAATCCTACTAACACATTTTCTCTTAAACATATACCTACCAGCTATATTAGATTTCTAGTCTGTAAATTAAATCCTGTTCTATGTTTGCTGATAACATACCTTCCTACTTCCTTCATGTAGCAGCAGACTCTTTAGCTATTTGTACCATCTCTGAGTCAAAGGTTCCCTCTATTTGGAAAGACTTCTATACTCTACCCTTACACAAAGGAGGTAACTCCATAGACATCTTTAATTTCAGACCTATAGCTATCCTCTCACCCCTCTCAAAAGTATTAGAAAAAATGTGTACATAAGCAAGTCATGCAACACTTACTCCAAGAAAATCTGTTCACCCCTACACAGCATGGATTTCATCCTAAACACAGCACCACTGCTACTCTCCTATCCTTCATCAACACTATTTCTCTTGCCAGAGATAATAAACTAGACTCATGCTTATTCCTAGATATTTTCAAAGCATTTGATACAATCTCTCACTCCCTTCTTCTGAATAAACTGTCTAACCTCGGTTTCTCTTCCCCTGTCTGGTTTTCTAGTTATCTCACTGACTGACTACAATCAGTAAAGTATCTCTCTGCTCTCTTCACCCCTCTCCCTGTCAAAATGGGTGTTCCCCAAGGATCTATTATTGGCCCATTACTTTTCAATATCTTTACTAATCTACTCTATACCTCCTGCCTTCAGTCATCCCTTGTCCAATATGATGATGACTCTATGGTCATAACCATTGCTGACACACTCTCTGACCTAATTTCTGTTACTCAGACATCCTTTAACTCATTTGAAACCTAGCTGTCTAATAACCAGCTGATACTGAATCCTAAAGAAACTAAACTCTTATTTTTTCTTCCTAAAAACGTAAACCACCTTACATCTACTTTTTCTATCCATTCTCTAAATAGCACACATATTGAAGTTGAACCTTACACAAATCCCTTAGGTTTCATTATAGATGACTAGCTGAAATTTGATTTGCATGTTAATAACTGTATTAAGAA
The DNA here is from genome assembly GCF_019279795.1 of Protopterus annectens. NCBI lineage: Eukaryota > Metazoa > Chordata > Ceratodontiformes > Protopteridae > Protopterus > Protopterus annectens. Next base: position 1,536,612,642 of record NC_056731.1, read on the forward strand.
AACCCATCAAAAACTAAGTCTCTTATACTGAAATAAAAAGGTCATCACCAACAAAGCTAAAGTATCTCTCTCCCATGCATACCTGCTACCAAGCCTATGTATAGTTCAGAAATCATCAAAAACCTCCAAATCTCTCTCCTAACTAAGTTAGAAACTATCTATAACTAAGTAGCCAGATATGTAGCAAAACAAAACTATAGATCCCATCACTGTCTCTCAATAAAAAAACGTAACTGGCTAGAATTACCCTACCAGCTTCTCGTATCTCAGTTTCAGATTATCCACTCTGTATTGTACCAGCCATCATACTGTCCTAACTTATCTCCTCTAATCTCTTTCTATACTCTTTCTAGACTCTCAGAAGTTCAGACCAAGACTTGCTGCAAATCTATAAACCCAACAAGAAAATTGGCCACAACGTCTATAACTACTATCCTACCTTATCTTGGAGCAAACTGCCACTGGAAATTAGGTCACTCAAAAAACTCAAACAATTTAAATCAGTCACTAAAGAATACCTGAAAAGTCACTGGTCATGCCAATGTACTCAACTGCCTTAGTCTATCTGCCTTCCTTAGGATAGCCTACTGTCTGCCTTCTTTTGCCTTCACTTCTTTTGTCTGTCATTTGTTTCTACACCTAACATATTAAATGGCAACTTGACTCTCTAATTAATTTTTATGATTTGATTGTTGCAATTGAAAATGTTCTGGTAATTTTTTTTTTAATTTCTAAATTTTATTACTTTTATTGTAACTCTGTGGAGCTTTTCTCCCTGGGCCTCTGCTGAAAATGGGCTATCAGCTCAGTCGGACATATCCAGTCAACAAATGCAAAATAAAATAAATAATGCACCTTGATGTGGATATCCTGCACATGGTCAGGAGTTGTGCTACATAGAAGGGAGTGGTCACCACGCATACCATCTACCCGAGTACACAAGTCACATACCACTTGGTCTGCTCATAGGGGTGTGCTGTCTATATTGTAATTATCTTGTATATTTGTTTTTATAACATAATGGAACTAATCCTTCCCCAATGATTTTTCATCTAATGTGTCCCCGTGGCCTTAGAAGCAATCATTTGTGTGTATTCAAACGCAAACCAAGTCACAGCTAGTATAAAAGGGCTGCTGGATAAAAATATAGCAGATAAACTCTTCAAAGGCATAAAACAGACCAACCAACAGCAGAACAGCTATATAAAAACGCAGTAGTTTATTGAGTGAGCACTTTCGTAGTGTAGACACACTACTTCATCAGACCTAAAATACAACTAGCAATCCATCAATAAATAGCAGCATTCAAAAGACAGCAGCACCAATCATATTGCCCTATTCATTAAGCAACACGCCTAAAAGAATCAGTGTGAATAAAAAACAGAAAACATATACATATATATCATTGATTTATAACTGAAGCTCAAATCTATAATATGTACATATAAAAAAGCCGTTGCTCATAATAAAATATAAAAAAATCTAAAAAAGGCACATTGCACAATGTGAAAAAACATATAAAAACATATAAAAATCAATACCTTATTTAAATAGTGGTCTGCACTTTAAAAGGGGTTTTAGAGGTACCCTATCATTTAACCCCCTTTCTCTGTCTGTTATAAACCTAATAATCCACCTACTTTCAGAGGTCTCGGTGGAATTCAGAATGTCACCCCCTCTCTCATTCTTGTTAATCCTCTCAACAACAAGGAACCTAAATGTATGTGATACATCAGTTTTACACACATGCTTAGCTAGAGCATTAGTCTAGTCATTATTCCTAATTTTAAGATGTTCTCTAATTCTAAACCTAAGCTTCCTATTAATCTTCCCAATGTAGAAGGACGAGCAGGAATTGCAAATAGCTAAATAAATTACATCATGACTATTGAAATCTTCTCTAACATTTAAAGAAAATTCAGAACCCAAATCAGGGTGTACAAACTTATTACTGGGATCAATAAACCTACAATGATTACAACTGTAACAAGGAAAAGTACCTTTCTTGCCATTTATGAGATTCATTCTATTACCACTGCTCTGATAATGCAGAAATCTCTTCAACGACTTCTTATTTTTAAAAAGAAAACTGTGTTTATCCCCCACAATAACCTGTATCTCTTCATTCTGCATCAAAACAGGCCAGTACTTTCTAATACCATCAGTGATTAGATGTACATCACTCGAAAATTGTGTCGGTACCTGTACATAGTTCTTGGTCAGCTTATTCATATTAATACTTTTAGTCACATGTGAAACTCTGACTAGAAAAGTAAGGTTTACCCACATCTTCCCTCAACTTGGCAGTGTTAAACAAATTACTCTGAGAGGTGGGATCAGTATAGCCCCTCAGTAAAAAAAAATTTCTCAAGGTTTGCTAACTCTCCCATAAACACCTCATCCTCAGCAGTCAACCTAGAAGCTCTCAAAGTTTGACCCTTCACCACATTCCTAAAAATGTGGTTAGGGTGGATACTGCTCCTGTGAAGTAAATGATTTCTCTGGCAGTCTTTTCTATACTGTCTGGTAGATAAATAACCATTTACATTCCTATATATTGTAATATCAAGGAAATTAACCACCACATTGGAGTCCTTTGCTTCAAATCTCAGAAAGCTACAGGTCTTATTGATTTTCTCACAGAAAATCTTTAAATCAGTAATACCTCCCTTCCACAATAAAAACAAATCGTTGACAAAATGTCTATAAAAAAATGATCTGTTCACAACTATCACCAGATAAAATATATTTGTTCTCCCGGGTAGCCATGACCAAATTAGCATAGCTGTTTGCACTAGAGATGCCCATGACTACCCTTTCCTTCTGCAATTACAATTTGTGCTCAAACATCATAACATTATTATTCAAAACTAAAGTCATAAGATGGCATATTAAATCAATACATGTACAGTCATAAGTCCCATCTCTAACTAAATAATCTCTCAACATCTGTACTCCCAGATCATTTGATATGGACATAAAAAGGGAGCATACATCTAAAGTAACCAACATCAAGGGCTCAAAAACAAACGAGTACCAGTGATCCCCACAGCAACACTCAGCAACACAATTTGGTTTTAGTGCTTTCAATCACTTTTATTCTGTGACCTTCTTCAGAAAATACTTTTTTCATATAATTACTTCCTTTTATACTCTTAAACAGGAAATGACATTTGATGACACCATTAGTACATCTTTACCTTATATATAAACCATTTGTTTTCATGTTTCAAACAATTCATACATTATTAATTAAATGTGTATATGTATTTGTATAAAAAATTATTATTTACATACAGAATTTTATATATATATATATATATATGTATAAAAAATACAAGTGTGTAACAATTAACTACTTGAATTACTTATATTTTAAAAAACATTTTATATTAATTGTTTCATTTAATGCGGGAGTCTATCTGCCCCTAAATATAGCTGCCAATATGCTTCTTTGCATTCTAGAATGTTGTTTAAGTCTCCCCCAAAAATAATTTTGTCTACATTGTCCAACACAAAGAATTCAAATTTCTTAAATTCCTTGCAGACATCATAACATTATTATTCAAAACTAAAGTCATAAGATGGCATATTAAATCAATACATGTACAGTCATAAGTCCCATCTCTAACTAAATAATCTCTCAACATCTGTACTCCCAGACCATTTGATATGGACATAAAAAGGGAGCATACATCTAAAGTAACCAACATCAAGGGCTCTCTTTGATTCCCACTAGCATTCAAAAAAACAAACAAGTCTTGTAAAAACAGTTTTGAACCCCTAAGAATATAAACACTTTTATCAACAAGGGGTCATAGGTTCATCTCTCTCTCTCTCTTTCTCTCTCTCTATATATATATACAAGGGTTCTGTGACCCAGTTTCTGCCACAGACTATTGGTCTAAGTGGGGGGAGATTAGGATTCTTGTGGATCTTAGGCAGATCGTTAATAATAGGAACAAGGGGTTTAGGCACTTTAAAATAATTATACAAGTTCAAATCAATCACATTTCTTTCAAAGCAACAATATAATTCATATCCTAACTTCACCATTAAATCATTCATTTCACTATTAGTAATATGTCTGTAGATCTTAGCATCATTCAACATGCCACCAATAGCAGCATTATACTATTCCCTGTTCGTAATCACTATGGGCCCACCTTTATCGGCATGCTTGATAACAATACTACTATCAGACTGAAATTCTTTCAAAGCTGCATAACACATTTCCTGCTACTCATTTTATTGAACAACTCATTCTCACATAACTGAACTAAGGTATTCATAATAGGATGACCTGGAGGGATAAAAGTACTAGGCTTTCTATAAAAATTATCATTATTTTCAGACTCATTTTTAAACATTAATTTCAAAAGCACATTTCTATTAAACATTTTCAAGTGTAATATAGTCTCTGTTACCTCTTGTCTCTTTGCAGGTATAAACAACAGTCCTTTACTCAACAATGCAGTCTCTGCAGTGCTTAAAGCTCTTTTTGAAATATTCCATATAAGAGATTCTTCCAGTCTCACTTCCAGCCATGCCACACTCTTGTTGGGGTACCCTGCTGACCAAGAACTATGTACTGGTACTGACACAACTTTTGAGTGATGTACATCTAGTCACTGATGTTATTAGAAAATATTGGCTCATTTTGATGCAGAATGAAGAGATACAGAATATTATAGGGGATAAACCCAGTTTTCTTTTCAAAAATAAGAAGTCATTGAAGAGATTTCTGTGTTATCAGAGCAGTAGTAACAGCATGAATCTCATAAATGGCAAGAAAGGTACTTTTCCTTGTTACAGTTGTAATCATTGTAGGTTTATTGATCCCAGTAGTAAGTCTGTACAGCCCGATTTGGATTCTGAATTTTCTTTTAATGTTAGAGCAGATTGCAGTAGCCATGATGTAGTTTATTTAGCTATTTGCAATTCCTGCTTGTCCTTCTACACTGGAAGACTAACGGGAAGCTTAGGTTTAGAATTAGGGAACATCTTCTTAAAATTAGGAATGGTGACCAGACTAATGCTCTACCTAAACATGTGTATAAAACTGATGCATCACATACATTTATTGTTTGTTGTCAACTTGTTGTTGAGAGGGTTAACAAGAATTAGAGAGGGGGGGTGATACTTCAAATTCCACCAAAACCTCTGAAAGTAGGTGGATTATTAGGTTGAGAGGTTAAACGATAGGGTACCCCCCAAAACCCTTTTTAAAGTGCAGACCACTGTTTAAATGAGGTATTGCTTTTTATGTGTTTTTATGTTTTTTCACATTGTGCAATGTGCCTTATCAGATTTTTTTTTATATTTTATTATGAGCAACTGCTTTTTTGTATGCACATATTATACATCTGAGCTTTAGTTATAAAGCAGTGATATATATGTATATATTTTCTGTTTTTCATTCACACTGTTTCATTTAGGCTTGTTGCTTAATGAACAGGGCAATATGATTGATGCTGCTGTCTTTTGAATGCTGCTACTTATTGATGAATTACTAGTTGTATTTTAGGTATGATGAAGTAGTGTGTCTACACTACGAAAGTGCTCACTCAAAAACTATTGCTTTTTTATACAGCTGTTCTGCTGTTTGTTGGTCTGTTGGATGCTTTTGAAGAGTTTATCTAATACTATCTGCATTATACAAATACCACACTTAGAATCAATGATTGCCCACAATTTATAGTCCTCCACAAAGCTGGTTGGAGAAAAGAAGTGGGAATCAACTTAATAATGAACAGGAATGGGCCTAGCACAAAGCCCTAAGCATGTGCAGGATATCCACATCAAAGGGCATTACTTATTTTATTTATTTTATTTTGCAATTGTTGACCAGGTATATCCGACTGAGCTGATAGCCCTTTTTCAGTGGAGGCCTGGGGAAAAAATCTCCACAGAGTTACAATAAAAGAATAAAATTTAGAAACCACTTGAGACAGTTTCTCTGCAATACCTGACTGTGGATTTGTGTCAAATGCCTTGGACAGGTCAAGTTATGCAGAATGATAGTGTTGTCATTTTGTATGCCCTTGGTAACCATCTTGAAGGCAGAAACAGATGTAACAGACATGATGTAGCCTTAACTAATCAAACATGGGCTTTATACACAGTCAGGATATTACCTGTGTCCTTTTAGAGAAGGTCCATGATGACTCACTGGCCTACCTCACAGATTAGGAGAATCAGGATGGGTCTGTAACTCCATGTATCAGGTGATGGTCCCCCCCAGTCAGAAGGATGTATGTTGCTGTACATCCTTCTATGGGAACATAGGCTGTCCAGAGGGTGTGTCGAAGTACAGATCCAACTGTGTCTGGTAGGTCAGGTTTTAAGATACAAAGATTCAGATAAACTTTATTGTTATATAGGAAACACAGAAAGACAAGACATGATAGGTATTAGAGAAAAAAAAAAGCGTAACTATATTACAAAAAGTAAATATCTAGGTAGCTGATGAACATGCTAGTACACTATTTATATGTACTGGACAGCACTGAATACTAGATGATTAACACTTGAAAAGAAAAGTACACTATACACAGAGGTGAGATTGGGTGATGTTGCCCATAAGGAAGTGATTGAATTGTCACAGACTGGATAAGTCATGGTACAGGCGACCTGTGATGTTGTCAGGGCCCACTGATTCTGTATTATTAACCATAGAGAGTGTGCAGATAAGCTGCCCTCCTAAGAACAGAAACTGAGTAATGTTTACATCTATACTTTGGCTGATGGCCAGTGGCAGCAGGGGGTTGATGTGTGAGACAAACTGCCAGCTAGTGGATTGCCTGTTTTCTCCATTTCAGTATGTCTGGTGGCATCCACATACAAATTTGTGCTTAGTTGTGTATTACACTTGAGATTTCACATTCATTGTAATAAGTAATTTGTGAAAAGACCTCCAAATACAACCTGGTCATTCACCATGTTCCACAGTCCTACAGCTGTACCAATGTCATGTACTTACATCAACTGCACAACATATGCCTATATATGTTTCATGGGAAATATGCGCTTGAGTGGCATGATGCCGTATAAGGACACATTACAGATAAGTTGTTTATGGCTCATGCAGAACATTTCCTGACACAAATATTAATAGTCACACAATGGTGCTGTTGACTACCTCAATAATCCCCGGGAATAGCAACACAACTGCCCACAGAATGAATTCCACAAAGAGGTAATTGAATCAAAACATGAGATGCATTGTTGTGTGCATCATGACATAACAACATATGTATGAAATAAGACTTATGTGACCATGAAATCAATACCTATTTATACTGATGTCTGTCACAGAACATTTAATAACGGTAGGTAGACACATGCACACCTGCACCATACTCCAAGTGTCACTGTGATGGCTGAATGTGAACTGTGTATTTGGTTGGTCTGCTCCACTACAGCAACTCATGTCCTAATATGCCAAAAATATACAAAAATGTGTAGCATACCTTGCCAGCAGTTCTCAGGGGGCATATTACCACAGCTGTTTATATGCCATATATCAATGGCCATCAGTGTATTAGCTCACATCACAGAGTGTTATACCCTCTTGTAAACAAACTGTACCTCCACACCTCAATATAGCACATGTCTGTAACAGCAACATTGACATGTCAAATGTTCATAGGGTCACAAGACATTATTAGGTTAATGGCCAACATTATATAAAATCCTAGCCATTATTATACCATTGAAAACAAACTTCCTGTATCTATATGATGGAAGATAGTAAGACTACTGTATATAGGTGTATATTTGTTGGATTGCATTACATACTGCCACTGTCCATATGGGACATGTGCACTGCACCATGACAGAATTAGTAATCGCACATGCAGTGGTCTGGAGATGGCTTCCAGAGACTCATAGAGGGACTCTGCTTCATGATGTGTGTATGCATATTTGACAAGAGGGCTTCCTCCACCTCCCCCTGCAGGAAGGATGTCATGTGGCCAGAGGGAAAAGGAGGATGCTGGATGTATGGGGCTATGTAAAATGTTTCCCTAAGTGGTAGTGAAATGAAGAGCAATTCCAAAGATCTTACAATGAGGATAATAAAGCACCAACCACACACAGCAGTTGACTGGGTCTGATTTGAACATTACACCTGTGTAGGTATAGAATATGAATGCCATGGAAGGTAACAGTAGCAACACCACATATATCTGACTGTAACATTTTCACGTTGCACTTTATGAAGTATGGTATCATCATTGTGTGGTGAGGAGAACATGTTGGGTGGAGTGTAGGGCATGGTTGTTGAGTCACATCCCTGTGGAAAATTGTCTCAAAAGTGATATTTGTATGTATAGACACTCATGTTGCCTGCTGTCAGATCAGAACCCTTACATGTGTAGGTAAAGTAGCTTGCAAACACAGTAGCTAATGGTACTGCCACAGGACAGGTTTGTCTTGAATACTATCAGAGTGAATGTTATACATATTGACATTATCAGTGTATGTTACAACAAGATGTTCAGAGGAGTGCCTGACATAGCTGTGGACTCACATGTTCAAAAATTGTTAACATAGCAACTGTTTAATGTGCACACAGTTGACTACAATGAGAACAGCACTCATGCCTAACTATTTACAAAGTATACTACTTAATGCAAGCACACAACACAAGTCTGGTTTGTATAGTGTCCAAAAAAACTTAGTAGTTGATGACATCAACAGTGTCCAGTGAGAAGAAGAGGGTAATAGTAGATGCACATGCTGGTGTAAAATGATCTCTCGAATGTCAACCAAGTAAAGACTCCCCCACCCCCCAGCTGAAGAAATTGAGATCAGATCGCACACCTACATCATCACTGGATGTTTGGAGGACATTTTAGGAGGCCAGAATGAAATGGATGTGTAGGCTTTACAATTGTCAAAATATTTGTACTCCATAGTACTGAAATGCTAATTGTAGGAAACAGGGTTACACGATTCTGACTACACACAAACACACACCAGAGTTGACTGAAGTGAGATTGGAACTCCTACCTAATTAAATACATCAGCTAGATAATTCAGTATTTAACACAAGCTTCATGGCACAAGTCTGACTTTTACAATGCCGATGGAAGATTTATAGTGGATGACATCATCACTGGATGTTGGAGCGAAGATGTTGGGAAGGCTTAAATGAAATGGATGTGTAGGCATGTAAAACTTTCAAAATATTTGTACTCCATGAGACTGTAAACTGACTGTGAGAAACACATTATGCTCATCTGAGTATACACACATACCAGTTGACTGCAGTAAGATTAGAACTCCTACCTAACGTACACCAGCTAGCAAACTCGGTACTTAACACAAGCACCACAGCACAAGTCTGACTTTTACACTGCCACTTGACAGTTTATAGTGGATGACATCATCAATGGATGGTTGGGAGAACTGTGTGAATTGGATGGGTAGCCATGTATGACTGTCAAGATATTAAATTTCTACATGATACTGTATTGATGTTAGTAGGATACAGACTGATGATCCTCTGATTATGCACACACACTAACACATACATAGAGAAACACACATATGTCTGCTGTGCTAATCTATCACACATTTAATTAATGTGTTTCTGTCTATAAAACACAGTATGAATTGAATGCAGCACCACTGAAGCATGTATTTGCCTTGTCAGGGCTGCTGTTATAGATGATAACATCATCATTATATGATCTGGTTGACATATTCTTTTATGAAATGGTGTGTGAAGTGTGGAGGTAGTATCTTCTGTTGTGTTTCTAATGTGCAGGTATACTTTAAGAGACAGCCTTACAAACCATATGCATACATCTGTCAGGAATGCATGAAGCAGAAATGAGACATTTTTCTGCTTTTCTAAGTATGTTGTGCAAATTACACACTTAAATTGTCACATAGAGACACACATTTTTTGTGATCATATTTGTATGTTCATATTTGTGAATAATTGCTGCCCACATTAGAACAAGTATTAGAACAATCTAAATGTGTATTTTCAGTACAAGGACATACATATTACGTAACAAAGCATTTTTGGTAATTATTTCTCTAGTGTAGTTGATATTTGGGAACAAGTACTGAGATACAAGGTTTGAAGTGCATATGTGCTGTTAACACATGACTACAGTGCAAATATGTGTCCAGTCATTAAAAAGATTGATGATTTTTTCCTCTACTTGTTGATTTTTTATTCAATTGTTCACTTTATGATTTTTGCCAAAATACTAAGTTTAAAGTACATGTTGAATCATGTTTTATAGTTAGTTTGTTTTTATCTTGCATGTATAATTGTGGAGCAAATAGGGAGTCTGTACCTTTAAATGCCTATGGTGTTTTTTACAAATTGGTTTGGAATGTGTTTGTAATGAGTATTTAAGGAGTGGGGTGGAGGCACTCTGTTTTTTCTGAAGAAGTCAACTGTAATCTGTGACGGAAGCGCTTAAGAATAAATTTTATCCTTGTTTCTTGTGACACCAGCCTGCTTTGTGATTTCTCAGTTTAATGGGAAGAAGACTAACTATGCAGCAAAGATAAGTAATATGTGCTAATAAGCATTTTCCATAGCGCACATCCAAACAGATGGTTTTCGCGATTGATGCCAAAGTGTTTACGCATTTGAGACGCACATTAAAGGACTCTTACTTGAACTTGACAAGTACTTATCCATACTAGCTATGGTAAACACAGCTAACAGATATTATGGTGTTCATGACTAGTTCATATCGGAAATGTTGCGTCATAAATTGTATAACCTTAAAAAAGTATTTATACTGCTTTTCTTATTTCCACATAGTTAAGTGATGAGCAAATATGGGCCTGAGCTTCATTGATAAAACTATGAGATCTGTTTGTTTCGTTTGCTTTCCTACATGCAAACATGCTAAGTGGAGAGGTGCAGCAGTCAACAGTTTGAATAGTACTGAGTGTAGGAAACACATTTGCTGCTTACATGACTCTGTGGCAGCAGGTGCAAGAGCATTGAGTCCTTATTTTGAGTCCAGATGATGCAAGATTCAAATCCAGCTCTAGCTAATATTTTTAAATATGTATTCATGATGTAATTAAATAATTACATTTTTCTCCACTATTGTACATCTCCAGTTTATCTAAGTCTGAGACGTGTAGAGGTGTCCCCTATGGGAGTAAAAAGATGACTGCCCCATTCAAAAATATACTTTCACATTTGCTGTAAGTGGCTTTTAGTGATTTAATTTCATAGTATTGTCGCTCACTAAAATTTCCTTTGGTGAGTGGCAAAAATCCTTTCAGGGTTAGATGCATGTGCTAATGTAAATTAAGTAGAAAACAAAGATATCTGGCAAGAAGACAGACACCTAAAGAGGTATTGGAGTGAGGGGACTTCATATGAGGGTTGTCTTTGCAGAAATTACCAGTAAAATGCCAAATGAACTACAAAAGTCTCAGAGATGTGCTTAGTAAAAAAAAAATGCAAGAAACAACGAGGTGTGTATTTCTGATTTGCACATAACATGAAGATTTTGGGGGGTCAATTATGAAAGTATAACTAAAAGAAAGTTCACAAAAAATAAATATGTAAAGCTATATATTAATACAAGGAAAATACAGAAAAATAGGATGAAATACATTTGACAAAACTATTGTGTGTTATATATGGAATTGAATATGTTCATTTAAAAATATTAAATCCCTTACACAAATATAGTTCTAATTGTGGCAAAACAGTGGGATGTGAATAAACTGGTTTGGAGTTTTGCAAATAAGAAAATGTAGAAGTAAAAAATATAAAAATGATTTTTGTGAATGTGTAAAATAAAGCGCAATATGAAAGGAAAAGATGTAAGATTTCTTAAATGTAGTAGATACTCCACTTCATTTTTGATTAATACAATACAATCTGTTATATGCACCTGAAATATCACTGACTCAGGTAGACAGAGCCTTAGTTTAATGTCTGTTTTTTTAAAAGTTGTTGACTGGGTAAACCCATGGACACATGCCCTTCTCAGGGACAACCCAAGAGCATTGTCTGATTATTTGACTTCCTCTCAGTCCCACAGTAGGCAAATGGAAATGGAAGGAATCAAACACTTAACCATTGACTACAAGAAGGAGCTAATTTGAAAGAAATCATCTTAAGAGTGTATCGCCCTCTTATGCCGGATATGGTAGTGTCAGTACTGGAAAAAGGTTTCCATGCACATGCTGTGGGGGTGGCACATACATCCTTCTGACTTTCTGCTTTCAAAGACAAAATGTACACTCTGCTAAGTCACTGACATCCAGCTGCTGGTACTATTTTCATCTTATGAACTGAGTTTATCAAGAAACAATCTATCTAGAGCAGTGGTGCGCAACCTTTTTGTGGGAAGGGCCACTACACGAATTCTTAATGCATCTGTGGGCCACCTCAGAACATAGCAAGTCATTATGAGTTAACAATAGGTACAGGTGACTGGCATTTTTACTTAAGACAGCAGCCATGAAATTGCCTGTTGTCAACATCAACTTTGCATTTAACTTTACTCTGGCTTGTATCCATGACTTATTACAAACTCTTGCAGAAAGCTATTGTTTACAGACTACAAGTTATAAACAACAAAGAATAGTTACTTCCGCAGCTAAAATTAGAGGTGTGCAGAACTGCAGTCAGTTAGGTAAGTAAGCACATGCGCATGACAAAGGCATAACATTTTTTTCACTTTTTCAAAAAAAATTTGGTTACTCTCTGGGGGCCGGATCGTGTTGCAGTGAGTGCCGGACATTCTGTACTACTGATCTAGAGCTATCTAGAAAAAAAATACACACATACATCATATATATATATATATATATATATATATATATATATATATATATATATATTTATATATACCTCACACCCCCAAGTAAAGCTAAATGTTTAGTTTGAATTTAACCTTAACCTTTAGGAAATCTACTTTTAGGCAAAATCTGAGGCCACCTTTTTTTAGGCTCGGCTTGTCCAAGTGATGATATTCACATCTGAGTTACATACACTGCAAAATAAATAAAAAGATTTAGGAAAACATTATGATATGACCATTTCAAAGACTGGTTAGAGCAATGCATCAGCCACTGTTTTCATTCCTAAATGTATCTGACATGTTAAATTTTGCACTCTTCATGTCCAGAATTTGTTTCAACCTATCATCCATGCTTTAGATGTTTAGAACTGCTAAGCTGCCTTCAAAGATCAGAATATCCTCCCCCAATAACTTATTGCATTTACCTGAACCCCACAACCTAGTAATGTTTTTTTTTTCCTGACAAGTCCTCTAGCGGTGTAAGAATTCTATAGACAAATGAATGACTTCATTTTCATAGAATCCACACTGTTGTTAATGTGCCTAAGCATCCTGCTTACCTTTATGCTGCAACCCTGCCATGCTGATTTGATGACCTCCTACTTTGAATGGTCATTGCTGCAACCCAAACTTATTTTGTCAACTTACTCAACTTACTCAAACCAGGTCATCTATCTAGCATCAGACTTTACTTTCCTTAAATACTTCTAATCACATGACACTGCATGTATTCAACATTAAGAAGAATTAACAGCTTATAACCACTCCAAAATCTTATTAGGGTCCTACAGTAACAGCCTTCACTTTAGCACCATAGGCAATCCGTCTTTTATCCAACAGCCTTCCACAAAGCACAAATTTCAAAAGTTGTTGCTGAAAATAAGAAAACTATACATTATTGGCTATTTTTATCCATTAACAATGCTCAGTCATAAATCTGGATAAAACTGGGCTGGCGTGATTGTGTATGTGTATGTGTGTGTGTGTGTGTGTGTGTGTGTGTGTGTGTGTGTGTGTGTGTACAGAACTTACAATGAGGAAGGCTTTGTTTAGCCAAAACCGGTCACTGGTCTGTTTTTTGTACCTGATCTCCTATATGCCATAAATAAATTGGATATTTCACGCCACATTGTGCTGGCCTGTGGTTTTGTACATGTGTGCTCATGTGTACCAGATAATCTTAACAAAAATTCCAATCCCTACAAGCTCTCCTCACCCTAAAGAATGCTAATATCTGTGCAGTCACTGAGACATGGTTTAAAGCCACGAAGAGCACACCGACAGTGCAAGGATACAATGCCTTCCATACATTTAGACCAGTTACTACACAGACAAGGACTAAAGGTGGAGGTGTCTCAATTTACATCAAAAATAAATATACCCCAAGGCTGCTCACACTGGACAATGCAAGCATATTGGATCTGGTCCTCTCGAATATGAGAGAGTGCTGCACACTTCCTAGTTTAATGTCTTCTCTGATAAGGTCAGATAACAAAATGGTCTGCTTTGAAGTAAAAATAAAACCTGGAACCCCAGCTAACCCAGGAATATTCAGGAACTATTCTAAGGCTAACTTCCTACTATTAAGTGATAACCTGGCAAAATTTCAAGCCCTATAAATCATAAGAACACTGCTATCTACACGGAACTGTTCATAGAAACCCTATACAAACATGTTAATAGCTGCATAGAGGCAGCTGTCCCCCCACCAGGAAGAAGTACAGAATTAACTCAAAAAACAAGCCAACCTGGTGGAATCACATCATCAATAGGCTGTATAAAAGAAAGAAGAAAATCATGGAAAAATAAAATAGGAGGTGCAGCACCCAGCAGGATATAAACACACTCATTAAACTAAGCAAATAACTCAGAGGATAAATAAAGTCTACCAAAGCCAAATGTGGGGTAAATTTGGCCTCTTGGCCGGAGAACAACCACAAGGCATTCTTTAGCTATGTCTGCTACCTCAAAGGCAAGAGACAATTGTGTGAAGAGTTTGTTGTTAATGGAACCACCTGTACTAAGCCAGATATTATAGCAAACCTACTGGCTAACAAATTCAGCACCAACTTTACCCCTCTATCCCCCTCAACCTTCTCTCAGGAAATGCCATCAAATATAATTCTCCCTGCACAGTCACAAAAATCACTGCATCAAAGGGCCCAGACAATAACCCAGAATGACTTCTAAATATCATGAACCTTGACCTATCCGGCCATCTGGAATTGCTACTTAACTGTAGCCTACAAACAGGATTTGTGCTTAATGAATGGAGAACAGCAGCAATCATCCCACTGCATAAGGCTGGGCCACCTACAGACCCTGGAAACTACAAACCCATAAGTCTCTCACGTTTTATATGGAAAGTCATGGAAAAGTTATCATGGAAATGATCAGTATCGACATAGAAAACCACTAGACATGGGACTCAACCCAATTTGGTTTCATCAAAGGCAGGTCAAGCCTACTCAACCTAGTGGATTTCTTTGAGAAGGTCATCAAAGCAATAGATGAGGGCAAAATGGTTCACACTGCATATTATGACATGGCCAAGGCATATGACACAATACCCCACTTGGCCATTGCTGAGAAACTCAAGAGGTTAGGTACAAACCATTCTTATCCAATGGATATTCAGCTGGCTCACAGATAGGACCCAGGAAGTTAGTATTGGGGAGTCCACCTCTATAAAGAGGCCACTACCAAGTGGAGTCCCTCAGGGACTGGTTCTGGGAAACCTGCATTTTGGTGTTTACTTCTCTGAAGTCAAGGATAATGTTAATGGCCTCTGGCTGACTAAATTTGCAGATGATTGCAAATTAGGAGCTGTCACTGAATTCCCCAATGATGCAAATGATCCCAGAAAGGGCTAACACAGACAAACAACTAGTGTCAGAGCCAAGGACTAAAATTAAATGCCAAGAAATGCATAGTGGTATCCTTCGGGAAATCATCCAACACTGGTAACTACTATACTGACAAATACTGGTAAAGTCATACTAAAAACCAAAAGTAGAAGCCAAAAAGCAAACCAAAGCAGGAAACCCACAATCTGAAATAAAGTCCACAGAAATGCGTTTAATTTTAAGCGCTTTTCATTGCTTAAGTCAAGCAACATCTTCAGAAATAAACACACATTCTTCCAAAAGTATTATATAATTATAATTTATAATATAATTAATACATTCACATGGTAGAATAAATCAGTTAAAATCAGGTTAATTAAAGTACCTAAGTAACAATTAATTAATTCTCACAATTATTTTAAAGTCACATCCACTAAAAGTGCTCATTGACATCACAAAAGGAACACACTTATGCCATTTCTACAAATACAATAGATAACCCTTTAGCTAAACATGTTACCCACATTATAGGACACAAGTTTATGTTTAAAGCTATCGACCAGATACAAGTACACATGAGAGGGGGTCCATTTAACTTGCTGTTAGAGGAACGTGAACTTGTATGGCAAATTCGCCTTAATGCATTTTCTTTTCCTGGTTTAAATGATGCATGTAACATTGGATGTTTACTAAAACTTAAAAGTCTGAAACGATAAAATTGTTTGACTTCTTAAACATTGTGTGTGAGATAACTTAGTTTCTCACTTCCAGTTTTCCGCTTCCAGTAAAAACTAGTGAGGATGTTTCCTTTTGTGATGTCAACGAGCACTTTTAGTGGATGTGACTTTAAAATAATTGTGAGAATTAATTAATTGTTACTTAGGTACTTTAATTAACCTAACTGATTTTAACTGATTTATTCTACCATGTGACTGTATTAATTACTTATATACTACTCTTGTTTATTTCTGAAGAAGTTGCTTGACTTGAGCAAGGAAAAGTGTTTAAAATTAAACGCATTTCTGTGGACTTTATTGCAGATTGTGGGCTTCCTGCTTTGGTTTGCTTTTTGGCTTCTACTTTTGGTTTTTAGTGTGACTTTACCAGTATTTGTTTGTTTCGTATGGCGTCTGGAGTTAACAGCAACCCGAGCAGTCCTAACCTATTCGGTTCACAACTTCAATCTGATATGGTGAACCTGACTGCACTTATTAATGTTTTAAACCAATGTATGGATGATTTTTATTCCCACCTTGATAAGATGGACAGTACTTTATCACAACAACAGCATTCTTTTCAGAATGAGTGCTCACAAGTCAGCGCAAGTGGAACTATTACTGTTAATTCTAATTCAAATTCCAACCTAAGGGATACTGCGATCAATGTTGAAATTACTCCAGGACAATGTACACCAACTGAAGTTTTGCCTTCTACCAACCTGGTTCACCTGAACACATCAATTAACCGCGAGGAAGGGCTTATCAGAACTCCGAATTTTAATGACTGGATCAAAGACATCTCTAACTTCCATTTTAAATCTTGTTCTGTTTCGGAGCGAACGGCTGATACTCGTGGCGAAATCCAGGTTGGTGAAGACACTTTAAATACAAAACTTAAATCTTTTGATGCTAAACTATTAAAATTGAAAAAGCTGCAGCTGGAAGTTGAATATCTCAAAGAATGCTTAGACCAACATATTGTTCTGAAAGGACTGCGCTCTTATCGAAACCCTACTGGTCTTGTTCCAGATTCATTATTTCATCCGGAACTTAACTCAGCAATCTAGCCTTTGACGATTATATGTCTACAGTAGTGAGGAAATCATTCTATGTTGTATAACTTATAAACAAAGATATGGCATCTAGGTCCAAGGAAGTCATTCTTCCACTGTATTAGGAATTTATCAGACCAGCCATTGAGTATAGTGTCCCCTTTGGTATTTACCTAACCAGGCATATCCAACAACTGGAAGATGCATAGTGGCTCCTCATTAAAAGAATACAGGGCATAAGTAACAGGTCCTGTGCAGACCACCTCAAGGCCCCATCCCTGTATTCTGTCTCCTACAGGCTGTTGAGGGGAGGTCTATGAATGGCATACAAGGCACTACCAGACCCCACTCTGATGGACACCCTGCATAGCAGCAAAATAAACACTAGAATTTCATGTTCTAAAAACTTAAGCATTGTCTGTGATATAAATAAGACATGCTGGACAGACAGGTATGTATCCCAGAGACTACCCCTTCTCTGGAACAGACTCCCCATCCATGCAAAGTAGAGTTCCTCCCTAACCCAATTCAAGTGTAACTTGGAAAGCTGGATGTGGAATAGGAAACTCAGCTCTGGTTTGGCACCTAAGTGTATGTCTATAATGGACATAGACAGCTGGTGCATGGTTCACCTCCCAAGCCCCTGCTTTTAAATGTTTCATCTTCTCTGTCCCTGTTTATACTTAACAAGGGTATCAGAATTTGTCAGAGATTTGGGATTAATGGCTAGGCTTAAAAAGGCCTTTGTGGTCATTAACCTAGTAAACACCTTTGAAACTTTGAACCTAATTAGACATAGATACATATATATATATATATATATCTTTTTTTTTCTATATTACTAACATTTGCTAACTATAGTGCATTACTAGCCATTGAGTAATTCTGCAATTGATAACTGAGAGTTTTCTACTTAGGTCTCTTGAATTCAACTTGTAGAGCTTTTCACAAAAACATTTCAATGAAAATGAGACATCAATGTGATGGGCATACATACACAAATGCATACACACATACACAAAAAAATAAATATATGTATATATTTAAGCATAAATGTATTCTACTATGAAGCCATGTTGGCAAAAACTCAAAAACACGTTCATCTTCCTAACAGTATAAGCCATTCCTTGGGAGTCTTTCATGTTTCCTCAGAATAGAGATTAGTTTCCTTGGACTGTAACATCTTTGCTCTCTCCTTGAATGCCCTTTATGCATGCAACAGATTCACTTGTTCTCATCTGAAGTCTCTTGATGCCAATCCAGTTTTAATGACAACTCAATTAAAAACACAAATTCCAAGATACTCATTTTTTTCAGAGGCATTTTGAAATATTGCCAAATTAATCAGAGAAAAGCATATGGCAAATTAGAAAATCAAAGATAGTAGAATAAGCCGGGTCTCCTTTATATGTACTCGTTCAAATTTCATAAAATTCAAAAATGCCTGTCATATGTAATATGATTAAATCGATTCCTGATGCAGTGTTTGAAATTTCTATTGTGAATGATGGCTTGAATGTTGTTGCCCTAAGATGAAATCTCAGCATTTCATACATGTTTGGAATCTATTATTCTGCAAATCTCATCACACAATTTCCCAATGAAGTTTTACTGTGGAAACTACATTAAAAATGCACTCTGTGATTACAAAACAAATTATACTAGACAGCAAAATAAGACACTATTATTCTACACATATATAAGGGTGTGGAATTAGGGTGTTTGCAATAGTGAGAGAATGAAGTATGCAGTATAGCACATTAGTACATTTATAATACTGCAGATTATGCTATCTGGGATATTGCATTAAAATATGCATGTAAATATTTTCCTCTTGCGCATAAACATTTCAGGGCTATGAAATATACTGCCAATTAATGCACATACAAATACAGTTAATACATATATATATATATATATATATATATATGTGTGTGTGTGTGTGTGTTTGTGTATATATATATATATATATATATATATATATATATATATATATACTTTATATATATATATATATATATATATATGTGAACTGAAACACAGAAATATAAATCTACATTGCATCACTGCATATCAAATATATTGCTAGAGAGCTGAAGAACTTTTAATTTTTTATAAGCTTTAAAATAGCATTCTCACTGGGTAGCAGAGATTCTGCTTTGAAGATTCTTAATGAAAAATGTTTCATCGAATGAAAGCTGTATTGCTTTATATGACAGCATAAACATTGAACTAAATAAAATGATGGCTGGTGCATTGAATTAGCAGTTGTTAGAAATTAAATCTAATTAATGTATGGTTCTCTTCATAAGAAAAAAAATAAAAACATATTTCTGAAAACAATTAAGAAATGTATTTGGTTATCATTGTTTTCAGTTCAGATTATGATTTCAAGAGACAGAAATACCCATTTGCAATACTATGGATAATAACTGACTATTTAAAAAAATAATTGTAAGCAGATCATTTCCATAATGAAAATGTACTTTTCACCCAATAATAATAATAAAAAAACATAAAATCATCTAGGTAAATTCAAAATGTTCCCTGTTCCACATATACTAAACATACCAGCTCAACCAATCGCCTTAGCTCAGCTAAACAACATTTATGAACTGTAGACAAATGGTTAGGCGTAAGAGCAGTAGAGTAGCAAGGGTGCAAACATTTAACTTATGGAACTGTCTGCCAGATTCCTTTTATAAATGTCATTCTTTGGATAAAACAGCACAGCTATTAACACTAGTAAGAGAAGGGGAAACTGGCATAATAATTTGCACTCTATGCCAGCCAGAGTAGGAAGAGAAAACTAGCAGAGACCTCGCTATTTTTCAGTCTTAGAAACCACGTACTTACTTCTAAACATCACTGAATGACACTTGAAAACAAATACACAGCTTGGTAGATCGATATATACTAAAAGTAAGAGATAAACTCTGGCATGTGGTATACAGTGAAGATGGAAAGAAAACAAAATCCTTTGATGTCATCAGTCAGGAAACAACTTTATTCAGTACAAGGTCATGCCAGCTGAAGATGCCTTTGGATGTATGCCATCTAGAAGGGAAATCACATTGCAGGGTGTCTTTATTCTTGGTATCATGGTGTTTTTCACACAGGAAAAGGAAATGTGGCAGAATTAATTACTAGAATGTGTCATTTCAAAGGAAGAAATACCCTAGGGGACAAATTGATGTTTTACATTGGGAATGAAAAACAAATTCATTTTATTAATGGCATACCTTGGCTCATGACGGGGCAAATATTGTCTGGTAAAGTATAATTTTGAGTTGTATTTCCCAACAATAAGAAAGAATGAAGAGAAGGAATGGAGAAAACAGGCAGCATACAATGCTTTTATAAAGAGAAGCAATTGCTTTACAGTCAGGAAACCAACAAAGGGGTGAAAAATAATTGTAGATTTTGTACAGATTTATTTCTAGATTGCAAAATTAATTTGGATTACAGACTATATCTTTCACTTGTGTTTGATTTCTGTTGTGTAGAGAGAGAGAAAGGCAGACAGACAGGCAGTTATAGAAAGAGAGGCATTGGTCGAAACACCAGAAATACTACAGTGAAGTATATCACAAGCACAGAACAGCAAAAACAAGTCATCAACAAAAGCAGGATAGGGTGAAGAACCATTCTTTACTGATATATACAGCAGGCTGATGTAGATTTCATACCTGAGCTGAAAGATTTCTGAAAAAAAAATTAGCTATGATATGAAAAATTCACTTTATTAGGAACTGCTAGAAATTCCACTGAACATATATATTAAGTGCCCTCAGCGTATTGTAACAATCCTGTAATGCATTAGACAAGAATAAGAACTGTGCAGTCTACTTTATATTAAGATTTGATATCTATGTTTTAGGATGTGTCCGACTGGATAGAGGAGAGTTGACTTTGATACTCTTTTAAAGAAAAGAGGACTTGCCTGGCAAGTGAAATTTAATGTATTTCAGTTTCCAGACTTGAGTCCATGAATTAATATCAAATGTGTTTTAAAGTCCGGTCCACCCTGCAACACTGATAGGTGCCGTACTTTTATTTTTAATTATTTTTTTATTTTTAGTGTGCATCTGCTTTTTATACTGGGAAATATATTTATATGGATTTTTTTTCTTTGTCCTATATTATAACCAACTAAGGTGTAATTGTATGTCATGCGATTTAGAGATGTAGGTATTTAAGTAATTTCTTGTAGCAGTGTATTTCTGGATTTTTCCTCCAGCATGGATGTTGTTATTTGTAAGACTTGTAGAGATCAACAGCAAAACAAATGTTTTTCTAGACAACAAAAGCATACAGTTTGCAGTAATGGTGAAGGAGCATAAAATTAAGTCACCTGTCTCTGGCCTTTGCGGTATAACAGGCTGAAGTCCAAATAATGATGCAGGGTCTGATGTGATGAAGGTGGGGAGGGAGGGAACAGTTGCCACTAACTCACCAATCCTGGTAGCAGGGAAGAAAAATGACCAAATGCAGTATAAAATCCAACAGCAGCACTGACGGGTTGCAGGAGCATCTACTGTTCTGCTATGCACTTCATATAAGTTAGTGAGGCATGCACATGTGTGGAAGCATTCGTGGGCACACACTAGAGTAAAAGGAAATACAGGAACTGCCAGCCAATGTGAAGAGTGGTCAGGTGCTTGGATAGGGAATCTCCCATGAACATGAGATGGCCTACTCCCTAATACCTGCCCCTTTCCTCATGTTGTATAAATGGGTTGACAAGTTTCATATCCTGAGCAAAGAGTGAATGTTTCATAGGGCTCTCACACTGTACAGAGACCAGATGGTTCTGGCTGTTACTCCTACAGGAGAAATGAATGGGTCAGTTAAATGCCAGAAGGAGTGCCTGACAGCATCTTTGTATGAATAAAAAAAAAATTATATCAGTCTGCTCATTAAGCATAATATCTTTCAGCAATTAGTAAGTTGCTAGCCAGATGTAATCCTAACACCCTACAAATCATACCTTGGCTATTCTGATACTCACAAAATAAATTCACAAAGTTTTCTCCAGCTCATATCATTTAATCCACCTTCTATTCTATGCCAGATATCTTACAAAACTAACAAACAAAAAAATCAGCTGATGAGATTGTATCATAACAGACTGATGAAGGAGAGGATGCATACAGAGGGTCGTTGCATGTCCCCAACCATTCCTCTCCCCTTAACACATAATACTGTTTATTTTTCTGTGTCACCATATCATACTGTCAGAGGCAGCATGCAAGGCTGAGTTCAGCTAGCCAGTACATCTCATGGAGCTAAATGAAACAAGAGAAAGCTTCATGTACTACAAAGTATCCAGATGTGGCCCCTGATCATTACTTCTAAGTGTTATGCATTCTCAATGTAGATACTAGGAATTTAGCTTTCAAACATTATTCTCATAATGAATTTCTTAACATCCATTTCTTTAGCATATAATGGTGTATGAACAGTGACGTTATTATATCCCTCTGTATTCAAACTATCAATAATTTATATGTGCTGCCCCCCCCCCCCCAGGTTAATATTAACATTCCAGGATAGTGAGCTACATACACATTGGTTTACAAAGTCCACTGAACATATGGAAGAAACAGGAAAATGTTGGTTTTGTAAAACAAAACTGGAAACAGTCACACATCTTGTTGCTGGGTGTGATACACTAATGGCAGAGAGCCTGTGTACTAAAATGCATAATAATGTGACAAAACTGTTGCTTTGAGGATTTTGCAAACATTACAATATTGAAGTAGCTTAAAAGTACTGGAAACATGGGCCACAAAGCATTCCAAAGAATGATAAAGTTTGTATCACTTGAGATCACCCAATACCAACAGTTCAAAAAACAGATGCAAGAAAACCAAATACAGTAGTCCATGAAAAGAAAACAAAAGTAGCATTGAAACTGTGGTGCCCAGTGGTTACAGTGTCTTTCATATAGATAGACACAAAATCATAAAATACCAGGGTTTAGAGGCAGAAGTTAGGGCAATGTAAAAAAAAGGATACCCAGATAGTTCCGATAGTAGTAGGAGCAATGGTTCTTATAAAAATAATTTGCAGTCTTATTTAGATATATTACCAGTCCAAGTAACTCCATATGAATTGCAGGAGTCATGTGGGTGCTGCAAAGAGCACATTTGGCTTAACATCAAAGATTGAAACAGTACTAATTACTTGAACTTCAGTCATACTTTGACTTAAGAGTGGGTCCATTCCCATCATGGTAATAGAAACCCACAAGACTGAGAGAAATTAAACCCTTTGAATTACTAATAATCTGCAGGCGGCCACAGTGGTGCAGAGGTTAGCATTGTCGACTCACAGCAAGAGGTTCGCTGGTTTGATTCTTGGCTGGGGTGCCTTCTGTGCGGAGTCTGCATGTCCTCCTTGTGGTCACGTGGGTTTCCTCCGGGTGTTCTGGTTTCCTCTCACATCCCAAAGACATGCAGTAGGTGGATTGGACACTCTAAAATTTGCCCTAGGTGTGTGTGTGTGCATGTGTGTATGCTTTCTCTGGAAGGTTAGGTACCGGGCTGGCAACTTGACACTGTAAAACTCCACTGCCAATTATGAGCAGACAGATGACCGCTGTGGCAACCCCTAACCAGGGAAAAAGCCAAAAGAAGAAGAATTACTAATAGTCTGCTGTTACAAAGTTGCAGTCACTTTACTTTCAAGTTCACTTGACAAATAAATAGTGTTATCAACTTGAGTATAATGATTTATAAACTAATTTTTATGTCCTAGCATAGTTCTGTTTCCAGTAACTGAGTGTAAATACCTTTTACCATGATTAAGACAACTATATAGATGCCACTTATTTAATTTCTATACTGAAGTCTCATACAGAGTGTGTGGTTAGGGGTAGCTGAATAATTGTATTTTGCTAGTAAAGCAAAGAACTTTCACCACTAAAATGCAGCTTAAATACAGGTCCATATGTTTAAACATGGCTTAAATGTTCATATGTTTATAGTAAGGCAGCAGTATGCCAACCAATATACTCTTTACCAATAATACTGCTGAAGTAGAATTCCTGCAGGTGAACTAATGGTTCAGAGGATGACAGCAGAAGGTAATTATTACAACAGATATAGACAGATTATTTCCAACTTGGATTATGCTAGAGGAGACAGAAATAAGGAGCCATTAAAGATAAGTAAGCAGAAGAGAAGCAGTAAAGGAAAGAGAGGATTGAGATGTGATGTGTCACAATGACAGGTTTGATGCTTGGAAGACAAGGCATATATCACCAAATAAGATTCATATTTGCAATTCTTTATACCTTGAATTCTTTTGTTGAAAAAAAACATTGGGGTCATACTAGTTCTTTGCATGCCAAATGGTGCATTTTGTTCTGTGATACTCTGAATGAGGACAGAGTTATAAGGAATTAGTATGGATCATTAGCAAAATGTTAATAATACATTTATTAAATATAAATGCACTGTATAGCAATATATTTTTTTGTATGTTTGAGTTGCAGATGAAAAGGTCCCTGTCTGTTAAGTTTACTTAATGGTTAGCAAGCAAACAAACAAAAATAAATGTTCATTATTATCTCCTGACATATAATATGAAAAGCCTGCTTAACTTTTTGTTATACAAGAGAATATTAGCCTTTCATATTATATGTCAGAAGATGAGGCTGTAAAAGTGGGCACAGCCTCTCATTTTATATGTGTTATAAAACAGAGTAATAAAGTCTGATGATATCCTCGTGAAAACAGGCATTTTCAATTATCAAAGTGTAAACCGCTCTATTAGATGAACCTGATGAATCTCAAGCATAAGTGTTTTCTTAAATATAGTTCTGTACTTTCAGCTCATTGTGTGTTTCCATGGTTTGTTTGTTAGGAGTTAAAAATAAAAATACAACCTTTTAACAAAGAATGAGGTTCCACAAGCTGTTGAGCTGGGAAACCCTTACAGGTCTTTCAAGAATATTCAAATAAGTGACTAACCTCTAAGCTTTGGGATTGGCTCCTTGCTTTTCCATCTCCCAGATTTTCCTCCAGTCAGCTTCCATGGATCCTCCCATCATTGTCTGTAATTGCCTTTAAATAACTGACTTGTTGAATGTAATGTATTAGAACAATAACACTCATCCACCTACCTGCTTATCTGAATAAACTACTGGAAACGTCAACAAGGTGTCTTTATTTCTCCCAATGGGAGGGTATCAGAGAGAGACAGAGAGAGAGAGAGAGATAGTGAGTGTCTTCTAGATCTACTAGCTTAAGTGATTTTATCTGAGCTAATCCTTCATACTCTGTTCCTTATTAGTCCTGTCACCATCTGTATCACAGCTAGGATACCAGACTTCACTCGAGCCCTCTAGTTACCTCTGTTTCCTAATGCCAGCAATTAGGATCATACCATACATAATTTGGGTTACCCATGCATGTGATAAAGCATTTAGGAGTTACTCTGTCTAGTAGTAGTATAGCGGACAGTCCTGGGGTAAATTTTCTTCTTTCCAATTGTAGGTCCAAGTTGTGCATGAATACAGACAAAGATGTGATTTGTTTTACATGGCTGGGGAGATTGTTCCAGAGCAGAATGATCCTGTGTGAGATGTGCCTGGTCCCCCCAACAATAATATTGATTTTCCAGAAGAAGTTTAGATCTCCAGTCTGAGTATTTTGCCATTTCACTTGCTGATATGCAGTAAATCCCTCAGTATTAGGTCAGAGGATACCTTGTATGCCAGCCAAAAGTCACCTCTTAGCAGTCTGTAGGATACTAAGTATAATGAAAAAGTTCTGAGTCAGTCTATGTAGAATGTATTGTTTAGGCATTACCTCATTGTACTAAGATGTCTCTATGCACATCCCAGTTTTTGCATGAATCTGGACAGATACATAGCCAAGTTTGCAATATACCCTATGACTTCCCAAAGGATATGATAATGTATTTTTTTGGCATTTAGTTTCAGTCCAGGACTTTGGCATCATTTATTTATTTGGAACACAGCTCCCCCTTCCAACTGTCATCTGGGGATTCATTGACTGCTCCTAGCTTGCATTCTTCTGCAAACTTAGTCAGCCAGAGCTCTTTGGAAATAGCTTTTACTTCAGAAAAGTAAATGCCAAACAGGAGAGGTCCCAGAAAAACCTGGAGGACTCCACTGGTGTCTGGTCTCTTTGTGGAGGTAATTTCCCCTATTTTGATTTCTTGTATTTTGTCAGCCATTTGGCAATCCCAGTTTATTTAGCGTTTCTACTATGCCTGAGTGGGGGGATTGTGTCAAAATTATTGGCCAGGTAGAGGTATGCGATGTGTACCATTTTACCTTTATCCATTGTTTTGGTGACTTTTTTTTAAAAAAGTCTGTCAGGTTGAATAAGCATGAACTTCAATATACAAACATAAATTTCAGGGTATCAGTAACATTGTATATATACAGACATAAATTTCAGTGAACCAGTAGCATTGCATACTTCAAAAAGCAATTTCATAATAAAGACATAAAATAGACATAAGGCTGCATAAAAGCAGCATCCTTTTTATGCTTCAACTTTTTCTATAACTTTGTATATGAGGCTGGTCATACTTAAAGGTCCATAATTCCCTAGGTCTGTATAAAGTCCTCCCTTGTGCAGGGGAATGACTGTTGCTGTTCTCCATTTGCTTGGTACAAACCTGTATGTTTGCTGAGGTTGAACAGTGTTGTTAAGGGGAGTGGCTAAATTGTGCTTCATGCTATTTACAATGCATCTAGAGATATTGTCAGAACCCATTGATGCATAATTTTTAGCTTTTGGTAGTGCTTTTAGGACTTGATCTTGTGTGATAGCTGGAAGGGAGCCAATTTCAGATGTATCTTGAGGAATTAATGATGGGGTGAAAGGGGTAAAATTAGAGATGAATTTATTGACCAGTGGGTTCACTGTATGGTCAGCCACAGTGTAGGTAACATTGTTCACAATCATCTCAAGGCATTGCTGTGTTGTGCCTCTGTGATTATAAACATAAATAAAAAGGCCTTGCGATTGTCTTTGGCTTGGGTAGCAAATGTAAACTCATACCGGGCCTTGCTTGATTTTATTAAGCTCCTGAGATGTTTATTTCAGAGATGAAGGCTCTACAAATCTGGGAGCTACTCTTTCTACTTCTGGTCAAACATTCTTCATTTTATAATAAAGTCTGTTGATATTATAGTTTTAGGATGTGGGTTTATTTCTGAGTTTTGCCTTGTGCTTGTTCCTACGTGGTACAGCAGCATCTGTGCAGCTATTTACATGATAGAATAGTGTGGTGATATATGTTTCAGCATATTCAGTGGAGTTAACTGAGTTTGGTGGGGATTTGAAGCTTACCAATGCATCACTTAGGCAAAGGTAGTTTATCTTAGAAAAATTTTGAAAGGTACCTTGGGTGGAAGGAATCTCTGTTTCAATTTTATTTTAAAGGAAACAGTTTTATGCTCAGAACTAACAAGTGATGAAGATACGCAAAATGCCCCCATATTAGCAAGAACAGGATCCAAAATGCTATTCCCCCAGTTGGTAGTCTGACTAATTGTTTCAGGGCATTAGCATTGACAAAGTCCAGGAATCTATGTGCTTGTGCACTGGTCGTGGTATAGATTTCCCAGTCTATAGCTCAATAGTTTAGATCACCTACAAACATGTTATTTGGTTTAATAAAGAGTAATTCTAGTTCCTGTAGAAATGGATTGTTCCTTTCTTGGTCATAAATGAAGTTCTACAGCTAATTAATATATGGTATGGGACATTTCTGATGATTATTTGGATATGAAGAAGCTCTAGTTCATCATGCTGACTTACCAGCCTTGATGTGAGTCTCTTCTGGATAAGATTCAGGCACCACCAACTCTTTGCTCTTATTGTGCAGTAGCTGGTCTAAACATGTGGAAGGTGTTCTAGCTCTGCACAGCTGGAGTGCTCTCCACTGTTTTAAACCATATCTCAGTCATTACATGAATATCAATTTCTTTCAGGGTGATAAGGTCTTGTAGGAGTGGAGTTTCTTCTTCAGGCTCCTAGCATTGATCAGTAACACCTTCATATAGTTTTGCTTGTTTCATTATGTTGGTAGGTATATCAGGGTGGAATTTCCTAAAAAAAAAAGAACTATTTGGGTGGACAATGTCTTTGCCAATAATCAAAGCCCTTGATGGAACAGATACAGGTCATCCTTAGTGAAGCAGTGTGGTCTACCAATCATATCCCCAGGCTGACAAATATTGAATAACTCCAAAAATTAAGTTAATTACTGAAGTCAATTATTTGAACAGCCATGGTGGTGCAGTAGTTAGCATTGTCACCTCACAGCAAGAGGTTAACCTCTTCGATTCTTGGCTGGGGTGCCTTCGTTGTGGAGTCTGCTTGTCCTACTTGCAGTTACCTGGGTTTCCTCCAGGTGGTCCGGTTTCCTCCACATTCCAAAGACATGCACTAGGTGGACTGAACACTTTAAATTAGCCAGAGGTGACAGTGTGTGTGTGTATGTGTGTGTGTGTGAGAGAGAGTAGTACCAGTGAATTACTTTGGCAGGGCTAGCCACCTTTCAGTGTAAACCTTGGTTTGAGATGATTTTTACTGCTAACGTGACAGCATAACCTCATGTGAAAAAATGTGAAAAGGGGTTGAAGATGGATGGATTGAAGTTGATTATTTTTTGCTCAAATTGTGGCATCTTCCTTGGATGCTTATACCTGCCTGGGAGACATAGTCTGAGAGCTCCATCATGTCTCTCTTTGCATAGTCCAAGGAGGTATTCTTCAAGTCATTGACACTGGCATGAACTATGACAGAGTCATACTGGTACTTGTTTTTCAAAGACTTGAATGCATGCATAATCTGACAGATCCTGGCTCCGAACAAGCATTAACTGTCACTCTTTCCTTGCTTAGCCTTGTAAGGGGCTGTTAATGTGGCTTTGATGTTTGCTTTGGGAGTGAGCAGCCCTGGGTTCAAATCCTAGACAAGTGCAGTGTTTTGTCTGGCAGTTGGCTTAGAGAGTTAAAGAGCTATTAACAAGCTGTTTCATGTGGTCCAGTGATACAAGTTTTGATTTCCTCATCTTTCAGTTCCTAACTATGTAACTCTGAGAAAATCACTTAACCAGACTCCACTCCTGGTCTGAGTCCAAAAAAGGATCTTGAAGATTGGTGCTGTACCTTGGAAAACAAACAAACAAAAAGGTTCTAAATTATGGTTGGGGATTGCCATGATAGTTAGTGTTTACCTTGCAAACACAAGGTACAGGGTTTAGCTCTTACCTTTGAGGGAAATTGGGTAGGCTTAAAATGCCTCACAAGGGCAGCTAGCCTAGTACTTAATTATTAAGACCCACATCTGCATGTCTTATGATGGAGTCACCTATAACATGAATGTTTAGTTGGGTCAATGCCTGCCTTACAGGCTCAGCATCTGTGACTCCTTATCATCTGTGAGGATACTGGCTTAACTTGCTGCATGTGCTTTGTGAGTGTATTATATTTTAGAGGCCTTTGACGTTTAGGGAAGTTAATCTTTAGAACCTCAACATATGATGGATTATGTTCATTGTGCCGTCCTTGGTGAAGTGTGGTGTGTGGTGTACTGCTTACAGTTTTGATGTCTGAGTTTATTGTGAGATTTTTGCTTCCAAAGGCTTTATATACGTATAGCTCTGACACGTGTTTGAGTAACAGATGATCATGAAATGAATTCTTAAACTCTGTCAACCTACCCATTTCAATCAGTCCAGCTACAGACGTTGTGGGGAAGTGCAGACCATGGTTTCCATAGTAATGCCTCAGGGCAGGTAGTCATGCAACTGTATGCCATTAAGAGCTAGTTCTGCATGCCATTGTCACCCTTGGCACCCTTTAAAATTTCTCTTCTCAGAGGTACCTTTTCCATAGCTTTATTAAGGCTCTGATATAAAAAAAGACCAGATGACAGAAGATTTAGACTTGCTGTGCAGTGACAGTGCTACTTACTGCAAAAAAAGCAATCTAAGAAGAAAGTCATTTGTGGACCCTGGGATGCCAGGAAAGTTTGTATGGAAGTACGTATGTGGGCGGGGAGGGGGGGGGGTGCAGCTGTCTTAAACAAACTTCAACATTCTAGTACACTAGATACACTAGCAGTCTCTCTTTACCACCTAGATTATGTTATGTGATGTAAGATAAAATTGAGAGCAAAGCATTTATGAAATGCTCCTGTACTGTAACTGTAGACTTAATACTCTTAATGCATTATAGATTTCATAAAGAACAGGAATAAAATGCAAATGATCAGCCTTTTACTGTAGCCTTAAGCTTTGTGTGAGTTAAAAATTAAATGCCTCACTGCAATGTAAATGAATGCAGCTACCTATACCTTTACATGGAACAGAATCTCATCACTCTACTAATAGGTACTTGCAAATTCAGATCACAAAGTGCCTTGAGCCATAATAAACAATTCATGCTAGGAGAAATAAAACTCAATGGACTGACATTGCTAGGGTGCCTTTTGAATGTTTGAGGACCCTAGTTGTGATCCTTGGAATTGCAGAATGACAAGTGCAAATGTGGACTGCATACTTATTTCAAGTTTGTGGTATCTGAGTATATCCCCATATCTGAGGTACATTGAATTAGAGTATGTTTGCAGATAAGTGAAGTCTATTACGATAGCCCTAAAAATCAAGTATTATTTTTGACCCTTTGTCATGCCCTGCATTTGTACATTCTGGTAACTCTTCGGAGAGCAGTAAATGTTGCAGTTGCCTCATTTGTGATGCTTCTATTTTTCATTTAGGCATCCTTTGTTGAACTTCATAGAAGGCCATTAAAATCAGTACAGCACTGATTTATTTTAGAATGTCAGACAGTTTTACAGTTTCAGATAATGAGTCCTACATAAGTAATAGATTGAAAAGTATAGGCTTTGTTCTCATCTGCCACAGTGGACTGTATGAATTTAACTTATCAGAGATGGGTTGTTGACAAGGTCATCAAGTCATTTGTTAGCAATGATAAAAAATTACAAACTCATTTCAGTAATATGAGCACAGCCTGTCACTGATGTAAAACAGGACAAAGATAATTTACCTTTATACGCACTAATGCATGACAGTTTTTCTCTGTAATGTTGACAGTTGTTCCCTCATAATACATGACCTTTTAAAATACCTTTTTTAGATGAAAAACTATAGATTTTTTTCTTTCTTTGCTATGTGTATTCATAGTCTAAAAGAATCATATTATTCTAGTCAGTTAAGAAATGATCCCATTGTTTCAATGTCTTGTAGTTTCACTGGGGAATAGATATGACCATTCTGTAGAACTTTTGCTGATCTTCTATTATTTGAAAATTTGACTTTGAAACGGTAGCTTTCTGATCTGTTGGAAAGGTTTGGTGAACATTAATGGATGTTAGTACATGCAATACTAAAAAAATTCTTATTAACCACTTGCTGATTTTATGTGATAAACTATATACCACATTTAACAGAAGTGATTCTTATATCTTCTAAGGCTAAACTGCATTCTTATATGGGGATCAGTAAGCTTTAATTTGAAGGTTATTATCAGTAGTATGAGTGAAAACTCAACAGGTCCAAGTTAAAGGTAACTGTGAGTAAAAGATTTGCTTTCAAACTGGATCAAAAGAAAATATTCTTAAAACTGGAAACATACCCGTGATATCACAACAGACAAATGACTAACAAATACCCTGACTTCATCTCCTCAACTTTATTATAAAAAAAAAGCTAACTCATAACATGGGGTATTGTGAGAAATTCCCATAATACTCCTAGTAACTAAGTATAATATTATATGTAATAAGTAGTCCATAGGTGTAATCCCACATTCTTTAATAAATCACTGCAAGTAAAACACATTTTAGTGCTTTCGTTCAAACATCTTGAACTTCATCAGAAGTATGGACATAAAACTTTGAGTAGAATATAAATATACTCAAGTTAATTGATCATTTAAAATCCACCAATAAAAAAGTATTTTCAATAAATCAATCAACGCTTATTTAAAGATATCGCACTATTAAACCAATATGTTAAATATAAACATAAAATATGAAAATCTGTGTGTGTAAATAAGTTGAAAAATACACATTTTTTGCAAAATCAATGTCAGAAAACACTTAAATAATATGTTTAAATAATGTATAAGAATGCACATACTATAATGTTTCTGATCTCACTCTTAAAACTGGAATAATGGAAATGACTTCATTTAAGCCTGGATATCTGTTGGCTTGTAAATCAATTGCCAAAACAGCTCTCTGTACTCCAAGAGGTTCTCCCAGTTTCCTCCTCTTGGATTTTTTTGCACTTTTTCTAAAACAAAAAAGCTTTAAATGAACATTATCTCAAGTTTTTGCATGCTTAGCTGAGGCATTAGTCTCTACATTATGTATTATATCATAAACATGTTCATATATATGCTTTTTTTAGTGCCTTCTCAGTTTTTTTCCTATATAGAAGGCACCACACCTGCAAGTGTAAATGTACACTAAACCAACAGAGTTACAGTTAAATTATAACTGAAACCTCAACTATTTACCACAGTTTTACAAATAAATAAATAAATTCAACATTACAGATATAAGTGCACTGTTTACAGCAGCCACATTTAAACATTCCAGTTTTATTTTAACTGTTAAGCAGAGAGCTACATGCACCATGTTCATACATGTCATTTAAACAAAAGCCCTTCTTTTAATGTTGTTGTTTGTCTTTTCAGCTTTTCCCGGTTAGGGGTCGCCACAGTGGAACTCTGGTCCGCTAATGATTGGCAGTCGATTTTTATGGTGCCGAGTTGCCAGCCCGACGCCCAACCTTTAGCAAAGGCACGCCCATTCACGCATGTCTTTCGGAGGCCACTGGACCGCGGGGAGGACATGCAGACACCACACAGAAGGCACTCCAGTCAAGAATCAAATGGGAGAACCTCTTGCTGTGAGGCATCAACGCTACCACTGTACCACTGCGGCTTAAAAGCCCTTCGTTTAATAGTACTTTGTAATAGTATTGCATCTTTAAATAAGCCTTGATTGTTTTATTGAAAAGACCTTTTTTTGGTGGATTTTAAATGATCATTTAACTTGAGTATATTTATATTGCACTAGAAGTTTCATCTCTTTAATTCTGATGAAGTTCTAGGTGTTTGAAGAAAGCATTAAACTGTTGTGTTTTACTTGCTGTGACTTATTAAAGAATATGGGATTACACGTAAAATTTACTTATTTCTGCTACTTGTGTTCCAAAGGCAGTGTTTTGTGTTTTAGTGGTACTTGGTTCTGCTATTGTGTTGCTTGTTTACAATACTAAATACTATTATATGTCTAAATATTACAGATTGTAAATTTTGGGTAAGTAGGGGTATACATAGACTTCGCATAGGGGAATCTAGTGTTCACTGCTCAGTTACTAGTATAACAGCACAATTACTGTTAATTATCTGTAAATTGGCTCATAACATTACCTGCACACTATGTAATAAATCAGAGAAAGGTCTGAGAGCAGGACAGCTACATCATGAGGTTGGCCAGTCCTGCTAATGACATATATCTACAACATCAAGAATGAAACATGCAATAAGCTTCATCTGAAAAGTGAAGAAGATAAACTTTGCAGTGCAATCTGTGCATAGCACTTAACTCATAATACATATATAAGACATAAATGAAAAGTCTTTACTAAATGGTAACAGCATGTTTTAAAGATAAACCATATGCCTTTATAAACAAAAAAAAAAATAATAATGATTTTAACAACTGGCTGTCATTTTGGTGTCATTCTAAGTGGACCCAATATTTGCTATCTTGGGTGGACAGGGTCAACAGACCACATCGCTTTGCCAAGGACGGTCTGCACCTTTCCTCTCTAGGCTTTTGAATACTGGCTAAGGCTTTTTCCACCCCCATAGTGCCTTTTTAAGGCAATGCTAAATTGACAAACCTACCAACAGAGACAAATCAACTCAATAGACCCTCAAGGTGTTACTGCTCAGGAGCTAGGAGCCTAAACAAAATCTATACTTCTTCCAAGCCTTCCTCACACTTGAGAATAGATATCTGTGCATTTACTGAGACACTGAGACAGGGTTTAAAGTGGCAGAGCGTACACCGGCAGTGCAAGGTTTCATTTTATCTTTTCAAACTAGGTAGAGCTGATATAAAACCAGCATAAAGCATTTTACATTTTTGTGCATGTCATTTTTAGACAGGCATCAATCTCCACAAATGCTGATCATGCCTATACAAGGAGGCTTATCTTATCATTGAAAATGGAAATTGTTAATAAGTATTGGATGAAGTATGCAGTCTGTGAGTACAAACCAGCACAGATCTTTGATTATTGTGTGTCCAAACACACATCTATTGCCAAATTTAACTGCCACATATTTTCATTCCTGAACATAACTCACTGATTTGAATGGATACAGATTTTCAGGCAATACAGTTGTCACAAAACCAAATAAAGATGATAACAGATTGCTCTTAACAAAAGAACACAAATAGTCTTGACCTGTAATTCTTTGTTAGTTATATTAGCAAGCATAGTGGCATAGTCATCTGTAGGGGGGGCCGCGGTGGTCCAGAGGTTAGCATTGTCACCTCACATCAAGAAGCTCTCCAGTTTGATCCTCAGCTGGGGTGCCTTCTGTGTGGAGTCTGCATGCCTTCCCTGTGGTCGTGTGCATTTCCTCAGGGTGCTCTGGTTTCTTCCCACATCCCAAAGACATGCTGTAGGTGGACTGGACACTGTAAATTGGCCCTGGGTGTGCATGCGTGTGTTTGCCTTCTGTGGAAGGTTGGGCACCAGGCTGGCAACCCAACACCATAAAACTCCACTGCCAATCCTGAATTGACAGGTGATCTGCTGTGGCAACCCCTAACCGGGACAAGCCAAAAGACGAAGAAGTGGCATAGTCATCTGTCACTATTTTTACCATAACGCACTCTGTGCCAGTATTATATAAAAAATGAGAACACAAAAGTTTCCTTTTCTGTTGTCACTCCATTAAGTGTCTCTGAAAAGAGTGTCAGTATGTTATGGAGTTGTTTGTTTTTACAAGTAGTAAGTCACAGAGGAAACTCCAAAACATCAAGTATTTATTAACCAGTGCTGAGATATCATAATTCACAATGAGCAGACATGACTGGCGAGAACTGTGGTTATTTATAAAATTAATAGCAGCCTTCTAGTTCTGCAGCAATACAATGCAGTACAGAGTTTTGGAAACGAAAAGGTTTTTTTTATTTGAATCTGATGAATTGGATTAATCACAGCAAGTGAATCAGCCAGGGCATTGTGGACTACCAGACTGATGTAAGGATTTTTTATGTGATATAAATAGAGTCTCTTTCTTTTGGGGGGGGGGGGGGGCTGGCAAGGCTAATGTGTGCATGTTTGCATTTTTTTTAATGTTTTAAAGTTTGGCCTGTGTGTCTGTCTGTGCATTTGTTTAAATATTTTGAAACTGGATATTTATGTTCTTTTTTTCATTGTACTTTTCTGTTTTCTTTTCATTTTGGTGGGGTGGGGGAGTAGCTAGCTATGCTGTAGGTTAAAGCAACTTGCCCTTTCATTTGCTCAGCTTAAATTCTACCATCAAGGCCTGCATGTGAATATTTGGTTCATAGGTACATATGTGTGTACTAGGCTAATGGCCATGGAGCCTTTACAAGCCTAGCCCAAAAAAAATTGCCCAGGCACTGTGCCACCTGATGTTAGTTCACAGTGCCCCTATCCAGTAGGGCAACTGGAGTGATCCCTGGGGTGAACTTTCTGTTACCCATCCACTCATCAAGATTTCTCTTGAAGAGGGCCAGTGAGGTGCTCTGCTTGACATGAATGGGAAGCTTATTCCAGAGTATGGGCATTCTTTGGGAAATGAATCTGTACCTCCAGCATGTTCTGTTAATTGTAGTAATGAGGTTGTGATCTTTGGAGCGTGTGGCATGGGGAGATTGAGATTTATTTAGGTGTAGCATTTCAAGTAGGGCTGGTCAGATATGACTTTTTAAGTCAAGCAGAGATCACCTCTAAGTAGACGATAATAGACTGAGAGCAGCTGAAGTTTCTTGAGTCTGTCCATGTAGGACATGTGTTTAAGGCTTAAGATCTTTTTTGTGAGGTACTTTTGTAGCCCCTCCAGCTGTTGTAGGTGTCTGCTCAGGTACATGCTAAATGGGGTGTTATATTTGATGATTGGTCTAATAAGGGATGAATAGAGAGGGATAATGACCTCTTTCTTCCTGGATGTGAAACCTTTCGTTATGAGATGTATCACGTAGAAGGACTTTCTGATCACAGTGGCAATGTAGTGGTCGAAGGTGAGGTGGCTGTTGACCTGAGTGCCCAGATCTCTTATGGCCCCTTCAGTGTTCAGTGGGCTCCCATCAATGTGGTAATTTGTGGGAAATGAGTTTTTTTCCAAAGGGAATGATAATGCATTTTCAGGCATTAAGCTTCAGGCCATGGTTCCAACACCAGTCATTGGTGTCAGAGAGGCCCTTTTGTAGGATGTCTGCTTCACCTGGGGAGCTGATAACGACTCTTAGCTTGCAGTCATCAGCGAACTTGTGTTGGCCTTGTTTACTGAGAAGTAGATGCCAAACAGGAGAGGGCTCAGGACCGAGCCCTGAGGGACTCCACTCATGAATAGGTTCATAGGTAGGTACTAGGCTATTGGCGCTAGGGCCTATATAAGCCTAGTCAAAAATGTACCCTGGCTTTCGCCACCCAAGAAAATTATTTTCCTGTGCTCCTGTTGAGCGGAGCCACAGAAGTTATTCCCAGAGTGAATTTCCTATCTCCCATCCAATCATCAAGATTTTTCTTGACTAGTGCTAATGAGGAGCTTTGTTTGTTATAGATAGATAGTTTGTTCCAGAGTATGGGAAGCCTCTGGGACAGGAATCTATCCTTCCAGCATGTTCTGTTTATTGTGGTTACAAAGTTTAGGTCCCTAGAGCATGTAGATTAGTGGGATTGGGATTTCTATAAGTAGGGCATGTCCAACAGCTCTGTGTTTGACATAGCTTTGTATGTTAGACTCGTCCAGACTCTGCTACACTTTGCTGTAAAGGAAAGGTTAGTTTGCTTTTATTTGTTGTATTTTGTATTACTTTATTGCCTTTTTATATTTTGAATACTGTGGTTTGTTTTCTTTACCTTGTGTTTTACTTGCATTCTGCTTTAACTGCATATTAAAACTTCAAAAGAGACCACAGCTCTGTCTCTTCTGAGTCAGGCAGAAAATTTTTCCCACCCTCCCACCCCAGTTACAGTTGTCTTGTTAAATACCATTTGTCTTTCTAGTTGCCTGCCTCTTATGTTAATTTGACCATATATCTAATTTCCTCTCTGCTTTCACTAGCTTGTGTGAGTAATCATAAAATTATATTTTTTTAAATTACTCCCCTTCAACTATTTAAATTTATTGGCCATCCTACTGTATGCCATAGTACCAGAATACAAAAGTGACCACCCCTTTCAATCCATCTTGCTGTTTTAAAAATAGTAACTCTCCACTAAACCTTAACTTTTTAAACAGGTAAAACTTAAGTTACCTACTTTCACATCTAACTTCTCTAGTGCACACTACAGTGTGCATTTTTTTCACTTTACCTTTAAGCATCCCTGTGACTAGCACTTGCTCAAATACCTGCTGGAAAGCACTAGGAAGCCTTAAACTGATACAAACAATCAACTGTCCTTGTTAATAAGGAGAAATTAATTGTAGGCACTAAACAGCCTATAATTGCAAAGTAAGGGAAAATAGCTCCTGTACTTTACAAAAAAAAAAAAAAGCCCCCAGGCATATCCAAGGGTCAGCTTCCGGTGATTTCTCCTGCCCACCTGGTGAATCTGGGCATACTGGGGCAATGCAGCAATTGCCTCATGTACACAGCCAACCCTCTCCTCCTACCACCCAACACTACAACCTGTGAGAAATACATTTACATAGCCAAACTGAAAGCAAAGCTCTCTCCACCCAAGATTGTGCTAGACAGTCAAGAGGAGAAGGTTAACACCCACACTACACCTCAAGCAACACATAGCCCTTCTAAACCCAGACCATCAACACCCACATATAGCAACACTAAATCCACATATGTGGAGGCCCTTAACTGTAACCTGCCCAAGCAACAAGGACCTCTGAAGCTGAAACGCAAACAAACACCAATCACAACCAAAGTGTCATATAGCTCACAACACCAGTGTGCCACCCAGCAAAAGCCCCTAAGGCAAGACACCATACCTAACACTTCAGTCATAGATGACTCTATAGTCTGGCACACTGATGTCCCACTCACCAGGTTGAACAAGGAGAAAATTACAGTCAGCTGCCTGTCAGGTGCCAGAATCCATCACATAACGCATGCACTCATCACTCCACAACAAGTACAAATATGACTCTGTCGTTGTCCATGCTGGAGTGAATGACTTGAGACATACCTCCCTGGGCTACATGAAAGAGACATGGAAGAGCTCTCGGATCATGTGGCCCAGGCAGGCATGACCCTAGCCCTGAGTAGCATCCTGCCTTCGCCCAGAATGATACCACAATATAAGGACAAAATGATTGGCTTCAGCAATTGGCTAAGCTTCTGGTGTCATTCAAAGGAGATCCAGTATCTGTCTGCCTGGGACGACATGATCAACAGACCACAATGCTTTGCCAGAGATGGTCTGCACCTGTCGCCCCTGGGATTCAGGTTACTGGCTAAGGCTCTTGCCACCCCTATAGTGTCTTTTTAGGCAAAGTTCAAAGGACAAAATCACCACCATAACAGGTACAGGCATGCAAAATCTGAAGGTAATGATACTCAATGCTAGAAGTCTAAACCTCAGAATGCACTCTCTCAAGGCACTCCTAAAAATGGAGAACATCAATATCTGTGCAGTAACTGAGACCTGGTTCAAGGCTCCAGAGAACACCCCTGCAATACAAGGCTACAACTCTTACCACACTTTTCGTCCACCAAACCAGGACCAAAACACTAAAGGTGGAGGAGTGTCCATATTCACCAAGGATATTCACACCACCAGGCTAGTTGCCCAACACAATGCATCTGAAATTCTCCAGGTGCAACTAACATTAGGTAAGACTGCAATCCAAATTGTAGCTTGCTACAGATCCCCCTTCATGCCCCAAGAGTCTCACTACACCTTTCTAAACATACTGGAAAATATTAAGATAGAACCAAACACCCTAATACTGGGCAATTTTAATTACCCTGCCATTAACTGGGAAAACTACTCATGTACCAACACCTTTGCCCAACGGTTGTTGGAATTCATAAATTCCAATGCCCTGGATCAACTAATCTATAGTCCCACCAGAGGCTCCAATATCCTAGACCTGGTCATTACTAACATGGGAAATCGATGCTCCACACCTATGGTCACCCCCTCGTTAGTCAGGTCTGACCATAAACTAATCACTCTTAACATCCGCATCCCACCTACACCCCCAGTAAGGAAACCTCCATAAAAAACTTCTCCAAAGCCAACCTCATGCTACTCAAGACAGAAGTGACAAACCTCATGACACCCATGCAGACAGGAACTGAAAGTTCGACTGCTGAATCCTACACTAAGGCACTGTACGAGCACATCCACTATGCATGAATTGTGCCATCCCAAATAGAACCAAGATGCTCTCCTCCAAAAAAAGGAAGCCAATCTAGTGGTCCCCTGCCATAAACAAACTTTACAACAAAAGGAAAAAAACTGTTGCAGAAAAGAGGAAAATACTGGGATGCAAAAAACTCCCTTACCAGCCTCAGTAAGAAACTGAGATCACTCATAAAATCCTCCAAAGCTAGTTACAAAAATAAAATTGCCAAAGATTCCAAAGACAACCACAAGGCATTCTATAACTATGTCAAGAATCTAAATGGCAATGCTCAGATCTGCTCTGAGCTAAAACAGAATGGCATTAAATAAACTGATCCCAAGGATATTGCCAATATCCTGGCAGATCGATTCAGCGCCAACGTCAAACCCCTCTCACCCCCTAAATGGCCCATCTCAATAATGGAAGATTGCCAAATTCTGGTAATAATGGCCACACAGGTAAAAAACGCACTCTCCAACGCTAAGAATACAGCATCCATGGGACCAGATGACATCCCGGGCTGTGTACTACATGAACTACAATATGAACTGGCACCTCACCCAAGTGTCATGTTTAATCATAGCCTCACCTCAGGTTTTGTGCCCACTGAGTGGTGCAGAGCTACAGTTATCCCACTCCACAAGGGAGGATCCACCTTGGATCCTGGAAACTATCGTTCCATCAGTCTGACAAGCCTCATCTGCAAGGCCATGGAGTGTAATATCATGGAACTTATAAACAAAGACATTGGCAACCTTCAAACACTGGACCCCACCCAGTTTGGGTTCACGAAGGGCCGATCTTGTCTCCTGAACCTGACTTACTTCTTCGAATCAGTCTCCAGAGCCATGGACAAGGGTAAGGTGGTCCACATAGCCTATTTAGACCTCGCCAAGGCCTTTGACACCATCCCCCACTCTGGAATCATAGATAAACTTACTAAGCTGGGCATTAATCCCTACATCACCCAATGGGTTGCCAACTGGTTTACTGACAGAACCCACACTGTAAAAGTAGCCGACTCCAAATCCAGCTCCAGACAAGTGACAGGTGGAGTACCTCAGGGTTCAGTCCTGGGACCGCTCTTGTTTGGCATCTACTTCTCTGAAGTACAGACCAACACTAAGGGACTCTGGCTAACAAAGTTCGCAGATGACTGCAAATTGAGAGCCATTACTGAATCCCCAAATGATGTGGATACTCTACAAAAGCACCTTACAGAAACAGATGCTTGGTGCCAGAGCCATGGGCTCAAGCTCAATGCCAAGAAATATATAGTTATCCCCTTTGGGAAAAAACATGTACCTGTGAATTACCACATAGGTGGCAGTACACTAAACAATAAAAGTGTGATAAGAGACTTAGGGACACAGGTGGACAGTGGTCTCACCTTTGATAACCACATTGCCACAACAGTCAGGAAATCTTTCTATGTGGCACACCTCATCACTAAGGGCTTTTCATCCAGAAAAAAGGAGGTCATTGTCCCACTGTACTCATCCCTAATTAAACCCATTATAGAATACAGTGCCCCATTTGATATGTATGTCTCAAGACATCTGCAACAACTGGAAAGGCTGCAGAAATACCTCACTAAAAGAATCACAGGCCTACAGCAGATGCCCCACGCTGACCACCTTAAAAAAATCCAGCTATACTCTGTCGCATATCGTCTACTCAGAGACGATCTCTGCTTAACATACAAGGCCATGTCAAACCCAAAGTTGTTGGACATGCTACACTTAAAAAAATCCCAATCCCTCAGAGCCACATGCTCCAGGGATCTAAACTTGTCATCACAATAAACAAAACATGCTGAAGGGATAAGTTCCTCACCCAGAGACTCCCCAGACTCTGGAATAGACTGCCCATACATGTCAAGCAGAGTGCCTCTTTGGCCCTCTTCAAAAGGAACCTTGATGATTGGATGGGAGAAAGGAAATTCACCCCGGGGATCACATCAGTCGCCCTGCTAGACAGGGGTCCAGGGAAGTAAATAGTGTGGGAAGAAATAGCTAGTGAATTGTTATGGCTAGGCTTGTATAGGCACTAGGGCTGATAGCCTAGTACCAGCCTATGAACCTATGAACCAGTCATATCTCTATTGTCCGTCTGCATGGGTGTTGTGAAGTTTTCCACTTCTGTCTTAGGAAGCGTGAAGTTGGCTTTGGAGAAATTTTTTACAATGGTTTCCCTAATTGAGGGTGGGGGCGGGATGTGGATGTTTAGGGTGATTAGCTTGTGGTTGGATCTGACCAATGAGGAATTGACCTCTGGTGTGGAACACAGGGTGCTCATGTTGGTAATGACCAGAGATATTGCTGTCCCTGGTGGGGGTGTGGATAAGTTGATCCAAGCAATGGAATTTATGAATTCCAGAAAACGTTGAGCAAAAGAGTTGGTACATGAGTAGTTTTCCCAGTTAATGGTGGGGTAGTTGAAATCACCCATTATTAGGGTGTTAGTTTGTACCCTAATATTTTCCAGTGTATCAAGAAATGAAGAGTGGGAGTCCTGGGGCATGGTGGGGGATCTGTAGCAAGCTACAATTTGGATTGCGTTCTTGCTCAGAGTTA
The DNA here is from genome assembly GCF_019279795.1 of Protopterus annectens. Lineage (NCBI taxonomy): Eukaryota > Metazoa > Chordata > Ceratodontiformes > Protopteridae > Protopterus > Protopterus annectens. The sequence continues at coordinate 1,536,655,259 of NC_056731.1, forward strand.
GTTGCACTTGGATAATCTCAGATGCATTATGCTGAGCAACTAGCCTGGAGGTGGAGATATCCTTAATGAATATGGACACACCTCCACTTTTAGTGTTTCAGTCCAGGTTATGTGGCCGAAAGGTGTGGTATGAATTATAGCCTCATAATGCAGGGGTGTCTCTGGAGCCTTGAATCAGGTCTATGTCACTGCACAGATTTCGATGCTCTCCATTTTAAGGAGTGTCTCAATTGAGGGCATTTTGAGGTTTAGACTTCTAGCATTGAGTAACATTACCTTCGGATTTTGCTTGCTTGAACTTGTTACTTTGGTGAGTTTGTCATTTGAACCTTGCCTAAAAAAGGCACTATAGGGGTGGCAAGAGCCTTAGCCAGTATCTGAAATCCCAAGGGCGACAGGTGCAGGCCATCTCTGGCAAAGCATCATGATCTGTCTATCATGTCACCCCAGGTAGACAGATACTGGATCCCCTTAGAATGACACCAGTAGCTTAGCCAATTGTTGAAGGCAATCATTTTGTCCTTGTACTGTGGTATCATTTTGGGTTATGGCAGGATGCTACTCAGGGCTAGGGTCATACCTGACTGTGCTACAAGATCAGACAGCTCCTCCATGTCTCTTTTCATGTAGTCCAAGGAGGTATGTATCATGTCATTCACACCAACATGGACAATGACACAGTCATATTTGTACTTATTGTAGAGTGACCTGAGTGTGTGCATTATGTGGTGGATCCTGCCACTCAACAGGCAGCTGACAGTAACTTTCTCCTTGTTTAGCCTGGTGAGTGGAACATCAGTGTGCCTGACTATGGAGTCATCTATAACTAGAGTGTTAGGTACGTTGTTATACCTTATGGGCTGTGGTTGAGCGGCACACTGAGTTTGTGGGCTGTGTGTCATTTGGGTTGTGTTGGGGGGGGGTTGCTTGCATTTCTGCTTTGGACGTCCCCTGTTGCTTGGGCAGATTTTTATTGAGAGCCTCTGCGAATGTAGGTGTGTGTTTTGTGTTTCTATGTGTGTGTTTTGGTGGTGTAGGTTTTGAGGGACTATGTGATGAGTGTGGTGTGGTGCAAGTGTTTACTCTCTCCTCTTGACTGTCTAGTCCAGTCTTTGGTGAAGAGAGCTTTGCTTCCAGTTTGGGCATATAAGTGCATCTCTCACAGTTTGTATTGTTGGGTGGTAGGAGGAGAGGGTTGTCTGCATACATGAGGCAATTGCTGCATTGCCCCAAGATGCCCAGATTCATCAGGTAGACAGGAGAAAACACCAGGAGCTGACCCTTAGACATGCCTGGATAGGTGCCTATTTATTAAGTACTAAAACCTGTTTTCCTCTAGAAAAGTGAGTAAAGTTGAGTGCTGTAGTAATTTATAGTTTATTTAGTGCTTAAAATGAGTTCTGAACAAGTGCTGAGCTCAAAGAAACAGATTTTAGTACTAAAGCTAAAAATCTTGCTAGTTCTAAGGGAAATTTTGAAGAGCAGACTTTATGGTGCCAGAAATAGTTTAACCCTAGCTAAGTGGTGGGGGCTCATAAGCTTGCAAACATTCCTGGATACAGCAAATCTGTATCTGGACTACACTACTTATAGGAAAGGCAGAAAACAAGCTTAGATTTTTTTTTTTTTTTTGTAAAGTGGAAAGGGAGTAAGGAACAGCAGAAGATAACTCAAGGTTAAGAACTAAGTGGCTTGGCTTTCTCAAATGTTCTCCCTGTATTAGGTAGAATGAGGTAATAACACTAAACTGGGAGGACTGTTCCAGATTAAATTTACAGTAGGGGCAGGCAACTGCAAAGTCACCAAGTATAATAACAAGATACCAATAGGGTGGGAGACAAAAATCAGAACAAACCCAAACAGGTGCTTAACAAATGTAGAAAATTTCCAGTTAATACCTCACACACAGCAAAACTAGCTAGAAAGCTATGCAGCAGACAACAAAAGTGCTATAAATAACTCTTAAAAATAAGCAAAAAATAGGATACTTAATGTTATATATTGCAGATTAGGGTTTGCTCAGTGCCTTTCCATCGATTAGCTCAGTGTGAAATGGCAGAACACTCACAAGTTAACTTAAGTAAAAGAAAGCTGAAACCTGAAACAACTTTAAAAAATGCTCGAAAGAACCAATGAGGTGCTTACTCCAAGCTGTAGTCCAGGTAACCCCAATCATCCAATGACCGTAAACACGCCCCTCTCACTGAAATGCAAGAATGGCTTTGGCTAAACTAAGATGGCCTCAAACATGTACTCAGACACACAGCCTCTACAAACAAACAACTAGGTCAACGGTCTGACTTAGACTCCGCAACTTTCACTCTGTGGGTCCTGTCTGTGAGCAAATTTGCAACCCAACTAGTGATGTAAGGGTTGATGCCTAGTTTGCTGAGTTTATCAATGATATGTGAGTGGGGAATAGTATCAAAGGCCTTGGCCAGGTTAAGGTAGGCTGTATCCACTGCCTTACCCTCATCCACAGCCTTGGTGACTGTCTCAGAGAAGTCAACCAGGTTCAGCAGGGAGGATTTTCCCTTGACAAAGCCAAATTATGTTGGGTCAAGAGTTTACCTATATCTTCGTTAAGCAGGTCTAAGATGATACGCTCCATAGCTTTGCATACCAGACTCATCAGGCTAATGGGGTGATAGTTACCAGGGTCTGTAGTTGCTCCCACTTTATGTTGTGGGATGACTGTAGCAGTGCACCATTCATTACGGACATAGTCTGAGGTAAGGCTGTGATTGAACAGGGCACAAAGACGTGATGCCAGTTCGTTTTGTAGCTCATGTAGGACACAGCCAGGGATATTATCAGGTCCCATGGATGCTGCATTCTTGGCTTTGGATAATGCAGCTTTTACCTGTGCCACAGAAATAGTGGGTACCAGGCTTTCTTCTGGTATTGTGATAGGGCCCTTGGTGGCGGGGGGGGGGGGAGAGGGGTAAAGTTGACACTGAATCTTTCAGCCAGTATGTTGGCTATATCTGTTGGCTCAGTATATGAGGTGCCATTGTGAAATAACTCAGAGTAAATCTGGGTATTGCCTTGGAGGTTTTTGATATAGATATAGAAGGCTTTGTGGTTGTTTTTGGTGACAGCCGTAATTCTGCCTTCATACCTGGCTTTTGAGGATTTGATAAGGGTTCTCAGCTTTTTGTTGAGACTGATAAGGGAGGTTTTCCAGTCTTGTGACTTTATTTTTTTTCTACAACAGTTTCTTCCTCCAGTTGTAAAGTTTATTGAAGGCTGGGAACCACCAGATTGGCTTCCTTTTTTGGAGGAGAGCATCTTAGTTCTATTTGGTATGGCAAGGTCCATGCATTTGTATACATGTTCGTACAGCAAATTGGTGTATGATTCTACAGTCATGCAGCTATTTGCCATTGGTATGGGTGCTGAGAAGTTAGCCACCTCTGTTTATAGGAGCCCAAAGTCAGCTTTGGAGAAGTTTTTCAGGGTGGTCACCTTAGCAAGGGTTCTAGGTGAGATGGAGATTTCCATGGTGATCATTTTGTGGTCATATTTAAACAAGGAGGAACAGTCTCCCATGTTGGTGATAACCAGGTCAAACATGTTTTTCCTCCAGCAGGGGTCAGAATGAGTTAGTCCAGGGCATTGTAACTGATAAATTCCAGAAAGCGTTGGGTCTGTACATTGGTACTTGAATAGTTTTCCCAGTTGACGGAAGGGTAGTCACCCAGTATGAGAGTATTGGGTTGGACCTTGATAGACTCCATGGTGCTTAGGAACTTGGAGTGAGAGTCTAGGGACATGTTTGGGGTTCTGTAACAGGCTATGCCTTGTATCACTTTCTTACTCAGTGTTAGTTGTACCTGAAGTATCTTGGATCCATTATGTTGGACTACTAGTCAAGAGGTGTGCATATCCTTTAAGAATATCGAGACACTACCTCCTTTGGAGCTTCTGGCCATATTCTGGGGCCAAAAGGTATGGAATGAGTTGTACCTTGGGAGAGCAGGGGTGCTTACTGCCTCTTTAAACAATGTCTCCGTTACAGCACAGATGTCAACCTTCTCCATTTTGATGAGAGCTTCTAGTGAATGCATCTTGAGATTTAGACTTCTAGCATTGAGCAGGATGACCTTCAGATTGCATTTGTTTGTAGCTGTTATGGTGGAATTTTGGTCTTTGGAACACTGCCTAAAAAATGGCACTATAAGGGTGGGAAGAGCCTTAGCCAGTACCCGGAATCCCAGGGGTGACAGATGCAGGCCATCTCTGGCAAAGCATCGAGGTCTGTTGATCATGTAATCCCAAGCAGACAGATACTGGATCCCCTTAGAATGACACCAGAAAATTAGCCAATTGATGAAGACAATCATTTTCTGCTCGTACTGTGGTATCATTCTGAGTGATGCTAGAATACTGCTCAGGACTACGGTCATACCTGCCTGGGTCACATAATCCGAAAGTTCCATCACATCTCTTTTCATGTAGTCCAGGGAGGTATGTCTCAGGTCATTCACACCCACATGGACAATGACCGAGTCATATTTGTACTTGTTGTGGAGTGACCTGAGTGCATGTGTTATGTGGTGGATCCTGGCACCTGATAGACAACTGACTGTCACCTTCTCCTTGTTCAATCTAGTGAGTGGGACATCAGCGTGCCTCACAATTGAGTCTCCTATGATTAGTACATTGGGCAAAGTGTTTTGCCTTAAGGGCTTAGGTTAAGGGGTACACTGTGGTGGTGAGCTATGTGTTCTGGGATAGGTGTTGTGTTGTGGTGGTGGAGTGCATTTCTGTCTCTGGGATCCCTGTTGTTTGGGTAAGTTTTTATTGAGAACCCCCACGAAGGTGGGTGTATGGTTTGTGTTTCTATATGTGGGTTGTGATGGTTGGTGTTTTGGAGGGCTGGGTGTTCTATGTAGTGAGTTGTAGATGTTGACCTTCTCCTCTTGATCAGCTAGTCCGGCCTTGGTTGGAGTGTGCACTGCTTCCAATTTGGTGGTCTAAGTGCATCTCTGACATGTATGAGTATTAGGAGGTAAGAGGAGGGGGTTGTCTGTGTACATTAGACAGTTGATACACTGTCTCACAATGCCCAAGTGCACCAGTTTAGCAGAAGAAAGCACAGGACATTGCCCTACAATCATACCAGGAGGGGTGGTCATAACTAATAAGTACTGGTGCTGTTACTTAATAAATTGGAATATTTGTATCCTTTTTGTGGGGAGGGTTGGCCAGGTGTGCTGTGGATGAATATAACTTTTTTTTTTCCCTTGATAGGTTTAAATTCCACCCTTATTAATAAATCTGAATATTTTTGCTTTTTGGGGGATGATGGCAGTAATGTTGTCTTTTTCATATTATTTTAAAGCCTTGTTAGTGTGCATTTTTGTGAAATAAATTGATTTTTGGGGGGTGGGGGTGGCTAACTGTGCTATAGGAACTTTTCCTATTCATTCGTGCTGCTTAAAGTTTGATATTAAGGGCTGGCTAGTGTAAATTTGTGCAAAATAAATTGGAATATGTATGCTTTTTTTCATGGAAAGGGGTATTGATGAAATAACTGGTGCTCAGTTTTACAGTCAGGCATTAATGGCTAGTGTGCATTTGCAGGAAATAAACTTGAATATTGTATGAAACACATTTGAAACTGTACAGTTTATAGAGTGTTCTTGTATTTGCTTAATATATTTGGTCTGCAAGTTACTCTCATATTGTTTGCTTAGTTTATAGTCTGCCTTTATGTGACTAGTATGCATTTGCATAAAATATGCTACAGTCTTTATTCTCTTTTTCTCTCTCTCCAGGTGCTGTATTTGTAAAACCAAGTTGAAACTGTTAGTGATTTTGCAAAATTCTACTGTGTGTGCTTCATTTAGATCTGTTCCTGACAGAATTTGGGGGTCAACTATCCACATAAGTTACTAAATCTCAAACTACTGGTTCAGCTCTTAGGGGTGTGTTGTCAATGTCCTACTCAATTTTCCAAATAGACAATGCTTTTTTTATATTTAACTTTAGTCCATGATTCTGATACCAGTTATTTGTTTAGGACAAAACTTTCTGTAGGCTGGCTGACTCTTTTCGGGATTTGATCACTGTCCCTAGCTTGCTTCTTGCTGGCCATTATTTTGTTTCATTTCATGATTATTACTAAAAACAATTGTCACAGAAGATTTTCTGACAAATCATTTAGGACTAAAGTCACTAAACAATGATAGTAATTTAAGTTTCAGGTTTCATATCCCTCAGAAAATGCATGCCAACAGAAATCCTGTTATTCTATCAACTTTCTAAGTTTATAAGAGCAATATTTAACAACTGACCATATTTTTGGGCATTTCAACCCCCATTATTTTGGGATTTGTCCAGATTTCTTGCATTAAAAGGTTGAGCGGTATGGACCAGATTAATGCTTTCATTACCTTGCAGCAGTCGGATTTAGTGGCTATCAAAGAATAATGGGTCAGGGGTCATAAGACATTCTTACATCATTCCTACCCTGGATACAAATACAACTATTTATTTTTTTATCCTAGACCAGGCACATGAGATAGAGGTTGAACTCTCCTTTTGTCCAAATCACATTTAGACATCCCTACTACTTGCTCAAGCAAACACTAACATGGGATTCTTGTATCAATTCCCACCACCAAGAATACTATTTCATATCTCATGGCGGCATACCTACCACCTCCTTTCCCACTTCTCAAGCTAAATAATGTTCTAAAAAAAATTTCCTTCACAAATCACATCAAAAATCTTATAAATCTTGACGACTTTAATCTGAACTTGTTCAGTCCCAATTCTAATAACCTGAGTGCTCTTCTCACACAATTCAGCCTCACTGATATCATAACTCAGTCTGCTAGACCCAGCCTCAAATATTCCCTCTAGATTTCATATTAACTAACAAACCTTCTCTTATCTCAAACATCACCATCTACCCCCATTGTTCAGTGACCAATGCCTGTTCAATTTTTGACTGGTCACCAGTTCTGAATTCAGCTGACCCTAACACTGCTGCAGAACTGTTCACTTCTGTACTGATAATGACATGGATAACACCTGCTTTTAAGTAATCCAAAGACAATAAAGAATAACAATGAATTACTTTTTAACCTACAAGCTTAAAGATAGTCTACAACCCAGAGATGAGGCACTGAATTTATGACAAGCCCTTCCCACTGCTATATATGTTATAAATAAACACTGCTACACCCAACTATACATGCCTGAAATGCAAACAATATGCCATCATAAAAGTCACTGATGAAATCACACCAAACCTCACTAATAAAATCACCCAAAAACATTTGCAAAAAGGCCATCTGTCCTACAGGACAGAGTGACCTTCTCTCTATGAATTCCACATCCTCTGTGTCTTCGATTTCCTTTCTCATTTGACAACCTTCTCATGCCTTACTCTACAAATTCCAAACTGCCTCTTCCATGCCATCACCTCTCCATATATCCCTTTGTTCTACTTCAGAAGTATCACATTCAACGACATCCACACACTGCTTAGACAGACTAATCTTGATTGTTCCCCTGGCACAGACAGCCTTCACCCATAGTTTATTTATCACTGCAGAGACAGCCTTATAATCCAATTGAAACACATCTACAACCTGCATATTACACTTAGTATTATGCTTTACATCTGGAAAAAATGCCACTCCAAAACTTCTCCCTAAGAAACCCAGTCCCTCCAATCCATCAGGCATCTGCCCTATTTCTAGCCTCCCTACCCTCAGAAACACTATCTAAAAATGACTTTACTTATAAGTCACTCAATATTACCTTCTCTACTTAAGCAGCATGGCTTTTCATCCTTTTGCAGTACCTTTACAGCTATCTGGACACTCACTGACAACATTCTTCTGAGAATGGACAAAGGCCTAATTACTGGACCATTTTTACTCACTTCACCAGATACTTTAGTGAAGTTTACTTCATCAGGCTATGCTGCAATCCTTCTGAAGAAAGGCATCCCACAAGGATGTTTTCTGGCACTGCTTTACAGCAACTATCTCCTTCTTGACCTACTCTATCTTCTTCTCTTGTTCTATGCTAAAGATGTGTTTCTAGTCCACTCCAATTATTCACAACCCAAACACTGATTTTCATGTCCTTAATTTAATCTGTCAGTGATAAACAATTATGTTTAACTTGTCTAAACCTAAAACATTGTTTTTTGATACTAGGCAAAAGCTCACTTCTATCTCCAGACCCTACAAATCCTCAATTATCTGATTAACACTATTAAAAATGTTACTGCGCTCAAATACCTAGGGGTTTTTTTTAAACCCTTTCCTTAATACCCATCACACAAAAATAAATACGTTAGTATTAATTAATTAATGAAATCTCTCCTATTCTGGACTTATAAAATCGTGCCTTTTCTATCCAGACCCTGTAGGAATGCTGTAGATAAAAGTATCTTACTGGCTTAGCTAAAATATACTCTCCCTTTGATTGCTGTAGCCTTTAAAAGAAATATATTCACCATTCAAACTATCTCAAATGCCATATGCACATGAATCACTCTCTCTACAAGAAATAAACACCACTGCAAAGCCATTGAAAATACTGACTACCTGAAAAACAACAGGTTAACTTTTTGCTTATCTCTCAGATTTTTAAACTTATACGAATGAGACTGCCCCTCGACTAGCCTGCAGATTATTAAGAGATGCACCAACATACAACCTTTGAAGTTTTAACCACTAACGTCCCTCATCAAACCAAATTACTCAAACTAGTATTCCGTGCACAAACCATGCCTTCTAAGTGCCTGGTCTCAGACTGTGGGAGTCTCTTTCCCTCCTTTCTTTTCTTAAAGATAAGAAAATAAAATGCAATTGGTATCGATCTGGTTATATAATTTAACCTGTTCCTGCCCTACTCCTCTGTACATAAAATGTTCTCCTTCTGCTTTTCAATGTAATGCCTTCATCATGCCAGCTCTGTATATAATACATGTACATGTTGCATTTTGTCACTCACTCTGCATATAATGTCATACAGCTATAGTGTTTACCCTCAGGCTGAGACTGAAATAGGTGCAATGGAATCAGTAGTCTATCCCAGGTGATGCATTCAAAATAAAATAAAACAAACTTGAATGTCTTGACTTTGGATACACTACATTCAATAAATGATATTCTGCACCATATCATTTTCATGTTTTCTACCAATAAATTTATTACAAGAGATCACATATTCTTCATAAGCATGACACTGACATAATTTTCTATCCTCTGAAATACAATGCCTTGTATGTTTAGAAAAAAAACAGAATTATGGATTAAAGGTTATATCAGGTGGAAAGCATTTTTCTTATCAGAGAGTCTCCAATGAGTTAAGAAGAGCTGGAAGAAGTGATGACAGGTGTATCAGGAAATTGCAATTATGGTTCAAAGAATAAGTAATTTTTGAATTTTTAAAGAGCTGTTATTTAGTTGTAAACCATTGTTCTGGTTAGAAATAGTCAGAAGTGGGTGTGGAATTTATAAATAACTTCCCAAAGATCCTTGCTATACAGCAATTCTTACATGTTTATTTATATTTATGCTATGCTCAGTACAGTAACACTTTAATTGAGATATATATATATATATATATATATATATATATATATATAAAACTGTCTGGTGTACATCTTCAAAACAACAGGTTCTTTTTAAAGTATGCTACTATATAGAAAAACTACAAAACATGCTACAGATCTAAATGTATTAATCCAATCAAATACACCTTAAAGGCAATGCAGCCGAGGTGCTAGAATTTTACTGTTTGCTGCTGTTTTATCACCTTTTTTTACTGTTTGCTGCTACTTCTTGCTGTTTTCTGAAGGTGCACATTAAGTTTGCCTGTTTTGTGGATTTTATCAGTTTCCTTGGACTTTGGTTGTTTATTATGCTAATATTTATGTTTGTTTTAAGTTTAAGAGTGCCACATTAGCTTCACACTGTATGGCAGTCTGGGACTGTAGGACTGACAGAATGCAATGGCCTACAGGCCTCTGCCAAAGGCCTGTGTCTCACCTGTACTTCCAATGTATGTTATATCATGGACACCCAAATAACAACATAACACACTCCACATCAACCATATCCAAGGCCATGTGGACAAACCACAGTAACATGTCTACCATGTCCCACTGCATGAACTGTGGACCAGCACCAAAACACAGCTGTGATGAGGTGATAATTTTAGGGAAAGTATCAGAGAATGCATGCAAAATGTATGGAAGAGGATAGAATAATAGAGGGGGGGGGGGTGGGAGCATGGGCAGCATGGAATGTACAAGGTCCGACACATAGCCATGTGCACATACTATCCCTGGCTGCAAACACAAAAATGGGTGGCTACAAACCTGCCCGTACACCACAACAGAGGTAATGTCCTGACTTACGACCCCTGCCTCTGGGTAACCTGTATGAATCTGTACAGCTGTGAGGTACTGCCACAGCAAGATAAGGCCATATTGTCATGTTGAGTATGGGAGAGTATGTCCATCAGTACAATAGGCATGTACATGCAGACAGTGTGCCTTCACTATGTTCCCCACTGGATGCCTGTAACACCTGTGGTGCCATCAGATGTGACCCACAAAGGACATACCATGCCTTAAACACATGCCCTGTATGGACAGATGCCACTGACACCAGGGAATACCTGTATCATGGTATCAATGTAGGTGAGGGGTCATCCTGCTGTTCATTACCAGTTCCCAGCACATGAGGCCAGGACAGGCACATTTGATGATAATCTGTGTGCACAACAAGAGCCAGACCCCCAGGCACAGTTCCACACCACTGTACATGCATGCAGGATGTGTGCACATCCCAGACAGCATCCATGTCATGGAATAAAGAACACATACATGGCTAGCATTGCACAGCAATGGCCACACACAATAGTTACTCAGGTGACTGGATGGTAATACAATACCCACCTGCATGGGCCAATCCAGACACTACACCCCTGAGCCATACTGCAGACTATTGTCATGGGGCCTGATGCCAAGTTATACCCTTCACCTAGCCTTGTATAGCCTTCTGCCACAGTCAACTGCTACACACCCATGAAGCAATGCATGCATGCATGTCAGTACTGGCAACCTGTTTGTGTGTGTGGTGTATGATGCTTTCGACCACATTCACACTCACTACAACCATTGGCATACTGAAGCATGCTGTCTGATGTCAGACACCTTCACATAGCCTTTGCCCATATAACCTCCGAATAACCCCTGTGGTGCATGTGATACCTGCACAGTACTGTATTGGGGCAAATTAGTTAGGAAGTGTATTCCTGACCCTGCCAAGTGTGTCAATGTGTGTGATTCCCTGAGAGAGTTTGGCTTTGTTGACATTGACACTTGTTCCTGTGGACAGGCATGTGTACTACACCTACTGTATCGCTACCATATAACTGTTGCAGATGTCACTCACCATCACATATATGTTTGGACAGCTCCTCAACATGCAAGCTATGTGGCACATGCAATAACTGCATAGACATGTGATAGCAATACATAGTCAGGGGTTTGAAACCCTGTACTGGTAGGTGTGTGACACAAACATGCTGAGGTTTTACTCTCCCACCCCCTTCCCTGACTTACTTTGTCTCTATCTGTCTCTCTCACTCCCTCTCTGGTGGATGTGGAGAACTATACCTGCTTTGCTTAGGCAGCAGCATGTGTTTTGTAAGTGATGCTCATGATCAGCTGATGGCCTCTGCATGAATTGCAGCCCTCCTCTAGCTGATTGCATGTGGAGCAGCTGTGGTAAATTTTCCCATAGCCAATTGCATCGAAACACACTCCAGTATCTAGGAACATCATGTTGGTGTTGGGCCTTTTCATTCACTGTGAGCAGGACCTAGATCTGGTGTTTGGCAAACAGCATCACAGATGGATTTGGGATTTACTTCCAACAGCATACACTGTAGAAACAGGCCAACACATAAGAGGGGGATGTGCCTGACATGACTACAGAATGTATGTGTTTCTATTCTGCATTTAGAGTAATGTTGGTTTAACAGGATGTGTGTGGATATGGCTGGTCTACATGTTTTAATACCTGTCATGACAGTGCTATGTTTTTGAGGAAACTCCCATCTGTAGGGTCATCTGCAGACTGGGCAGTGTGTGGTGCTTTTTGTTTCTTGTGTTACTCACAGAGCAGTTATCTGAGAACTGCAGAAGCATAGTGTGAGGATTGGAGTCAGTACATGGTGACAGCCATGAGAGTTACTGACTTCATATCCCTCATAGGACATATGTCACAACAAACCCTGTTGCAACAGTAAATGTATGAGGTTATCACAGCAACATGTTAATATTGGCCCTGTATTTGTGCCTCCAGCCAAAACAGTGTCAACCTTTGTACTTATGTCATGCAGTAAGAGGTGCATATGTTCTGTACACCATTATTTACTGACATCATATCTGATTACATTCTATGGTTGTGAGTACAGTACTGAGGTCTGTGTACTTATGGTGATTGTCGACAGTGTGTGTATTGTGAATATGTACCTTGGCTTGTATACAGACTGTGGTAGATGTCATTGTTCTTGTTCCTGTTCTATCTGATGTTACATGCTGCTCCAGTGTATGGTACCCTATCGGCTTACATGTTTGTAGGGCCAAACACAAACATGTTCCATACCACAGACAGGCATTGGAACACACTGTGTAGTGGCCCAGTATATGTAGGGTTAGTGTGTGAGTGGCACATATGAGGATGGTGTTGATCAGACAATCCATATACTGTAATATTAAGCTAGTGTACCATATGTGGCTATGGCTGTGTTCACATTGGTTGTGGTTATGCATTTTCACACAAGTGTCTGTTACTCTGTGCTGTGACATGCCTATAGAGCCTGATATATTTGCAGGTACATGTGTATTCCCCCATAAGAAATGTAGGCCAGTGTTTTGGCAGTCTGCTTGTAGCCTGCACAGTGCTTTGTTACATGCCTAGCAGCTTAGTGTACTTACCCAGTGTGATGTTATGTCCAGATATTTGCCAGATGCACTGCTGCCAAGCCACCATAACTGTCATGTATTTCTGACAAAACAGTGGGATGCTGTAAAGATATATGTCACTAACTAGTGGGTAGTATTTGGTAATGTGACCTCTGCACCAGCAGATATTATGTGTCAGGACAGACAGGAGTGTGTGAATGCATAACCTATGGGGGAAAATGTATTCCAGTATTTACGTGATATACCTATCCACATGGCTGTTAACATCCACATTGTCAGGCTTGGTCCACATGTCTTGCACTAAGGGGTTCTGTGTATACCTCTGGACTGACCAGAGTGTGTCAGACTGTCCACACTTATTGGCCATATCTCTGCTTTAGTCCACAGGATCATTACTGTGCTAGCAGTGGTACTGTACTATGATGTTCTTAGGATGTCTGTCAGTAGCCAGTGGCGCACATGTTAAAAGCAGATGTGAGCTCCCACACACAACGTGTCTGTTAAGTCAATCCCTATTACAGTAGTACCAGTCTACATATATACCTGCAATACATACCTGATGACTCCTTGCACTAAGAGGTTGGGACTACTGGGACTGAGGTAGGACTCCACTCCATGTTCTGGAAATATGGTGAACATATATGTATATATAATTATCCATATATCTATATAGATATGTATGTCGATATGTATATGTGTATATATCTATATCTATATATATATATCTATATATCTATATATCTATATATATATATATATATATATATATATATATATATATGTGTGTGTGTATATAACTATATATCTATATAGATATATACACATATACATATCGACTTATATAGATGGATATGTACATATATATACATATAAACACTCAAATATATACATATACACAGCAATATATGTCTACACATATACAGAGATACATATGCATATATACTTATGGATATCTACATATATATTGACAGTAATAGGTATAGATATGTATGCACATATAGTTATATATATATCTACATAAATAAGCATATATGTACACATATGCATACATATATATATATATATATATATATAGAGAGAGAGAGAGAGAGAGAGATCTACACATGGCTATATATATATATATATATATATATATATATATATATATATATATATATATATGAACTATACAGATGTGTATACAGACATATTTATGAATATACATGTGTATGTACATGTAGACATATATCAACATATGTATATGTCTATATCCATATTCCTGTCATGTGTAAACATCACGGTTGTGTTTACCCTCCCAGATGTATCTCACCATACGTATCTAATATGTGTACATTATGATAAAACAACATATGTGATGCGACAGTCATATTAATAACAAGTACTACACAATTGTGGAAGTAAAGGCAATTGTTCAATACTAATCAATATGTTTATTGACAGATATATTGGAAAAACAACAGCTGTCTTCACAGTGGTCATGGTGTAGTGGTTAGGTGTTGTGACTAGTGTACAGGGTACTGGATTCAAGACCTGCAAGGGCTGCTCATTTTGTTGCTGGGCAGAACAAGAGCTGTCAGATACAAAGTGGTTAAGGCAGTTGTGAGCAGCTTTAAGCACTAGTCAATCACAAAGTAGAATGGAGCAGGCAAATGTTTATATATAAACACACCAAAATTTTATTGTAATCCAAGGTTAAAATTGTAGAATATCCAAATGTATAAGCGCTTTCGTCTCCTTTTTAAATAAGTTGAAGAGACTTCATCAGATACAATTAGTTACTTTCATCAACTGAATTTAAAAGAAGAAATTCAAATTACATTATATCCTAGAGCAGTCAACACACCTTCATTTAAAGCCATAGTTTTAAGCACGCTTGTGCGGGTTTGTGCAAAGCTAAGCAGTGCTAAGCTACGGGTAAATGTAAAGGCGCTTACACAGTATAGGCTTCACTTACCAGTGCACAAATCAGCTTAGCTGTTATATTGGAGCAATGTTGATACCTAAGCATGGCTTAGCCCTGCTAACCAGTTCACACCACCAGTCCGATAACATAGCAGGGTAATCACATCTGTAATAAGTGTATGTAATGCCATGTACAATAAATGCACCTGTGTGCCGTCATTACAGGAGCAAGGGGTGTGAGTGTCATGTCTGGGACACAGAAGTATATGAGGCCTGTACAGCACTGCTATCCATGTGAATGAATTACATACAGGGGTAGTAGCCCAGGGTACATGCTGTCACACTGGCATGTAGTGTATCATGGCAGTACTACTGTTGACAGTGCTTTCCCAGGCAAGAGTAGAGTGCTAAATGTAGTACTGACAACAGGCACACCTGCAGGCATAGCTGGACTCTGAGGCCTCTCTGTTGCATCCCTGGTGTGTGAGCTGTGTCACAGTATATATCCCCTACTGGATAATGAACCAACATGTGGAATGTAACTGTAGACTGCCATCTGTACAGCACATGTTAGAGAGGTCTTCCAACATGTAGTTATGGCATACATATTGTTGTCAAACATCTATCTGTCAACACATTCATCCTACTGCATAGCTACTTGCCAAGCTGATGACTGTCAGTCCTTGTACAGATGTGCAGATGGCAACTATCCAGCTGGGATATGTACAGGCAACCTATGCTTGATTGACACTTACATGTTTGCCCAGCTGTGTAAGAACTGGCACATATAGGAGATAACACCCTCCATGCACCACATGCCATGGGTACCACCTCTACACTACCACAGTCAATAGAACATGCTTTGGTACAGGTCTTCATCACAGACAGTAACCATGTGTTGTAATGCATGTTGCATACATGTCAACTTGATCACCTCAGTGGCGATTTGCAGGAGGCACCCAGAGGATTGGCTGATGCATGTCACTCTCACCCTGAGGGTCACCACAGTGGTGTCTGTCAATAGATGGCCTGCTGCCACATGGCAGGATACCACTGTACACACATCCCCTACACAACCCATCTCTCTATGGACAATAGCTAGGTACACAGATATAACCACCTGCAGCGATGCACCCCAGTACTGAAACATGTGTGCGTGTGCATTACTGAGTATAACAGTGTCTGTGTGTTAGCACACCTGTACTTGGGAATTCCATGAAGGCCTTCACAACCACCGCAACCCCAATTGCCATAGTCAGCTGTGGCTGCTACTGTATGTGACATTACATGTACCCTGTTACGCTCCTCTCCATACCGGCTACACGAGCCTTGCAGTACCAGCACAACAGCATTGTACAAATAGGTCGATAGGCATGAGATACCCATTGAGTTCTGGCAAGTGTGTGTATGTGTGCATGTTCGTATATCTGTAGGGTACAGCATTCCGAGGCCACATATTCCTATTACACTACCCATTGTCACACAGTAGTACAGATAGTCTTGTTGCTGCCCAGAGGTGAGGCATGACAATGCAACACCCTACTATGCCCGTGGCATGTGCATTAGATGCATATCCCTGCTATACCATTGTTGGGATATACAATGGGTTGTATCACAGTCCTGGGCAATGTGTGATGGTGGGTATGTCAGAGTATCATCATGGGTTTCATG